>NC_136789.1:20291890-20534390 GCF_951216825.1 Electrona antarctica | reverse complement strand
ACCGAAGGATGGCAGGGAGCTCAGTTTGAAAGAGTTTTGGAGTTCATTCCACGAAATGTATTCATTCTTTATTCTTTATTGGGATCCCCATTAGCTTCCGCTGCTGTGGTCGATATAGTCTTCCTGGGTTCCACATAAAACCTGCTGTGGTCGATATAGTCTTCCTGGGTTCCACATAAAACCTGCTGTGGTCGATATAGTCTTCCTGGGTTCCACATAAAACCTGCTGTGGTCGATATAGTCTTCCTGGGTTCCACATAAAACCTGCTGTGGTCGATATAGTCTTCCTGGGTTCCACATAAAACCTGCTGTGGTCGATATAGTCTTCCTGGGTTCCACATAAAACCTGCTGTGGTCGATATAGTCTTCCTGGGTTCCACATAAAACCTGCTGTGGTCGATATAGTCTTCCTGGGTTCCACATAAAACCTGCTGTGGTCGATATAGTCTTCCTGGGTTCCACATAAAACCTGCTGTGGTCGATATAGTCTTCCTGGGTTCCACATAAAACATCACAACATAAAAACAACATACAATACAATATACATACAAACAACAACTGACACTTGTCAGTCTAAATCTAAATTCAATTACATTAAAATACCAAAGATATAATAGATAATAATAGGTTAAATATCATGTACAAAAGCAATCAATCAATCCAATTGTGTGACCTCTCCCAATAATGTTTTTTTAGTATTTACTTTTGATTTGAGATAATGAGTTCCACTGTTGGGTGGCTCTATAAATAACATATAATGAGTTCCACTGTTGGGTGGCTCTATAAATAACATATAATGAGTTCCACTGTTGGGTGGCTCTATAAATAACAGATAATGAGTTCCACTGTTGGGTGGCTCTATAAATAACAGATAATGAGTTCCACTGTTGGGTGGCTCTATAAATAACAGATAATGGGTTCCACTGTTGGGTGGCTCTATAAATAACAGATAATGGGTTCCACTGTTGGGTGGCTCTATAAATAACAGATAATGAGTTCCACTGTTGGGTGGCTCTATAAATAACAGATAATGAGTTCCACTGTTGGGTGGCTCTATAAATAACATATAATGAGTTCCACTGTTTGGTGGCTCTATAAATAACATATAATGAGTTCCACTGTTGGGTGGCTCTATAAATAACATATAATGAGTTCCACTGTTGGGTGGCTCTATAAATAACAGATAATGAGTTCCACTGTTGGGTGGCTCTATAAATAACAGATAATGAGTTCCACTGTTGGGTGGCTCTATAAATAACAGATAATGGGTTCCACTGTTGGGTGGCTCTATAAATAACAGATAATGGGTTCCACTGTTGGGTGGCTCTATAAATAACAGATAATGAGTTCCACTGTTGGGTGGCTCTATAAATAACAGATAATGAGTTCCACTGTTGGGTGGCTCTATAAATAACAGATAATGAGTTCCACTGTTGGGTGGCTCTATAAATAACAGATAATGAGTTCCACTGTTGGGTGGCTCTATAAATAACAGATAATGAGTTCCACTGTTGGGTGGCTCTATAAATAACAGATAATGAGTTCCACTGTTGGGTGGCTCTATAAATAACAGATAATGAGTTCCACTGTTGAGTGGCTCTATAAATAACAGATAATGAGTTCCACTGTTGGGTGGCTCTATAAATAACAGATAATGAGTTCCACTGTTGGGTGGCTCTATAAATAACAGATAATGAGTTCCACTGTTGGGTGGCTCTATAAATAACAGATAATGAGTTCCACTGTTGGGTGGCTCTATAAATAACAGATAATGAGTTCCACTGTTGGGTGGCTCTATAAATAACAGATAATGAGTTCCACTGTTGAGTGGCTCTATAAATAACAGATAATGAGTTCCACTGTTGGGTGGCTCTATAAATAACAGATAATGAGTTCCACTGTTGGGTGGCTCTATAAATAACAGATAATGAGTTCCACTGTTGGGTGGCTCTATAAATAACAGATAATGAGTTCCACTGTTGAGTGGCTCTATAAATAACAGATAATGAGTTCCACTGTTGGGTGGCTCTATAAATAACAGTTAATGAGTTCCACTGTTGGGTGGCTCTATAAATAACAGATCATGAGTTCCACTGTTGGGTGGCTCTATAAATAACAGATTTTTTAAGTGTTTCAGTATTTGGTTTTGGAAGTTCCAAATACCCTGAGCTTACCTGTCTAGTTTGATATCTATGTTTTAGACCTGAACTAAATAATTGATCTCTATAGAAATCTGGCTTTCCCTCAATGATTGCATTTCTGGGAAATGTTATAAGACTAGCAGTTCATTTAGCCTCTACAGTTAGCCATACTAAACTGTGGTGCATCCTAGCAACATTGGTTTTAAAAGAGCAGTTCAGCACTAATCTTGCAGCTCTATTTTGTGCTAGCTGGAGCAGCAGAGGACCACACAACCGTACAATACTCCAAATGTGAAAGCACTAATGCCTGTGTTACCTCCTTTCTAAATAATGGTGTAACATAGGGAGAACATCTGCGTGTAACCGCAATACCCTGCCCCAACAGTATCAATAATGATCCGACCAAGTCAAGCGCTCAATATTGTGACACCAAGTAACTTTATTTTATTAACTTGCTGTATTGGAGTGTATAGTTAAACTCAGTCGGGAGTCTCCAGCCAGCATATGTTTTCTGCCCAAGACAATGCACTTTGTCTTGGAAACATTCAAGATCAATTTGTTTTCTTTTACCCAATTTGACACTAATTGTAATTCCATCGTTAAAACTTAATTCAGTATATTGCATGTTCATCTGCATAGTGCATACATGACCATGGTTGCTTTTTTCTAAAGCATAGGGCATATCTTTTGAAAAATGGAAAATAAAAGTGTACCTAAACAACACCCTGAGGGACTCCATATAAAATATCCTTACTCTCAGATAGACTACCATTAAAACAGAACACTCTTTGCTTCCTCCCAGACAGATAATTATCCATCCAAGAGAGAGCAGAGGATAGAAAACCATATGCTTTCAGTTTGGCTCTTGGCGCAGATCGTGAATTTCACTTAACCATAAAAGCCAGGACCCATATTCCAATCGATTACCTCACCACCACCTATTTTACAGAGAGCACAAGATAACCTCAAACTCTGCATCTGAATCGCAGAGGATCAGTACTGTGCATGGTGTTGAGTCTGTTGGATAGCCGAACTGACTGATCTGCCCATATATAGGCATATCCGACAGTTGTACATAAATGGGCACATACTGATGACATCAGGGATCTAGATGGGCATATAAGGGACAATACTCCGCAATGGGTACAACAGGTATTGCAAAACCGGGTGGACATGGGGCGGGGCAGTGGCTCAGGGGTAGAGTGACCGCATGGAAACCGCAAGGTTCCCAGTTCGAACCCGAGTTAGTGTCGAAGTGTCCTTGAGCAAGACTCTGAACCCCTAATATATCCCGATGTGCAGGTATGTATGTATGTATGTATGTATGTATGTATGTATGTATGTATGTATGTATGTATGTATGTATGTATGTATGTATGTATGTATGTATGTATGTATGTATGTATGTATGTATGTATACTGGAACTCATTGATGTTCACTTTGCTCAAAAATGGAGGTGACTGACAGTACTGATGTCATAGTAGCCTATGCTACTGAAACGTCTGTGATCCACATGGAAGCCACAGCGTTATAAGATCCCGTGCATGTCAAAGTAGAAATGTCAGTGAAATCAATTTCCACATAGTTTCTAAGACCATAGATCTTGAACTTCACAATTCAGACTTGGCACTATAGCAAAACTATGCCTCTGCTGTACTACTCGACTAACGTATGCTGTGTGTGTGTGTGTGTGTGTGTGTGTGTGTGTGTGTGTGTGTGTGTGTGTGTGTGTGTGTGTGTGTGTGTGTGTGTGTGTGTGTGTGTGTGTGTGTGTGTGTGTGTGTGTGTGTGTGTGTGTGTGTGTGTGTGTGTGTGTGTGTGTGTGTGTGCGCGTGCGTGTGTGTGTGTGTGTGTATGTGTGGGCAGGGAATGGCTTGAGAACGGCCTATAACAGTGGTTCTTACCATGGGGTCTGGGGACCCCCAGGGGTCCTTGAGGGGTCTATTATTGAGTCTATTATTATTATTATTTCAGATGCGTGCATGTGTGTCTGCATCACACTCGCATTTACAACACCTACGCATGGTGTTTGCAATGCACATTTAATATTCTTTGCGTATGTATCATGTATCTCTGTGTGTGTGCACACATCATGCTGTGTTCTATAAACACTGTGTCATTATGCTGTAGTGTGAGTGTGTGCGACGCATATTCATGTGTATGTATGTGTGTGTGTGTGTGTGTGTGTGTGTACATGTCCTGTCAGAGGAACCTTGGCATTCGGCTCACCGTTGACCTCATCACTCCACTTACACCAGTTCTCTAGCGGAGAGAGAATCGCTAAACACCAGAGAGAGAAAGAGAGAGAGAGAGAGAAAGAGACCAGCAGTGTCACCTGCCAAAAATTGCCGATCTACAAGCTCACATCGTGTCACATCGTGCCATGTCGTGAGCTTGTAGATCTGCTATTTCCATCGCACGCACGTTGTACGACCAAGCATAAATTAAAATAAGCAAGAGAATCAAAGAGAGGGGGGGATTCAGCGAAGCCGAGACATACGTTGCAGTACGTGTGTCCCGTTGTTGACTAGAGTGAAGTAAAGTTGGCAGGATGCAAGGCTGTCTAGTTTTCCTGTCCCTCCGTCTGAAACCCTATCTCTGACATCACAGCGAAATTACCTTGTGATTTAGGCTGAGTTCATGTAGTGCTGCAGAGCATGAGTGACTCTGACTGTCTCTTCCAATCATGCTCTCTCTCGCCGTACGGTCTGTTCAAGTGTTCAGATGTGTTGTTGAGATTTGACTCACGTACACAGCACAGGGAAAATGACCAAATGGGTACACGTGCATATGTAGAGGGATAGACACGCACGCACGCACGCACGCACGCACGCACGCACGCACGCACGCACGCACGCACGCACGCACGCACGCACGCACGCACACAAACACGTAAACACACACACAAACAAACACGTAAACACACACAAATCTTTGAAGAATATACACACACACACTCTCTTATGGGAGTCCCTGGCATATGTTTTCAAATGGGGGTCCGCGGGCTAATTAGTGTCAATTTGGGGGTTCTTGACATGAAAAAGTTTGGGAACCACTGATTTAGAAGACATTTGTAGACTTGTCCTCAGGCCTAAATGGGTGAAATGAACACCCTCAGATCCTCTATGTCTGTCGGTCATGACCCTGTCCTTTCCCACATCTTTCACACCACTCCCAGATTTATCTTTTATTTGTTTTTTAGTCACATTTTTGATGGATGGTGCTCTCCGTGCAGTGCGCCGCTGTACTGTTTATGTAGGGCCCTGCTCTTGTTTTGGTGTTGTTTCGGCCCCACTGGGAAGAGAAGCCTCTCCCGTCCGGCCCCCGGGGGCCGCTATGAGTCATGGGAAAGGGATCGCTCAGCGACGTGCGACATCACACCGCCGTATAACTCAGCTGATGTCACATCAGCTATTCAGCCGTATTTTGTGCGTGCATATGAATATGTTGTGTGTGTGTGTGTGTGTGTGTGTGTGTGTGTGTGTGTGTGTGTGTGTGTGTGTGTGTGTGTGTGTGTGTGTGTGTGTGTGTGTGTGTGTGTGTGTGTGTGTGTGTGTGTGTGTGTGTGTGTGTGTGTGTGTGTGTGTGTGTGCGCGCGCGCATTTAGTGAAGCAGGACACCCTTGAGAGTGTTCCCATGCTATTATGATGGAATTCCTTTATGGCTTCAATGGCTTAATTGAGTCACTTAACCAAATACTTCTAATACATCTAAAACCTCTGTCATATGTAGCTTCAGTAATAACTGGAGCACTTAACCATCATGAGATATTATTTACCCTGAGAAAATGTACAATTCAGAGTAGGCTACAAAAATTGATTTGATTCTGCATAACGTACATAAAAAAGTCCCATCAATCCATATTTTGTATGTCCTCTCCCGACTCCTACCTAACACCAGGGTTGACTCCTACCTAACACCAGGGTTGACTCCTACCTAACACCAGGGTTGACTCCTACCTAACACCAGGGGTGACTCCTACCTAACACCAGGGGTGACTCCTACCTAACACCAGGGTTGACTCCTACCTAACACCAGGGTTGACTCCTACCTAACACCAGGGGTGACTCCTACCTAACACCAGGGTTGACTCCTACCTAACACCAGGGTTGACTCCTACCTAACACCAGGGTCGAAGTTTCTCAATAGAAGAGACCACCTTAGACCACTGCAGATGTGCTAGTTATATTACCACAGACCGACTGGTTAAAATAACCATTTATTAATTAAAATAAGTTCTGGATCGCAGCTTTAAAAGACATTATTGTAGTGTGTGTATAGAGTAGAACACATACAGACTGACAGACAACATTCTTCTTGATGAAGAAGCTGACTGTTTTACTTAACCTACACTACTTTGTGTAGGTTAAGGTTAGCATTACACCGGCATAGGTTAGTAAACAACACAACACATGACTGGTGGTGCAGCCAAGTCATGTATCTAAAACCTTACACACCTGTAGAAGTGTTAACAATGGGTGTTCTTCTGTCTCCCCATTACACTTCAATACAGCAAAATCTGAAATAATAGACTCAATAATAGACCCCTCAAGGTCCCCAGACCCCATGTTAAGAACCACTGTTATAGGCCGTTCTCAAGCCATTCCCTGCCCACACACACACACACACACACACACACACACACACACACACACACACACACACACACACACACACACACACACACCGCTGCAGCACAGCACAAGCTTTTCCCAGATGGTGTGATCACTGTTATTGTAGCAGCGAATGAATCACGGCTAACGACAGTTTCTCACATATATCCTCTGCTCTGCGGCGACGCGTCTGTCGCTTTCGGCTGGCAACAGAGAGCTCCGTGTTAACAAGCTCATTTAAAACAAGGAGTCATTTGAGCAAATGCTAATGAGGGAAGTGTGTGTGTGCGTACGTGCGTGCGTGCGTGCGTGAGTGAGTGTCACCGCCCTAAAAGCACATCCAAGCCACCTTGTTTGGCCTGTTTCTGCACCTGTCTGTTTGGGGTGGGGAGGTGATGGCAGAGGGGGGCATGCAGTTTCAAGGGGCTTGTGGGTTTGGGGTTGGGGGCACTGGGATGTGGTGTAATGACTTGGCTGTGGGTCCGTCCGTGAAAGCCGATCCTAGCCAGACCTTTGAGTCTGACATTCACCAGTGCCAGAGCCCTTTTTTTTATCAAGTCAAACAAGTTCCGTGTGTGAGTGTGCATGTCTGTCTGTCTCTCTCCCCTTGAGGTCCATGATCTGTCTGCTTCTCTCTCTCTCTCTCTCTCTCTCTCTCTCTCTCTCTCTCTCTCTCTCTGTCTCTCCCTCCTTCTCCCATTAGGGTACTCTACCAGTTGGAGGGGCACACACACACACACACACACACACACACACACACACACACACACACACACACACACACACACAATGCCATATATAGGCAGCAGACATTAGGTAAACGCTAGGTAGACGTTAGGTAAACTGAAAACAGGCTCTGCTCAGTCGGCAGCTTTCTTCATAACTCTGATACACTTCTCTGGCAGGGCTCTGTAGCACAGAGCAACAGGCTGGGTGTGTGTATGTGGGAAGTAAATAGCAGGTGGATGAGAAAGTGTGTGTGTGTGTGTGTGTGTGTGTGCGTGTGCGTGTGCGTGTGCGTGCGCTCGTGTGTGCGTGCGTGCATCATACCCTATTCACAATAGGCATAGTGTTTGCTATGCACATGTAATATTGCTTTGCGTGGGACAACAGTTCGAGTCCCCAGATCGATTCACCATTTGCTAAATATCTGTCACTGTCCAATAAAGGCTTAAAAGATACCCCAAAATATATGTCTGGATGTAACTAAGTCTTTGCACGTCTCCAGTGACCTAAACTTATTTAAGATATTTAAGATATCTCAGTTTAGAGAGTCAGGGGAACCAACGGCAGACAGAGAGGAAAGACCTGCGAGACTTGTAGATGGGTGTCAGATTTGGACACCCATCCTTGCACTCACAAAGGCCATATGGCTGAGCCACCAGGCACCTGTCAGAGCTGTTTTAAGACCTGTAAGTTCAAGTCAGGTCTTCAAGCCTACAGCTCTGCTATGTGTGCATGTTAAGAGCTTCACAGACACCTGCGACCATATCTTAAACATTTGTATGACATCAAACAATCAAATATTCTGTTCGCAAACTTACACTGTTGCAGCTGGCCCTCCTGGGGTATTTGATGTGGTTTCACATAATAACGCAGCTGCATGATTATAAACCACATTTATGATGATAATACACAAATACTGGGAAGCCAACAGTCTATGAGATTAGGAGGGAGATTCTACTAAGTAGGGTTGTCCGGATCAGATCGGGTGATCGGAAATCGGATCCGATCACAGGATTTTCAAAAGATCGGAATCGGGTGGGGAGAAAAGATCTGATTTTTAATTGTCTAATGTAAATCTCAAAGAAAGATGTATAAGCAAGCAGTGAGATTTTGTAAAAAACGGTTGTGTTTATGCTAGTTGTGATCGGGACATACCTACTACAAGTATAATAATGAAACTGGTTTGTTGCAATTAAGTTAATTGTTTCAAAAAGTTGAAAAACAAAATAATATCCATGAATTCAAGTCTCCATGATCTGTTAGTAATCAATAGAGAAAAAACATTTTTTGGGAGTGAACTATCCCTTTAACCTCACATTGCAAGCGACCACACTAGTCCCCTGAATTTGTCTAGCTTTCAGTATGATGTTAACATGGGATCTACAAATCTCTTCACCACAAATAACAGATCTACCAGATGACAGATGTACAATTGTCACCAAATGTTTGCCTATCACGACATGCCCAGAATAGGGATATAGTTTGTGCGATTAAACCACCTTGCCTATACCTATACCTACCTGCTGCTCATACTGCTTGCTACACCGTATGTATTGCCTACTCTGCTTTCTCGGCCTGCTGTGCTGTGCTGCTATTGTTCTACTGCCTCTAATGACCTTCTGTGCTCCACCACCACCCCAGCATCCACCTGTGGGCTCCCTTTGTGTGCTCCACCACCACCCCAGCATCCACCTGTGGGCTCCCTCTGTGCTCCACCACCACCCCAGCATCCACCTGTGGGCTCCCTCTGTGCTTACAGCATAATGCTCTTATATGGTCATTACAGAAACAGAGAGTCTGCACACTGGATCATGCTCCCATGGATATTTATTGTATTACCACCAAAGGTGACGTTTCGAGTGTCTAGCTCTTATGTCTTTATGGCAGGATCATTCATTATCTAAATATGTTCATGCTTACAGAGAGTGATTCGAGACAGAGCTATGATGCCAGAAACGGTATACTTTAATGCTCAATAATAGATATTTTCATGCTCAGTAAATATTTTGGATTGTCTGTCTGAACTGTGTTATACGATATATTGAAGCACAAAGTAAGTGCTTACAGACGGAATTGAAGGTGATAGAAAATTGGCTTCTTACTGTAACATTGCTGACAATTGTGAGAAACAAATCTATACCCTATCTAGATAGATGAATCAGAAGTCAGTATACATACGGTGTGGGCCATTTTTGTGAAAACGGTACATAACGGTTGGAATGATTGTTAAACTCTGGACTATTTTGGTATGACAGAGCAAGACTTGTGCATCATTAATCTAACTTTTAGTACAAACAGTGTAATTGTGTTTTTCTTTTCTCCATTTAATCCTCTTTGAGTGGGGTTACATATAGGCTAGTTTGAGAGGCAGCTCTTCCCTGCCAATTCTGGGACTGAAGCAGACTTTAGTGGCTTGGCTGGTGGTCATATTACAATACTACCTCATTACTCTTCATACATTTGCCAGACCTGTAAATAGTCTGTCATTGTCCCCAATCACAACAGTGTAAGACGGATCAGTCTCAGTCAAAGTTGGCACAAATGCTGACTCTGTTTGTGCCACTAGGGCACCATAGTGAACCCCAGTTCACCATATTGATTTCACGTCCCAGGCTGATGTCCTCCTACAGTACACACCTGATCCACTGTGCTCGTCAGCTGCTCTTCAGTCCACACCTGACACAGATGCCCAAACCAGTAGAAGCCAGGGACAAAGCCCTTCAGCAGGCAGAGGTCTACGGACTGCTCCTGCACATCCTTTAGAGAAAGGACTGCACAAATTAGTTTAAGGGCACCGTCACACATACAGTACAGCCAGGCTAAGCATAGTAGCCAATTCCATCCAATGTGCCAATTGACAGTTTTCTGGTGTGTTGTTCGACTTGTTGGAGTGGAGTGGCTCACTGAAAGACAACGCGTTGACAGTGACACAGACACACTGCAACGGGAAGCTCCACCGCTTCACTCCCATTAAATGGAAGTGAACAGGACGCTGACGCATATGTGTGGCCGTACCCTAACAGTACTCACAACAAATTGTATCAGCTCACCACTCCAAAATGCATGACAATTTGTGTTTCCCACATCAGGGTCACATGATGGCAGCGGTGGCCGAACGGATTGCGGAGCGGTCTTGATACCGGAAGGTCGCCAGTTCGAATCAGCGGTCCGACACGTTAAAATTACCACCGCTGAAGTGCCCTTGAACAAGGCATTGAACCACTACGATGAAATGTTCTATGAGCAGGGCCTGGCTGGAAACAAGTTCTTGAGCTTAGCCCAGATACCCTGGGTAAATATAGTAATCATTTAATTTCATTTCATGTGACCCTGATGTACAGAGAAACGTGGAGTCAGGGGGTACCGGGAGCGAGACTTATCTGGTGTTAGCCCTTGTTAATGTTAAAATTGTACTTGTTGCTTATTGTAGTTATTCAATTTTGGGACATATTGCATATAAACCGCACTAAGACCTATTCAAATGATACATTTCAAACTTGTACACCTAATTCAGAGAAGAGCAGGTATCATCAATCTGCCATTTCATTGTCCCTTCCATCCAAATATAGAACTACATCACTTGAAGTTTATTATGCTGTGCCCACATGCAACTGCAAGCCGAAGAGCAACTTTGCCTAGTATTTCCTACTAGTACCTGCAGGTCTAAAAATGATGAATAAAACAGATTGTGATTGCCGTGATTGGTTAATGAATTCGCATTGCTTGTCTGACAAGTGACCCTGCAACAGTACTGTATACCTCTTAGGTTTCAAAGTGATGTGTTTAGTCTTGCATGCTTGCATTATGTTTCATCCAGGGAGAGAAAAATGTGGCTTTGAGCGTGTAGCTTAAAAGTTTCCTCCTCACTTTTTCTTCTTGTCTTCTAACTCCAATATTATTTCACTACATAACTATGCGATTCCATCAAAACTGAGCACAAAGCAATGCAGGTTCAAATAACACAATAAAACTAAGCTCTAAGACCAATTATGGGTGCTCACTGCTCAGGTAAAATCCCCTACTTCTCTCTTTCGCTCTCTCCCCCCCTCTCTCTGTCTGTCTGACTCTCTGAGGTAGGCATATGTGTTAGTTGTTTTGTTGTGTGGACTCGTGGAGGCATCATTATTCTCTACCATGTGTGTGTGTGTGTGTGTGTGTGTGTGTGTGTGTGTGTGTGTGTGTGTGCGTGTGTGCGTGCGTGCGTGCGTGCGTGCGTGCGTGCGTGCGGGGAGGGGGGGGGCAGTTAGGATGGTCATTGTATGTTTTTGCTACTTTGGTGTATTTCTCTTAATATTTTATTGTGAAGTGCATGGAGTTTGCACCTGCATGAACAAATACAACAGACATCAGACACAAATATAATGCAGAGCTAGCAGAGATGATGCTATGAACCCTTGCTGATGTAGTATGGACCTACTAGCTACTAGCCTGTCTGGGTTACTACTATACAGAGATGATGCTATGAACCCTTGCTGATGTAGTATGGACCTACTAGCTACCAGCCTGTCTGGGTTACTACTATGAACCCTTGCTGATGTAGTATGGACCTACTAGCTACCAGCCTGTCTGGGTTACTACTATGAACCCTTGCTGATGTAGTATGGACCTACTAGCTACCAGCCTGTCTGGGTTACTACTATGAACCCTTGCTGATGTAGTATGGACCTACTAGCTACCAGCCTGTCTGGGTTACTACTATGAACCCTTGCTGATGTAGTATGGACCTACTAGCTACCAGCCTGTCTGGGTTACTACTATGAACCCTTGCTGATGTAGTATGGACCTACTAGCTACCAGCCTGTCTGGGTTACTACTATGAACCCTTGCTGATGTAGTATGGACCTACTAGCTACCAGCCTGTCTGGGTTACTACTATGAACCCTTGCTGATGTAGTATGGACCTACTAGCTACTAGCCTGTCTGGGTTACTACTATGAACCCTTGCTGATGTAGTATGGACCTACTAGCTACCAGCCTGTCTGGGTTACTACTATGAACCCTTGCTGATGTAGTATGGACCTACTAGCTACTAGCCTGTCTGGGTTACTACTATGAACCCTTGCTGATGTAGTATGGACCTACTAGCTACCAGCCTGTCTGGGTTACTACTATGAACCCTTGCTGATGTAGTATGGACCTACTAGCTACTAGCCTGTCTGGGTTACTACTATGAACCCTTGCTGATGTAGTATGGACCTACTAGCTACCAGCCTGTCTGGGTTACTACTATGAACCCTTGCTGATGTAGTATGGACCTACTAGCCTGTCTGGGTTACTACTATGAACCCTTGCTGATGTAGTATGGACCTACTAGCTACCAGCCTGTCTGGGTTACTACTATGAACCCTTGCTGATGTAGTATGGACCTACTAGCCTGTCTGGGTTACTACTATGAACCCTTGCTGATGTAGTATGGACCTACTAGCCTGTCTGGGTTACTACTATGAACCCTTGCTGATGTAGTATGGACCTACCAGCCTGTCTGGGTTACTACTATTTAATGCCCACTATGGATTTCAAGTGTATGCCTTCCTCCAGCTAGTATAAAGCTAGTCTTTGTAGACATGTGGAGAATAAACCAGATTCTGGTGTGACGGAAGGGAGTGAAAAAGAGCATTCTTCCGTGTTTGTGTGTGCACAGTACATGTGAGTGTGTGTAGCGTAATTGATACTGACATGTTGAAAAATCACCCAAATGTCCAATTTCCATTTATAATCTTTTAGGCGAAAACAACAAATCAACAAATGTTCTGTACTTCTGCCAGAGAGTGAGCGCTTACATTACATCACATAAAAATGGGCAACTTTCTCTCCTCTCTCTCTCTCCTTGGCTCTAGGTGCACTTGGCTTGCTTGGCTCCCTAGTTTCCAGGCCTGTTAACCTCCAGACCCAGAGAATGTTCCTGCACAGCTCCCAGACACAGATGCAGGACCCTGGGGCTGCTGGGGCAGGACCAGCCAGCCAGCCCAAACAAGGAGAAAAAGACACAATCAGATCAACACTGTAAACCAGTGACGGAACAAAATGAAAAGAAAATCTTGTTGCTTTCCAGGAAACACCCGTTGTGTGCCTTTATGGAAGGCAAGACAGAAGAAGGCCACCTGCTTCGAATGGTATCAACCGATAATTCCCAGTAGGTTACTTATCAAGCCGATCTTATCGACCTACTGTATGTAGTCTGGGAGCCTACTGGCTGCGACTGGCATTTATAAAACGAAAACGACGATTAAGGTTGGGACCGCGCTGCTACGTGCTTGCGGTTATGTTTAGGTTAGGGTATGAGGAGGCTTGTCGTTTTCAGTAGGCTCCCAGCATGTGCAGTAGACCGATAAGATCGGCTTGATAAGTAACCTACTGGGAATTATCGGTTGATTTTCACTCAACCGTTTTATCAATGTCAATCGCAGCCAGTAGGCTCCCAGACTACATGCAGGTCGATAAGATCGGCTTGATAAGTAACCTACTGGGAATTATCGGTTGATTTTCACCCACTATCCCAAGCAGGGATAGTGGGTGATTGTGTACATAATGTAGTGAACGAAGACCACTGCCAAAGGCCAGAGGTTTACCCAGGAGGTAGAGTGGTGGAATTGGAAGTTTCTCAAAACGATTCCGGATTCTCCTGACGTCAGTGAACTAGAGCCAGACGTGGCTGAACCCCTAACCACTTCTGTCCTGATAAGCAGGTTGGTGCCTCATGGATGTGCGTGCGTGGGTGGGTGCGTGGGTGGGTGCGTGCGTGCGTGCGTGCGTGCGTGCGTGCGTGCGTGTGTGCACAGTCGCACACGCGATTGAATGGGTGAACACTGAGGCTGTAGCTTTATTACTTCTGGGAATATAATATAACACACACCCGGTCGCTCTGACCTTCATCGGGTACCTGATGATTCATGAAGGTCAGGGCGACCGAAATGTTGTACAGTATATCCATTAAAACCTTTTGGCTGTCAGTGAAGACAGTTTTGTGGGATTTCTTTCTTCCAGTCTCAGGCGTTGACTTCTTCCTACGCACCTGTCCGTGAAGTGCTGTAGGTACTTTCTAAATAAGTTCTTCCAGCTCTTATAATTTCAATCACAATTTAGGCATTTAGCAGATGCTCTTAGTGTGAGATCAGAGTAAGCATTAACTCCAGTCAACAAACAAGGTAAAATAGTCACTAATTAGAGTGCAAGGAAAACAATAAAGTGCTTCAAAGCATCTAGGATAATAGGTAAACATCTAACCTACAGTGGCATCTGTCTTAACAGCATGCTATCTAAATAATCTAAATCTTAACAGAAACGTGTAAAGAAAGTTAAACCATCATAGATCTACAGTATAGTAGCGTATAACTAGCATCTATGGAAAAAGGTGTCAAGATAGGATAGAGGAGTTCCAGGGGGTGACGTGGTGGAGAGAGAATACTGGGAGTTAGTGTTCTTCTACCTCAACTCTAATGTATTGGCCCGAGCCGGCCTAGCGGTCCAGGCACCTAATCTGGTAAACCATCCTGACAGCGTGTCGCGGGTTCGATTCCCGATCCTGACGACCTTTGCTGCGTGTCACCCCCCCACCTCTCACCTGTCAACCTACTTTCAATCTATCAATAAAGCCAGAAAAAGCACCAAAAAGATCATAAAAAAAGAAAGAAAAACATGTATTAATGATACATAGTTTGTTACTCAGAGTAAATTAATTGTATTATGTGTACAGCACATGCTGTGGTCTGCCTTTCTCACAAAGGGTTGGGTTTCTATCAGGCTGATAGATGTTCTGGTCTCTACTGTAATTAGGCCAGCCTGTGAAGAACAGGTTTACATTTCAGTCTCCACCTAAGCTATTGACATGACTTCATGTTCACGTCAGGAAAGAAAGGGCCTCTTCCGTGATGTGTGGACGGCTGCCAAACACTCCCCGCACCCCCCTCATACGCACACTTAATGTGCACGCACGCACGCACGCACGCACGCACGCACGCACGCACGCACGCACGCACGCACGCACGCACGCACACACACACACACACACACACGTGCGCAGACTTTCAGACAATAAACTCTGCCAGTGCAGTCCACCTGTCTGCCTATGTTGTGTTTTCAGTTTTTTTCAGTCAAAATGACACCAGAATCCCTCCAGCACTAAACCTTTTAACGACTGTTTACATTGATTTCTTAACAATGACCCACTTACCTACTCTTTACTACACAGTACACACACATGAATTAGCCTTTCACTTCTTTTTTATGAAAGAAAGAAAGTGTTTTATTGTTTTGGGGTTTTTTGGCAGACCGCCTCAATGCTTTTCTTTTTGAGCAGTGTGCAGGGGAAGAGACGACCCCCAAATTGTACAATCCACCCCCTCCCCCCCAGCTCTCTCTCACCCATTCTCTCTCTCTCTCTCTCTCTCTCTCTCTCTCTCTCTGTGTTTTGGCACTAGTGAACCAAATAAATGCAGCCCCAACATCGTTTGGGTGGAGAACGACCCACTTGATCCAATGAAGTGATCCATTGAATCAAGTGTGTTCTCTTTCCTCTCTCTCTCCCTCTCCCTCTGTCTGTCAATTACATAGTCCTGTCTTGCATCCCAACACTTTTTTTTCCTCCCCTCTTTTCTGTCTCATTATCTAATTTCCCCTCCTTCTTTCTCAAGGCCTGGTTGAGCTCCGGTGGGCTTTTTCTGGGGATAAAAACCTGGGTCTTGGGAGAGGAGAGGGACATTTGAGAGCAAGATGGCGAGGGGGACGGTGACCTCGTATCTACATGGACTCCTTCTCTTGACTCTGTGGAAGCCCTCACTGCAAGGAGGTAGGTCCTATTTTTGCACCTACAGCAGGCGTTAACATCCACAGGAACATGCAACAAGTGCCTCTGTAGGAGGTCAGCGTCTCGCCTCAAGGATGCTGCTGGCTCGTGCACACATTGACAATCGCTGGTGCTGAATGTGTAGCCTTCACAGCGAATGGATCATGGCATCTGTAAATGCAGGCTATCCTCTCGTGATTCATTTAAAGTTAAAGCTTAATTTCAGGCCACTCGTACAGTACAAGAGCAACACCTGTGACGGCAGGTGTGTGATAGACAATACGGTGCAGGTGTGATTGGATGTTCTGATTGAAAAAGACACTGACTGGAAATCTCAGACACTGTTTCGGAGTCTCTGAAACTTGCTATGATGATGATGGTGGTAATGAACATGATGGTATGCCTCCTCTTCAAGGTGTGCACTAATTGCTGATGTGCTCTAAGATCATTATTAACATTGTCTTCTGCATATTTATACTGTTTTTACATCATGTTAACAATTGTTGCAATTTTCTATATGGTAGTTCTCAAAATTTCAAGTCTCATAGTCAGCTAAAATAAATCTGTGTGATAATTAATCATCATCATCATCATTGCTATCATCATCATCTACATATTTTCAACCGACATGAGCTGGTGGAATACTCACCTCTTAAAGGAGAATTCCATACTAAAAGGCTTTCTTACCTTTATTTGTAGTTGTTACGTCCCCACCAAAGAGGTCCAGGTGTTATTTTGTGCAAAAGTGCATTATTGGCTATTTCCCCTACCATAAGCCCTCAATGAATTGCATTGAATTGCATTGAATTGAATGGGGCTATGGGGTGTTGTGCTAATTCGCTTATTTCCATCGCTCAAAAATCATTTTTTTGTATATATCCTCTCTTCAAAATGTAAATAGTATCCCAAGCGGCACACTTTACTACTTATTTCGATGGAAATAAGCGAATTAGCACAAAAACCCAACCCCCATTGAGGGCTTATGGTAGTGGAAATAGCCAATAATGCACTTTTGCACAAAATAACACCTGGACCTCTTTGGTGGGGACGTAACAACTACAAATAAAGGTAAGAAAGCCTTCTAGTATGGAATTCTCCTTTAAAGTTAGGAAGAGGTTATTGATTTATATGATTTATACTTGGTTGCGTGGCATGTCGCCCACCTAAAATAGCTGATCTACAAGCAAACAGTTGTGAGCTTGTAGATTGGCAATTTTCAATGCACAACACTGACGCACAAACAAGTATAAATCAAGTAAGCGAATGAATGGGTTTGAGCCAGTGTATTTTGGGCTGTCACGATTACAATTTTTAAGTTGACGATTAATTGCCACAAAAATAATAATAATAATAATAAAAAAAACGATTTAAATGTTTGCCGTGCCTTTTAGGCTTTGTAATCACAAATTGCACAGTGCAGATGACAAATAACTTAAATATACAAACAAATTACTGAGTATCATTTTCATTTTTACTTAAAAATGTAAAAATAGCAGAAATTGCTGATCTGCAAGATTACAAGACATCACAAAGTTGTGAGGTTGTAGATTAGCTATTTCTGCTATTTTTGGAAAATGTTTGAAAATGTATGAACATTTTTCAACATGGAAACAATTATGACGATTACGATTATGCAAAAAATAATTGCTATTAGGCGATTATGTAATAATTAATGAATTGTGACAGGCCTAGTATTTTCTCTACTGTAAACATTGGTGCTGAAGTGCAGCCTCTATGTCAACCTGCAGTCACACTGCATGCACCATAAACTCCTCGTTGTTTACGGGTCCAATTGGATATACATTCACACACACTCAAAAGTTACAGATGGATAAATGAACACATGCTTCACGCATGCTTCCATAAGTACTTCCAACAGTTTGTAATTTGTAATTCCTGAGCAATTTGTAATTCCTTTTAGCTATAAAAATGGCAACTGAGTCATTTCCCCTGGTATTCGGAATTCGGAACTCTTTTGCTGGTGTTAAAGAAGCACAATTAGTGGGGCAGCAGTGAGAACACTGCACAGAAATGTGTGGGGAATTGGCAGGGGGAGATAATTGGCTAGTCAAAAAAGAAAGGAAAGGAAAGCACAGTTAGGGAAGGGAATGAGTAACCTAGTCACAGTGAGCCCATACAGACGAAAGCACAGTGTTTACATTTGAATTATTCCTACTGGTATAAGAGGAGAGTGCTTTTAGTCCATCTGATATGATGTTGCCCTGGTACACACACTGAAGGGAGGTCTGAGCAATGTCACTTTGATTTCTGCAGCTTGCTATCTGTCACCAGGAATGATGACCACATGGGACATTATAATTGACAGTTGGCGCTTTCCAAGCATTCCAAGATTTCCAAGCTTTTCAGTATTAAAATCACATCAACATTCCCTCAACAAGAATTTGATGAACGATTGTATTTCCAATGACAACTTCAGAGTCATAAGGTGACACTTAAACACTGTAGATCACAATATGAGGTAGAATAATTTTGAGTTGCCACTAACTTCCAAACAAAGATTTCTGGACAGTGTTTTAAAGTTCAAATGTGTGTTATCCGCATTTGAATAGACGTCCATGTCTGTAATACTGTTGTTTCATGTGGCCTTGCAAGACTCCCAGGTTGCACCTATTTAGCTCAAAGTGAGTCGAATCTTCTCGTGTTCCTTCTGAGATTCCCTCAAAACACTGCAAAAGACTTCCATGCAGACTCAACATGGCAGTGATGGACGACTCAGGGTTCAGTGAATTTTACTGCACATTGCTCGTGCTCTGTGCATGGCATTGCTCTGAGATCACTAAACTACCCTTCTTGTAGCATTCCCTGAAGACCTCTTCTTCTCACATCTGGGGCTTTGGGATCTCAACAGCCTTTTTCCTTTTATAGTTCGCTTTTCTACGATTCTATTTTCGGCTTTCGATCTCATTTGGTGAAACACGTTATAGTGGCTGCAGAAAAGTGTGAGAATTACAAGCGAGGGAACATGCCTTTTGGCTTAAGGGATGTTTCTTATCAGCGGCAAAGAAACTCATTCTCAGAGTGCAGTGGTGGTGATCACTCAGACTCTCTCTTTCACACGCACGCACGCACACACACATGCACACACACACGCAGACCCACACACACACACACACACACACGCACGCGCGCGCGCGCACACACGCACACACACTCACTCACTCACTACTAAAATGACATCAACTAGTTTATTATTTTGCTATCTCACCTTCTTATCTGGGTATGTCTAGTTTTTGTTTGCACAAATGAAAGTCATTTTTTTAAGGAGCCAGAAATGATAGGAGAAATTCAAGATTCATTAGCACTGACAGATGGCCCATAAAAAGGTCATTTAATCTGTCCAGAGTCCAGGGTAATGGAAACATTACACTGCTGTTTATGTACAGATAAGCCAAAGCCTTTTGATTTAGATTAGATCAAATGAAAATGTGGTTTCAAGCACTTGGTTTTAACAGTACAGATGGCTTATTTTCAAACCTACTGAGGCAGAGTTTAGCGAAACAAATAGCCTTTGTTTGTCTTAGCATTGTTCAACACAGCTAATAACATTTAATCTTTGACTCAAAGCCATTGGGCAGTGGGCACAGTGTGTGCTCTGCATGGTGTAATTGTTTATTGTGTGTTACTGAGCTTAGTTGTGTTGCTGTGTTTCAGGTGTGTACATACCGGCTGGTGGAGCTGGAGCCGGATTAGGTGCAGGTGCCGGTGTGGGTGCCGGGCCCGGAACCGGATTTGGGCCAGGTGGAACTGGAACCGGATTTGGCCCTGGGGGAGCTGGGACCGGATTTGGCCCTGGGGGAGCTGGGACCGGATTTGGCCCCGGGGGAGCTGGGACTGGATTTGGCCCCGGGGGAGCTGGGACTGGATTTGGACCAGGAGGTTGGATACTGCCTATTCTTCTGTAGTGGATAGTGTCTTGTTCTTTTCAGAATGTGACAGTGTGTTCAATGCTTTAACCTCATTTTAAAGATTGCTAAATGAGTGAAAGGTTTACATTACTAGTGGCACCATGTCTGGCACCATCACTATTGCTTTAAAACACATTCTATATATTCATCACAGTATTTCAAGCTTACATACACAATCAAAACAATGTCCACTTTAAGCTTGTACTGTAGGCTATTTAGTTAAAATGACATCATCTCCTGGAGGAGGTCCAGGTTTCAACCCTGGCAAAACATTTGTACATGTGTTATTTCATGTCTCACGGGGGAGGAATTCCTCATGTAGTTATGCCACAGGAATCATCTAGAAATTACTCGCCGATGTGTCATTGCTTTGAGCTGTCTCTGCCCATGTTTGGCTTTCATTTATTTATACTAGACCTGTGCCCGTCGGCCACCAGCCTACTTGGAAATGATGCAAGTATCCGTTGTCACAGCACCCCTTTTAACCGTCGGCTGTCTGTGTCCCTTTTGTGCCAATAATGGAGATCTCTGCATCTGCCTGGCCTGCCTGTGTCAGAGTGCAAACTGACTGTGAAAAGTGGACTGGTTAAGTAATCAAAAGGCAGGTGTAGGGTTGCCATGGCAATCAATTGGCTGAGGCAGAGCCTGGGAATTCTACAGGTGAGGCGGGACTTAGGTGGTCTTTACACGAGAACGGTGTTCATAGAAAACGGCTAAATAAAGTATCGTTTGCTGGTGTCCCTTTAGACGAGAATGGTGTTTTCAGGTGGTGAAAACGCAACAGCTACAGTGCTATAACTGCAATTGTGTTTTTTTATAGTGATGTAAGTAGTGATCATTAGAAGCTTTATGAGGTACTGCAGGAACTCCAGTTGTAATATTATGCTATTGGCATATAATCAGTCATCTGGCCAACCTCACATCAGATGTAAATTATATGAAACCAACATTTCTTTTTAATTTGATGATTTAACACATTGTACATTTTATTGGACTTGATTCTATATAGGAGCTGGCTACGGTGGTCGTGGTGGAGGTCCTGGAGGCTTGGGTGTCGGACTCGGAACTGGAGGTCTAGGACCAGGAGGTCTGGGACCTGGGGGAGTTGGGCCAGGAGGAGTTGGACCAGGAGTTGGGCCAGGAGGAGTTGGACCAGGAGGAGTTGGACCAGGAGGAGCTGGACCAGGAGGAGTTGGGCCAGGCGGTGTTAGACCAGGAGGCTTTGTTCCTGGTGGTGTGGGTCCTGGTGGCTATGGAACTTGGCCAGCTGGTATTGGTCCTGGAGGCACTGGTCCAGGTGAGTAGTTGTAGGCAACTATGCACCAGTTATTCATATGATACATTATGTCATATGAATAACAGGAGAGTTAATGAAGAATAATATACTGCAGAAAATGTATCTTACCGTTATTTAGTATAGTCTATCTATACTATAGTACATGTCAATGATATCATTTCATGTATTATTTATTATTATGGTTTTATTGTTGTTGTTTTGTTTGTTTTTTCTACAAAAGTCTCAGTTCAGAGTCTAAAAAACATGGAGGAAAAACTGTGCTTTTCTTGTTCACAGGGGCTGGCAGAAAACCTGGAAAGTCAGGTAAGACTGCTTGTACTGTCAAGTCTCATTAGGAAGATGGCAGACAACCCTAACCTCACCATCTATTCTATATACCATGTGGGAGAACACAGAACAGGGGGTTGGGTGGGAGTGGAGGTGGAGGTGAACTGTATGCCACATTGACGACAGATCACTTGCCATAGCAGACAACCCCAAACAATACACTGGCTGCAACATTAATCGCCTAATCGGTGGCCTCCATTACTGTAACTAGCCCTTACAATGAGTGGAAGTCCTCTGTGCTCGCTGCACAATGATCAGTGGTCAGGCGGCAGACCCTATGCACTGTACTGTAAATATTGTTCCTTGGGAGAGTCAGTCCAGCGGGATCCTATAGTCGCATGCATTTGCCATTATTTCATTTCCTCATTCCTTCAAGGCTATATGCTGCTCATAAGGGGCCACAGGCCCTCCCTCATGCACGCACGCACGCACGCACGCACGCACGCACGCACGCACGCACGCACGCACGCACGCACGCACGCACGCACGCACGCACGCACGCATACATACAGACGCAGGCATGCACACAGACCCATATACTGATAAAAGCTATGGTGGACCCCCAGATAAAGAGAGGAAGTCATCACCTCAGTCAGAGCGAGGGGTTTGCTATGGAATTTTGACCGTCTCTTTTTTTGTTTTTGTTTTTTGCCTTGTCATACATGCAGCTCGCTCATGCAGGATGAGGAATGTTGGTAATATTATTATTATTATTATAACTGTTCTCCGACGCTAGGCCCCGGCTTTGTGGAACCTTCGAATCCCACCCATAATGCCTTGGGGTAGAAAGTGGGTCAGTGTCAAGCACAGGAAAGAGACTCTTCAGTCACACTTTCCAGTTTGCCGAAAGTCTGGTCCCCTCGACCCAGCATGTTATTTATACATTCTAGACAATAATACCCAGAACATGTGTGTTTGTACGGCCTCGCCCCTACCCATATGAGTAAGACGAAAACATCCTGCTTGCCTAACCTGAAAAAGCAATTGAAGGGTGGCATCTACAAAGTTCCATCAATCAAACCAGAAGTTACACTAAACCATTGAAATCCACATGATGACATTATGCTTCACCTCCTTAGATTTCCATTTAGCACTATACGCAATAACACAAATGTTACAATAATACAAAATCTATGTATACATTAACCTGCAAGACTATGTTTATGAAAAATCAGGACTAGAATTGAATCTATTGAACATATCTTTTTTTTTTTTTTTTATGTTTTTTTTTGTGGCTTTCGCCTTTATTTTATATTTTTTATGGAGGGACAGACAGTAGGCTGACAGGAAATGGGGAGAGAGATGGGGGGAAGACATGCAGTAAAGGCCGTCGGGAACGGGAGTCGAACCCGCGGCACACTGCCAGACTGGATTACCAGCCAAGGTGCCTGGACCACTGAGCCACGGCCCAGGCCCTATTGAACATATCTTGTACCAACTCAGAGTTGAACAGTCAACTGGAGGATTCATTTCTGGTTTTCCCATTTCCTTATACAGGTTTCTGTTTCCTCTCTCCCATCTTGTACAGTAATTCTTTACTGGCCCGTCCATAGATTGACCCTCGAGGAGTTTTAAACTGTTTTAAAGTCAAACACTTAACACTTTCACAAAATCTTTCCAGGGGGACACATTAATCTTAGTGAGGTTTCTGTCTGGCAACAGTCATAGATGTATAACATTACCAAAGGGCGGAGGCACACAGGGACACATTGGATTCATTAATGTACTGTATGATGTAGCATTTTGTACTTCACACACATCAAGGAGGAAAAGAGCCACTGAGCTTTAAGGCTTTCCTGTCCCCACATTAGGATACGGTGCAGGGGGAGTGCTTGGAACCGGAGGTGGCTGGGGCCAGGGAACTGGGGGGCTCGGGCCCGGAGGCCAGGGAGCCGGAACAGGATATGGACCAGGAGGTCAGTTTGGGTTTTGTTTGGCAATTTAAATAGTATAAAATAAGTAATATTACAGACTTTACAGTAATACATACAGACACACAGAGCCATCCTAATTGTACCGTCTGTGCTGTCCTAGGTGGCTACGGCGGTTATGGAGGTGGTTATGGGCCAAGAGGAGTCCCCAAACCTCCCAAATCAGGTAATTACTGCTTATTACAAGATATTAGTAATATTTCATGAATTCTAACTACATAGTAATTCAATCTAACTTATCTATCTCAGGTGGAGCTGGAACAGCACTAGGTGGGACAGGATATGGGCCTGGTGGTGCTGGTGGCTTTGGGCCTGGTGGCGCAGGAGTTGGGCCTGGTGGTGCTGGTGGCTTTGGGCCTGGCGGCGCAGGAGTTGGACCTGGTGGTGCTGGTGGCTTCGGGCCTGGCGGCGCAGGAGTTGGACCTGGTGGTGCTGGTGGCTTCGGGCCTGGTGGTGCAGGAGTTGGACCTGGTGGTGCTGGTGGCTTTGGGCCTGGCGGCGCAGGAGTTGGGCCTGGTGGTGCTGGTGGCTTTGGACCTGGCGGCGCAGGAGTTGGACCTGGTGGTGCTGGTGGCTTCGGGCCTGGTGGTGCAGGAGTTGGACCTGGTGGTGCTGGTGGCTTTGGGCCTGGTGGCGCAGGAGTTGGGCCTGGTGGTGCTGGTGGCTTTGGGCCTGGCGGCGCAGGAGTTGGACCTGGTGGTGCTGGTGGCTTCGGGCCTGGCGGCGCAGGAGTTGGACCTGGTGGTGCTGGTGGCTTCGGGCCTGGTGGTGCAGGAGTTGGACCTGGTGGTGCTGGTGGCTTCGGGCCTGGCGGCGCAGGAGTTGGACCTGGTGGTGCTGGTGGCTTCGGGCCTGGTGGTGCAGGAGTTGGACCTGGTGGTGCTGGTGGCTTCGGGCCTGGTGGCGCAGGAGTTGGACCTGGTGGTGCTGGTGGCTTCGGGCCTGGTGGTGCAGGAGTTGGACCTGGTGGTGCTGGTGGCTTCGGGCCTGGCGGCGCAGGAGTTGGACCTGGTGGTGCAGGAGTTGGACCTGGCGGTTTTGGCACTGGAGCTGCTGTTCCAGCAGGCGGTAAGTGTTAAGATTTTATTGGTTTTATTCTTTGAATTGTTTTTTCTAATAACGTTGTCTTTTTCTTGTTCCCCCCCCTGGCCCCCACACATGTAAAGCGTCTTTGAGTGTCATGAAAAGCGCTATATAAGTCCCAGATATTATTATTATTTTTATTAAGATCTGTACTACAAATCACATACAGTATACTGCCTTCACATATAACACAATGAATTTATTAAAGTAATTAATTCATTTCATCTTAATTCTCAATCTTAAAACTCATTTGCCTGTTATAGCGCCACCAACAGGTGGATTTTTGCAAAACACATTTTTGGAACAAAATGCCTCAAATTATCCAATTGTCATCCAAGGCAAGAAGAAATGTCACCCTTTTCACATTGGCCTATTATAGTGCCACCAGGAGGCCACAACCTGACCTGCCCTGGTGGAGACCTGTCCTATTATAGTGCCACCAGGAGGCCACAACCTGACCTGCCCTGGTGGAGAACTTTTTCTAGTTTGTTTTTGTTTTGTTTGTTTTTTTATCGCACCTCATCCGGAGTGTTATGAGTGCGTACAGAACTTCTGAAATGCTTTAAATTGTTTTTGCATGTTTTTTAAAAGGCAACTAGAGTCTGAGTTATAAGCATAAAAATACTTACTGTAACTACAGCCCCATTTGTAATTGATCTATACTAAGGTAACAAACACATTTTCCGGTTTCAGTACCAGTGTTGCCTCAGACTGGATTACCTGGAGGAAAGACTGCTGGAAAAGCTGGGAAAAAAAACAAACAAGTACCAGGTAATTTCATTCATCAATCTATCATACATCACATACACCGTGTGAATGGTTGGGGAATACGACCCCAACCAATGAAATGGCTAAAGCTTACAGCTGGTTCAGTTTATATATGACATTATTAGGATGCCAAACATTCATTGCGCTGCATGGTGTAGTGGTGGTATTGTGCCATTGGACTGTAATCAAAGGGTTCTTGGTTTGATTCTTGCTAGGGAAACTTTTAGTTATACAGTATGTAGGTAATTGACTAAGTTCAGTTAAGTTTAGGCACAGTTGGTACTGTTACGTTTAGGCATGGCTTTAGTGTGGTTAAGGTTATCTTAAAGATGGCGTGGAAAGTTTCAGCTTGAAACTTGGATTGAAATATCATACATGGTTTCTAAGGGCCCTCGGAACGATTGTTATAATAAATAAATAAAACATCGAGCCAGACGTGAGTTACGAAAATGAAAGCCTGGGTATCGAGGCTAGACATGAGTTGACTTTTACATTTACGTGTGTGTGTGTGTGTGTGTGTGTGTGTGTGTGTGTGTGTGTGTGTGTGTGTTCGCTCATATAGGCATTGGGCTGCCTGGACTGTATCAAGGAGGAATTGTGCCAGGCCAAGGTAATTGGCCTTTTAATTTGAATTTATAGTGTTCTATCATGCTTTATGTAGTATTTCATTTTATGTATAATATGTCCATATAATTATGTGGGAAACAAAAGAAACTGATGATGTTGTTTAGATATGGACTAGTATGTATAAAAGTTGTTTTGTTTTTACATTTGTTTACCCTTTTCCTTTCATCCCATCTCGCTGTAGGTTTTGGAGGTCGTGGTGTTCTCCCTGGTGTTGCCACTGGCTCTCAAACTGGTGGGTAAATCATTTAAACTCTACACAACTTCAATTCCATATGACATTACTTCACAAATATCAAACATATTTCCACCCCTTCACAGGAAGTGGAGTGCTGGGCCAGGGTCAGGGTCAGGGAGGAGCTGGAGATGGAACTGGTGGTGGTGAGTGTTCACCTCTGCTACAAAATTAGATAACCGTTTAATGTCGCTGAAGTTTTGATAAATCCCAAACGAGCATCTGCATCTCGTTATTGCATCGTTTTACACTTAACAATTACAACAATAAAAGCATTATTATCTGGATGTCATATGTCAAATCTAAATAGCCAACAAGTTATCCAAAGGAAATAAAGCGGTGAGGTGGTGTCAACTACAAGCAGCAAACATTTAGCAGCGTAGGATTTTTTGATGTTGAGCCTCTGATCTTTGCCCGCTTCCCTCAGCTGGTCGAGGTGGTTTTGGTAGTCAGCCGTTGCCTGGAGTATTCCGCGGTTACCCTCTCATCTCCCCCAAATCAGGTACAGCAAACGGCAACACAGAAACCTTTGCAATCACATGATTGACATGTAGAATCGTATGGAGTCATGTAGTGGTCAGTACAGAATCATTTATATGTCGTGTAAATTATGTGTTCTTTGTCTTTTTTGTTCTACTGTAGGAGCGGGCAAGTCAAAGAAGAACCCAGCCAAAGCTGCTGCTAAATATGGTAAGGAGACATTTATCAGGGTGTGAGCCTAGAACTGGGACAATGTGACACACGCTGTATTGATTCTACAGTTCCTAATAGATTAAATCAGAAGAGACGTCTTGCCATAGCAGTATATACCAGTAAGACGCCCTGAGGGCACGCATCCGCCTGGGTGGCGGCAGACTGCTGGGCTGGTGCTTTGGCATGGGGGGTCAGATCAATATATGGAATGAATTCTGTACTTATATGTACATGGATATGGAGCGTGTCTTGAGTGTACAAGGTTGAGGTCAGATCAACATATGAACGCAGCATCATGAACGCAGAATCCGATTGCTGTGACACTTTGCACGCACACTCCCACTGGGCCAAGGAAGAACTGCCACCCCAATTTTTTTATCAGCCTCATGATGGCACTATAACTAGCCAAATAATGTTTTGCCCTATGATTCTTGAACCGTAGGTCGTACAATCAAAACCAGTGGATCTATGCTCTAGCCTCTGAGGAGTGCACTATTCTAGTGTTTGTATCTTTTTTTGACCAGGTGGAGCTGGAACCGGAGGAGGTGTACTTGGTCAAGGAGGCGTGGCTGGGACAGGAGGCGGGCCTGGATTTGGAGGTGGAGTAGGAACAGGAGTCGGGCCTGGATTTGGAGGTGGAGTCGGGACAGGAGGTGGGCCTGGATTTGGAGGTGGAGTCGGGACAGGAGGCGGGCCTGGATTTGGGCCTGGTGGCGGAGTTGGGCCTGGTGGTGCTGGTACTGGATTTGGGCCTGGTGGTGCTGGTACTGGATTTGGGCCTGGTGGCGGAATTGGGCCTGGCGGTGCTGGTACTGGATTTGGGCCTGGTGGCGGAGTTGGGCCTGGCGGTGCTGGTACTGGATTTGGGCCTGGTGGCGGAGTTGGGCCTGGTGGAATTGGTTATGGCCCTGGAGGTAATTATAAATACAGATTCTAACTACATTTAGATTGTATAATAGACCAATATCACATAGAACATTGGTAAATCACGATAAATATATATTCTCATAGATGTGATTTGTATTTCAGGATATGATGCCAGTGCCAAAGCCCGTAAATATGGTAGGATAGTTTTATCACACAAGCAATATTATAGCTTGCATTGTATGTCTACTGTTATGTTTTAACTACATATTTGTATTTTAATATTTATAGGTATGATAAGTGGAGCGCTTGGAGGTCCAGGTGGTGGTGTTGGGCCTGGCGGTGCTGGTACTGGATTTGGGCCTGGTGGTGGAGTTAGGCCTGGGGCTGGTGGTGCTGGTACTGGATTTGGGCCTGGTGGCGGAATTGGGCCTGGTGGTGCTGGTACTGGATTTGGGCCTGGTGGCGGAGTTGGGCCTGGTGGTGCTGGTACTGGATTTGGGCCTGGTGGCGGAGTTGGGCCTGGTGGTGCTGGTACTGGATTTGGGCCTGGTGGCGGAATTGGGCCTGGTGGTGCTGGTACCGGATTTGGGCCTGGTGGCGGAGTTTGGCCTGGTGGTGCTGGTACTGGGTACGGGCCTGGTGGTGGAGTTGGACCTGGCAGTACTGGAACTGGTCTGGGTGGTGCTGGTTACAGACCAGGTGGAGCTGGAACTGGTCCAGGGGGAGCAGGAACTGGACCTGGAGGTAATATACAAACAATAAATCTACTTCTAAAGACTTCATTGTTTCAGTCTTGCACAATGATCGATGTTTATATTAAAATGGTAAATCATGATAAATATGCATTATGTTTTATCATACACATTGCGGCTGTAACTACTAACTATAGGCAGTACAAAAATCATCAACATACCCAGTAGATATGCGGGAACGCCTACTTAGTGGCAAAAACCTACTTTCTGGCTTGACAGTCCATACATCCAAATAGAAAAGGCCTATCTGATTGCATTAAATGATGTTAAATGACGTTAAACTCACTTTTCCACTCAATTTGCCACTCGATTTGCCATTCACTTTATGCATGCGCATACCCTCTATTCCTACACTTTCTGTGAGCAGGTGAATGCCATGACTAATTATTAGCGTGGCAGCGCCCAGCTCTGGTGATCATGCCCACCACCTAATGCACCAGTGCAGTGCCCAATCTCTCAATCATTGTGCAGGTGTTCATGTCAATAATAAAAACACGAGACTTTGCATTTGAGTCACTCAAACCATGTGATTTGTATTTCAGGATATGATGCCAGTGCCAAAGCCCGAAAATATGGTATGATTATTTTATCACACTAGCAATATTGTAGTACAGATTGCATTGTATGTCTACTGTGATACAGTAACTACATATTTGTATTTTAATATTCATAGGTATGCTAAGTGGAGCGCTTGGAGTTCCAGGTGCAGGCAGTGGTGGAGTTGGGCCTGGTGGTGCTGGTACTGGATTTGGGCCTGGTGGTGGAGTTAGACCTGGTGGTGCTGGTACTGGATATGGGCCTGGCGGTGCTGGTACTGGATTTAGACCAGGTGGCGGAGTTGGGCCTGGCGGTGCTGGTACTGGATTTGGGCCTGGTGGTGCTGGTACTGGATTTGGGCCTGGTGGCGGAGTTGGGCCTGGCGGTGCTGGTACTGGATTTGGGCCTGGTGGTGCTGGTACTGGATTTGGGCCTGGTGGCGGAGTTGGGCCTGGCGGTGCTGGTACTGGATTTGGGCCTGGTGGCGGAGCTGGGCCTGGTGGAATTGGTTATGGCCCTGGAGGTAATTATAAATACAGATTCTAACTACATTTAGATTGTATAATAGACCAATATTGCACCAAATATTAATATTCTCTCTCTGCACCTTTCAGGTTACGCCGGTGCCAAAGCACGCAAATATGGTAAGAAGATAATTGCGTTTGTTAGATATTTATTGTGCTTTGACACAAAATTTAACAAATGCAAAATACAAAAAGAGCCTGAAGAATTTTTTATGTAATTTTACAGTATGTGTACATAATCCATTTGGTTTTGTTGAAATAACTTTTCTTGTAAACAAAGTTGATTATTATTTTTATTATTATTATTATTGCTTCATTTTGTAGGTCAGCCTGGTGGAGGTGCCCTTGGTGCTGGAGGTGCAGGTGCTGGCCCCGGCCAGGGTGTTGGACTAGGAACCGGAGGTGGGCCTGGATCAGGTCTTGGAACAGCTGGAATACCAGGTTCTGGAGTTGTGGCTGGAGTTGGACCCGGTGGTTTTGGACCAGGCAGCGCGGGAGGTACACTGGATGCACTGGAACCTTTCATAATCAATATCAAACCCAATACAGTATGAGTTTCTTAAAAACAAATCACACCAGCGTGTGAACTGAGCGGTGCTGTGTGTGTGTGTGTGTGTGTGTGTGTGTGTGTGTGTGTGTGTGTGTGTGTGAGTGTGAGTGTGTGTGTGTGTGGTGCGTGCATGTGTGCGTGCGGGTCAATAGGTCATACTCGGACATAGGGACAGATAGACATACATACCTATACAGACACACACACACACACACACACACACACACACACACACACACACACTCACACACACACACACACACACACACACACACACAGTCACTGTTAGGAGCACTTGACACCGCTCAAAAAAATATTTGTCTCTGTCTTTGTTTCATATAGGATATCCTGGTGGGGCCAAGTCTCAATATGGTACATAATTTCATGACACTTCAAAAGTTCTTGTACAATCCACAATCACTTTATAACGTGTTCTAATGTTCTTTTAAAATACATAGGAGGTGTAGTATGCTCCTTGCTTGCTCCACAATCTGTATTAATTTCAGGCATCTGATATGGTAATATTATATAACAATATCAAGTACACCTCAAATTGAATTGGCACGTTGGACATTTCTTCTCCCGGTCCAGGTAATGCTGGAGGCGGAGGAGCACCTGGATCAGGTCTTGGTGGCCCAGCAGGAGGTGGATATGGACCAGGGACAGGAGGCGCTTTGGGGGCTGGAGGAACAGGATCTGGCTACCGACCTGGGGCTGGCTACGGGCCTGGAGCAGGAGTTGGACCAGGGGCCGGGACAGGCTATGGCCAAGGGGGAGGCTACGGGCCTGGAGCAGGAGTTGGACCAGGGTCCGGGACAGGCTATGGCCCCGGGACAGGCTACGGGCCTGGAGCGGGGACCGGGACAGGCTATGGCCCCGGGACAGGCTACGGGCCTGGAGCAGGGACCGGGACAGGCTATGGCCCAGGGGGAGGCTACGGGCCTGGAGCAGGAGTTGGACCAGGGGCCGGGACAGGCTATGGCCCAGGGACAGGCTACGGGCCTGGAGCAGGGACCGGGACAGGCTATGGCCCAGGGGGAGGCTACGGGCCTGGAGCAGGGACCGGGACAGGCTATGGCCCAGGGGGAGGCTACGGGCCTGGAGCAGGGACCGGGACAGGCTATGGCCCAGGGGGAGGCTACGGGCCTGGAGCAGGAGGTGGAGCAGGACCAGGGACTGGATATGGACCTGGTAATTTATCTGAATCAAGGTTATGTTTTAGATCAGTCAAACTGAATCATTATAGATGAACTAAATCCTTATCCTCTTTCATTCTCCCTGACAGGTTATGGACCTGGATCAAAAGCTGCTAAATACGGTATGAACAGATGCACGTTTTTCTCACAACATCATGATCATGACATTAAATCCTCAATTGGACCAAATCATTATAGGACCTAATGGTTGTGGTCTGATCCTGATGCAGGCCTTGGTGGAGTGGGTGGTGGTGGAGTGCTTGGAGGCGGAGTAGGGCGAGGTGGTGGTGAGTTTGAAACATGAGGAATAGTTATGCAAGTGAGCAACGCAATGCTCCATGACTGAACAAAGTCCCGGTTAACCACTTAAGCCCTATTTTATACTGTATATTCAAAATTGATTGTTTTGCCTATACCCTTGGTGTCCCAAAATAGGAACGTCCAATTGAAAGTTGTTAAATGAGTATAAATTAACATTTAGACTAATACATTGGTTGTTTTCTCAATACTTTTGCTTTTTTCCCATGTCAGTTGGAACAGGACCAGGTGGTTATGGCACAGGACCAGGTGAGATACTAAGATTCAACAACACACACACAACATTAAGTGCTTTTGTTTTCACAAGCAGTAAGATTTCAGCATGTTCACAATGTTTTACATTACTCCATAGGTGGCTATAGGCCAGGTGGCTTTGGGCCAGGTGGATATGGACCTGGTGCAGGAACAGGAGGTCCAGGTGAGAGTTTAATCAGGCACTGGGTTGGACTGAAGGTGGTTTGCATACAGGTGCCGATGAGAATGTGATGAGTTATTGTGTCTGTGTAGTCACTGTTTGCCTTTCTTCTAGGCTATGGAACTGGAGCTGGCTCTAAAGCTGCTAAATATGGTAAGGAGCACCATAAGATTTGACATGACTGCAAGGCTCTGTTTGAGTCGCTTGAGCTATACCTTCCTTTATGCTGCCTACTCTTATTGTCCTGTTACCTCTGACTGTAGGACTGCCAGGTGGTGGAACTGGAACTGGGGCAGGAACTGGCACTGGACCTGGTACTGGAACTGGACCTGGTACTGGAACTGGCACTGGACCTGGAACAGGAACTGGCACTGGACCTGGTACTGGAACTGGACCTGGTACTGGAACTGGTACTGGCACTGGAACAGGAACTGGCACTGGACCTGGTACTGGACCTGGTACTGGACCTGGTACTGGTACTGGTACTGGCACTGGAACTGGTACTGGACCTGGTACTGGAACTGGCACTGGAACTGGACCTGGTACTGGCACTGGCACTGGCACTGGCACTGGCACTGGCACTGGCACTGGTACTGGAACTGGAACTGGGACAGGAACTGGCACTGGCACTGGTGGTAAGACAACTTTTTTTGTTGTTTTTTTTACCATTAGTAATTGTTTGTAATTGTAACGTAAACTAAAGTGTCAAAAATAACTGGTCTGTGATGTCAGGCTCATAACTCCTCTGCTGCTGTGCGTTGGGAGTCACATGACGAGTTCAGAGCATTATCTGAATACTTGTGTTTGTACCTGATGTTCAAATTGAACCGCTGAACTTGAAAAAATGAGAAGGATCTGCACTGAAAATGAAATGGTGACAGAGGTCTTGGATAGTAATTTTCCTTCCTAAATTGTACTTAATGGAATCTAATTGTTGACGCAGGTGCAGATGGAGAAACAGCAGGAGCCACATCGGCCCCAAGAACCCCAGACAACAGCACTGAGACAGGTTACATGCCTTGAAATGCTTTTAATGATTTCACTGTTCACATGATGTAGTACTAGTTTTACAAACACAGGATATGATGTTCTTATCCAAAGTAAATCATATTACATTGTATTACATTACATCTCTAAAACTAGGTTTGGATTTGCTGGGGGATAGGGGAAATACTTGCATCTGCTTTTGACATTCCCCCTCTGGTTTCCTTTTGGGAAATGTAGATTTCTCGTTTGATATTTAATAATATTCCAATTTGAAAATTGAATAATATCAAAATAAAAAAGTGTTAACCATAGCCTGTCAGTTTTGGGACATTTTTGAGTGGTGCAGCCACTCCAAGGAACAGCAATGTCCGTCCCTGGTTATATCCCTGTGTCCCTATGTATGTATGTTTTTAAAGAAAATGTCAGCATTATTTTTCCAAAGATTTTAACTACGGTATTTTAAATCCCAATATAGCATGCTCAAAAAAAGGCGGCTCAACTGCTTATGAAAGTGTCCCCCCGCTTTTTACAAATTGAAGCATGTTTAATTATTACACAATTCTCCCCCTGATCTCCAGGTGGTCCTGGTGGAGCTGGAAAGGATGGTGATGGGCCAGGAGGACAAGGTAATGTACAAGTTATTAGATAGATTAAGAAACAATCTTCAGAACATCTATCTAGCGGTATGGTTTCTGATTGATTTACTACCAATAATACAGCATACAGTATATTATTATCTCCGCCTGGCCGAAGGCAAATGGGTGTTTTCTCCCTGTCTGTGTGTTTGTTTGCCTGAGGATAATCTTGCAAACAGCTGCTAGACCCATCAATGCTAAATTAAGTACCTCAACGCATTTCACATACGTTTTATTTATTTTATTTGTTATATTTAACTTTACATTTATATTGGAACTTAAGACAGTAGCTGTCGGATAGGGCTGAAAACCTTGCCCAAATACATACTTATACGTAATGGATACATCAGATGACCTACATCATAGGCTCGACACACTTCCTGGCGGAGATATGCACTCCACTGAGCGCATGAACCTCTAGTGTATATCTTTCTTTAGTTACAGTTCCACATCATGGTATTCACATAGTTTCCCCACTTCACCATGTCGCTGTTGATAGTTTACGGTTGCTGTTTACAGGTGAGGGGGTTGGTGGTGGTGTTTTAGAAGGGTCTGGAAGCTCTGGAGGTGAAGGTGTGTGCAAAACCAGCAAATGACCTTGGATGAAAATGAAAAGCTTTCATTTTGTATCTTGAGCCAATGAGCATGAACAATATAGCCTACTTTCCATTGTGGTGCAATGGCAACATGGCTCGCTCCAGGTCGAAAATTAGATGATAGAAAAAAATGTCACGGCCATGTTTTCAAATGATTGCCAAACATGGCTTTATAAATTGGCGAGCACAGTCTGCAAACTACGATGTAAGCTAAGGTCTAAGCTGTATGGAACGTGTCAACACATGCTGACACAGAGAAAACATATCACCACTCCACGGAACGAGTTACAGAACAGTCCAGTCAAATATTATAACGTTTATTGAGAGGGGCAACATGATGGCATTAGTGACATCCTTGTGTCCTGCTCAACGGCTCTTGAGCGATACATTAAACCCTTCAAATTACTGTATGTACAGGTGAAATGTCAAAAATTGACAAAAATAATGATTATAACATTTTTCTAGATGACTTAATTTTGTCCCATCTGGAAAATGGGTAGTCATCATCACTGTCAAATGTTCCATAACATGCTAGTGTTTGATTGCTGACAACTGTAACTTCAACAGGTACTGGCATCACTGGAGGACCAATCGGAACAGGTGTGGATGGAGATGGCCTAACTGGGACGGGAATCCCCATTATTGGTGCAAGACCAGGTACACCTCATTAGATTAGAATGATTGCGGTAGTTCTACAACTGTCTGTTGGTAGTCTATTAGTGATCCATTTGATTCATTCATTCATGCAACATAGAATGACGCTAGAATAAGGTATACTACAACTAAAATGATGTTTCAATTAGTTGATTAATAATCAATGATATGATTATTTGTTCACCCCTACTAAATTCATGTTTTTTCCCCATTCTTCTACAAATAAAACAGGACTGGGCGGGACATTACTGCCACCAGGTGTGGAGCTTTTTCTTTCTTTTTTGGTGTCTTGCCTAAGGGCCGATTCATACTCCTATTTTACCGCTGTTTCGGCGCTGTAGTGCCGAAATGATTTCGGCTCGTCAGAAATTATCAGTAGCACCGAAGTGCCGACTTTAGGACGGTACCCGCCCCCCCGAACCTAAAATGACGTCACGTTGTAGGCTCTACAGAGCCGAACCGACTTTTATTCGGCTCTAAAATAGGAGTATGAATCGGCCCTAACACTCTTGTTTGTTTGTGTGTGTTTCTCAACATAATCACTATTGCACATTTTCTCCACACCTCTTACTGTACCTCACCTGTCCTCTCCTCTCTCATTCTCTCCTCATGCACACAAGCAGCTCTTTTAATCACATCTTGCTTGTACTTGTGTCTCATTTGTAAACCTCTGTATGTAGTATAATTATTGTCATATGATTTCTTTGTTTACATGTATAAGACTGTTGACTGTGGTGTTGTGGCATAACTGGGCTAATGTAATTCCATCCATGCTTCCCACAGGTTCTACAGGAGCATCACCTGGTACGTAGGTCATCCCTTTACCGACAAATATCATGTATTAGTGACTGACATATTGTTTGTTGTGAATATATGTGTGAGGAGAACGCTCAACTGCTGCTATAACATTCCTTGCTGGGCGACAGGCCTGTCTGTGTCATAAAATGGCAACATTGGTATTTATAGAAAAATAAATCCACGATGACAGGACATAATGGGCAGTATTATGTGTGTCTTAAGTACCAGGTCTTATGACTTAACTTAAGACCTGGAGGCGTGGTCAATGCTGTTTGGCCACTCAGAATAGCCAAATGGCATTGATCACGCCTCCAGGTCTTAAGTTAAGTAATAAGACCTGGTACTTAAGACACGCATAATACTGCCCAATGGCTTATAGCACTATAGCAGTATCACAAAGGCTTTGAATGATCATTTTGTTTCCACTGAAATGCTTTCACAGTTATCACTGGTTTGTCTGTACCACAGAGTGAATGTTTTCTTTTTTTGACACTTTTTTATTTTGTTATCAAAAACTCACTGTGGCATACTGATCTGCATGTTTTTTTTGTTTTGTTTTTCTCAAACACATAACATCATTTGTTGATGTAAAATGTCAAATTTATGACATATTCTTTGTGTTTCTGTCCTTACAGCTGGTGGTGGACTTGTTCAGCCCAGTGGTAAGTAAACCTAGATATTCACATGTTTATTGGTATCTACTTATATACCTCATATATAAGCCAATTATTTTCCTAATATTCTCTTGTTTTTCTTTTTTCAGCTGGGACGGGTGTTGGTGAGTATTTGCTTAATGTGTGCTGTTGGTACTGTAGACAAAACATGGTTAGCACTATGTATGTATAGAAACAAACTAAGCTATTCCTGCCTACCTTATGCAATCTCACTCTCTGTTCTGCAGGTGGTGCAGCACTGCCCACTGGAGGTGAGATTCATCACTACAGCAACTGTTCACTTTGACTCTCACCCACCCTTATCCTCCGTTTCCTAGTTTGCGTATCTTATCTCCTATTTTCATCTGTCTCTCAGTGGACATAAATAGCATCACAGGATATCTTTTCTATATCAATTGATGATACCAAAGAAAATGGTTGAGTTTTAGGTATTGATATATCACAATGCTTATTAAGGACAGAGAGAGGCAAAGCAAAACAGAATAGAAACATGTCAAAGATAAATCAAAGATATCAAATACACATAGCAGCAGTTATGTACATGAGGTTACTGTAAGGTGCAACATGTAGCAGTGCATCGGCAGGTTCACATAAGAAGGTAGCCCCTACAAGGCAAAACAAAATCCATATGGTAGATCCACAACGAAAAGTAGTCTAATCTACATACAAAAAAAACAGTTAGACAGTTTAGGAACTTACCTCTTTTAATCTAATTGGTTTAGCAGGTGCTGATGGTGACACAAGTGGGACACTACCTGGAGCCAAACCTATCAAACCCCCAGGTAACCAAAATAAAAAATATAAAATACCTACAGTTGGGTGCCACCGATATTGTCCCTTATTATTTGACCCATTTAGGCCTGACCTCAACATTTTAAAAAATCCTTCTAAATCCTCCAGTTTTCTGAAATAAATATTTTCACGATTTTTCAAAAATAGCAGACCTACAAGCTCGTAGCGCGCCACTCGGTGGCGCGCTATGAGCTTGTAGATCTGCTATTTTTCAATAGCTAAATTATAACAATGTTTAAAACACCAAAAGGGGTTCCCGCCCAAAATGGGTTAACTGTCCTTTTGCGCAGATCACGCAAACCTCAGCAAAAAGAAAAGGACAATATCGATGGCCTCCAACTGTATATGAATGACCAATTCCTTATGCTGTGCATGCAAAAGAAAAAGTTTCCTTTAGTTTATTTCCACAATGATCAAACAATGAGGCAGTGATAGTACAATGGGGGAGGTAAAATGGTGCATACTGAAATCAGTCATCAAGGGACTTGATTGAACTCGAGTCACAATTTTTGCGACTTTTGGACTTGACTTGAAATCTTGAAATACTGACAAAACATATGGGGAGGGGAAAATAAATCACACAGGATTTTACTTGACTTTATCTCTTTGATTTTGGACTTACTTGAGATGTACTACTACTTGTGACTTGAGTAAACTAGAGGGCAGGGACGTCGCTGATTTGGTTGCCCTACTCGGCGTGTTGCCCTACTCGCAGTGCGTATTGTGCGTATACGTAGCGACGGCACTGCTAGAGGCCATGGCTGCTGTACCAATGGCTCTATAGGAATTAACGGCCAACATCTTCTATAGTGACTATAGCAACATTAATATACGTAATGGGTTTGTTCTCAGGCGTCCCCAGGGGAGATACCCCAGGAGAAGGAGATGGAGAAGGGGGCCCTGATGGAGAAAGAGACACCGTGACAGGGGGCCCCAGTGTCGTTGGAGGAGGAGACGGAGTTGGGGTGGGAGGAGGTCCTACAGGAGGCCCTGGAGGTGTAGGCGGGGGCCCTGGAGGTGTGGGTGGTGGACCTGGAGGTGCTGATGGTGGCCCTGGAGGTGTAGGCGGGGGCCCAGGAGGTGTGGGTGGTGGACCTGGAGGTGTAGGCGAGGGCCCAGGAGGTGTAGGCGGGGGCCCTGGTGGAGTAGGTGGAGGCCCTGGAGGTGTGGGTGGTGGGCCTGGTGGAGTAGGTGGAGGCCCTGGAGGTGTGGGTGGTGGACCTGGTGGAGTAGGTGGAGGCCCTGGAGGTGTGGGTGGTGGACCTGGTGGAGTAGGTGGAGGCCCTGGAGGTGTGGGTGGGGGCCCTGGAGGTGTAGGCGGGGGCCCTGGAGGTGTGGGTGGGGGCCCAGGAGGTGTAGGTGGGGGCCCAGGAGGTGTGGGTGGGGGCCCAGGAGGTGTAGGTGGGGGCCCTGGAGGTGTGGGTGGAGGCCCTGGAGGTGTGGGTGGGGGCCCTGGAGGTGTAGGTGGGGGCCCTGGAGGTGTGGGTGGGGGCCCAGGAGGTGTAGGTGGGGGCCCAGGAGGTGTGGGTGGGGGCCCAGGAGGTGTAGGCGGGGGCCCTGGAGGTGTAGGTGGGGGCCCAGGAGGTGTGGGTGGGGGCCCTGGAGGTGCAGCCGGGGGCCCAGGTGGAGCTGGAACAGGAACCACTAAACCAGGCAAAAGTAAGCTGCTCTACTCTCTGGTCTGATTCATACATTCTCTATATATTATGTATTGTCAACTTGTCACAGTCATGTAGCTTTGTTAATAGATCGTATGTCACTTCACTTGTGATATTTAACAGGCTATGGTGCTGGTGGAGTTTTACCAGGTGGAGGTAGGTTCATCTGCCTTTCTACCACTTTAAAGCCTGATTTATTCTTAGTTGTGTCGAAAATAGCCGATATACAAACTCACAATGTAATGTGTCATACAGTTTTTAGTGCGTGTTACTGATGTACACCAACTGTAAATTAGGCTTAACCATAATAACATACACATACATACACCCCTGATGTACATGTGGTGAATTAACTGTTTTCCTGATCAGGTAAACGTTACCCGACCGGGGCTGGATTTGGGCAAGGAGCAGGAGGAAAGCCACGCAAAGGTACCTTAAACTCTATGAAACTTGATTAAAGAATTGTTTTACCTTTGGCCCCAGAGATACTACAGTATAGCTCTTCTATACATTCAGTTCATTGTTTATCTGTCCTTCAGCCTATGGGGGTCTGGGAGCAGGAGTCCGGAACGGAGCTGGGCCTGGGGGTTATGGAGCAGGTCCTGGAGGCTACGGCACTGGGCCTGGGGGCTACGGTGCTGGACCTGGGGGCTACGGTGCTGGACCTGGGGGCTACGGCGCTGGACCTGGGGGCTACGGTACTGGGCCTGGGGGCTACGGCACTGGACCTGGGGGCTACGGCACTGGACCTGGGGGCTACGGTACTGGGCCTGGGGGCTACGGAGGAGGTGGCGTGGGTGTAGGTCCTGGTGGAGCTGGTAGCCTGGGGGTTGGAACCGGTCCTGGAGGAGTGGGTGGAGCTCTTGGAGGAGGAGCAGGGGGAGGCCCTGGTGGAGTGGGTGTCGGTCCAGGAGGATATGGTGCTGGAGTAGGGCCAGGCGGTGGGTTGACACTCTTTCATAGTTGTTTTACTCTGTGGCTCAGATAAAATCATGGATATATCCAAAGACAAAGGATGACATTTACATGTGACGCTAAGCTTTCATTGCATGTTCATGTTTTGCAGGTTCCAGGTACCCTGGCGCAGGAACAGGCAGCGGAGCTCCCAAACCACCAAAAAGTATGACCACCAAAAGAGCACATAAAAAGATCACACACTAATTAAAGCATTTACACGGAACTAATCACCCATCGCAAACTCTGGTTCACTATGGTTCAACAGGTTATGGAGGAGCAGCAGGTGGTGGTGCTGGAGTCGGCCCTGGAGGTTACGGTACAGGGCCAGGCGGAGCTGGTGCTAGACCAGGTGGTTACGGACCAGGTGGATACGGGCCAGGAGGTGCTGGTGCTGGACCAGGTGGATACGGGCCTGGAGGTGCTGGTGCTGGACCAGGTGGATACGGGCCTGGAGGTGCTGGTGCTGGACCAGGTGGATACGGGCCTGGAGGTGCTGGTGCTGGACCAGGTGGATACGGGCCTGGAGGTGCTGGTGCTGGTCAAGGAGGGGCCGGAGCCGGCCCTGGTGGTTATGGCCCCGGAGCCACTGGAACTGGACCAGGTGGATACGGACCAGGCGGTGCTGGGACTGGACCAGGTGGATACGGGCCAGGCGGTGTTGGGACTGGGCCAGGTGGAGCAGGCACTGGGCCTGGTGGATATGGGCCTGGAGGTGTAGGAACAGGACCAGGTGGCTTTGGACCGGGGGGTGCTGGGACTGGACCGGGTGGTGCTGGTTACAGACCAGGTGGAGCTGGAACTGGACCAGGAGGGGCTGGAACTGGAACTGGAGGTAATATACAAACAATAAATCTACTTCTAAATACGCTAAATACGACTAATACGCTTCAGTTTTTTATGTATGATCATTGATCAATGATCATACATGTGATTTGTATTTCAGGATATGATGCCAGTGCCAAAGCCCGGAAATATGGTATGATAATTTTATCACAAAAGCAATATTATAGTACAGATTGCATTGTATATGTCTACTGCCAAATTATAACTACATATTTGCATTTCAATATTCATAGGTATGCTAAGTGGAGCGCTTGGAGTTCCAGGTGCAGGCAGTGGTGGAGTTGGGCCTGGTGGTGCTGGTACTGGATTTGGGCCTGGTGGTGGAGTTAGGCCTGGCGGGGCTGGTACTGGATTTGGGCCTGGTGGTGGAGTTGGCCCTGGCGGTGCTGGTACTGGATTTGGGCCTGGTGGTGGAGTTGGCCCTGGCGGTGCTGGTACTGGATTTGGGCCTGGTGGTGGAGTTGGCCCTGGCGGTGCTGGTACTGGATTTGGGCCTGGTGGTGGAGTTGGCCCTGGCGGTGCTGGTACTGGTCAAGGAGGGGCCGGAGCCGGCCCTGGTGGTTATGGCCCCGGAGCCACTGGAACTGGACCAGGTGGATACGGACCAGGCGGTGCTGGGACTGGACCAGGTGGATACGGGCCAGGCGGTGCTGGGACTGGACCGGGTGGTGCTGGTTACAGACCAGGTGGAGCTGGAACTGGACCAGGAGGGGCTGGAACTGGAACTGGAGGTAATATACAAACAATAAATCTACTTCTAAAGACTAATACGCTTCAGTTTTGTATGTATGATCATTGATCAATGATCATACATGTGATTTGTATTTCAGGATATGATGCCAGTGCCAAAGCCCGAAAATATGGTATGATAATTTTATCACAAAAGCAATATTATAGTACAGATTGCATTGTCTACTGTTAAGTTATAACTACATATTTGCATTTCAATATTCATAGGTATGCTAAGTGGAGCGCTTGGAGTTCCAGGTGCAGGCAGTGGTGGAGTTGGGCCTGGTGGTGCTGGTACTGGATTTGGGCCTGGTGGTGGAGTTAGGCCTGGCGGTGCTGGTACTGGATTTGGGCCTGGTGGTGGAGTTGGCCCTGGCGGTGCTGGTACTGGATTTGGGCCTGGTGGTGGAGTTGGTCCTGGCGGTGCTGGTACTGGATTTGGCCCTGGTGGTGGAGTTGGCCCTGGCGGTGCTGGTACTGGATTTAGGCCAGGTGGCGGAGTTGGGCCTGGCGGTGCTGGGATTGGACCAGGTGGCTTTGGACCAGGTGGTGCTGGGACAGGACCAGGTGGTGCCGGGACTGGACCAGGTGGCCAAAGATTTGGAAAAAGAAAGCCCCCTAAATCAGGTGAAGTTCTCAATTCTGGCCATGACACTAACAACCAGTGAATGGTACAATGTCATAAATATTGAATGAACCATAATTCAACTAGTCCCTCTTCTCTCCCAACAGGCTATGGTTCATTGGGCGGAGCTGGATATGGACCAGGTGAGGAACTCTCCCAAGCATGTACCCTCAAAACCCACACACCTGTTCAGTTGTTTAGCTGTGTTTGGACCAGATATTCAAAGAATGAAAAGGTGCCTTTTTGATTACACAATAGAGGGTATGTGCATGCATAAAGTGAGTGGCAAGTCGAGTGGAAAAGTGAGTTTAACGTTGTTTAGCGTTGTTTAATGCAATCAGATAGGACTTTTCTGTTTGGATGTATGTGTTGTCAAGGCCAGAAAGTAGTTTTTTGCTTCCCGCATAACTTTCACAGCTGTTTACAGCTGGAAACAAGCTCTTCACACTAGAACTTTTTGAAGTAAATAAGTACTACATATAACTTAATAATGAATCCAACTAGTCCAACAGGCTCATCCGTTCCAGCTAATCGCGGACACCGCTGGACAAAATCACTTTCATTTCTGCCCATATGGGGTGCCACAATTGCATAAAGTTGCACCTTTCTGTTGTAGAAATGCTTGCTAGGCAAGTAAGGCAACCCAGCCTGGCTACCCTTATTATATATGCTAGACCTAATACGGAATTATTTGAACACATCTATGGTTGTTCCCCAGGTGGTGCAGGGACGGGTCCTGGAGGAGCTGGAGCTGGACGGGGAGGGTATGGACCAGGTGGAGCAGGCACTGGGCCTGGTGGATATGGGCCTGGAGGTGTAGGAACAGGACCAGGTGGCTTTGGACCGGGGGGTGCTGGGACTGGACCAGGTGGCTTTGGACCAGGTGGTGCTGGGACTGGCCCAGGTGGATACGGACCAGGCGGTGCTGGGACTGGCCCAGGTGGATACGGACCAGGTGGTGCTGGGACTGGACCAGGTGGCTTTGGACCAGGTGGTGCTGGGACTGGCCCAGGTGGAGCAGGCACTGGGCCTGGTGGATATGGGCCTGGAGGTGTAGGAACAGGACCAGGTGGATACGGGCCAGGCGGTGCTGGGACTGGACCAGGTGGTGCTGGTTACAGACCAGGTGGAGCTGGAACTGGACCAGGAGGGGCTGGAACTGGAACTGGAGGTAATATACAAACAATAAATCTACTTCTAAAGACTATTAAATTGTGCAGAATGATGTTTATATTAAATTGGTAAATCATGATAAATATACATGATCATACATGTGATTTGTATTTCAGGATATGATGCCAGTGCCAAAGCCCGAAAATATGGTATTTATCACAAACGCAATATTATAGTATAGATTGCATTGTCTACTTTAGGCGTCTGATAAATGCCTAAATTGTACTGTTAAGTTATAACTACATATTTGTATTTCAATATTCATAGGTATGCTAAGTGGAGCGCTTGGAGGCTTAGGTGCAGGCAGGGGTGGAGTTGGGCCTGGTGGTGCTGGTACTGGATTTGGGCCTGGTGGTGGAGTTGGGCCTGGCGGTGCTGGTACTGGATTTGGGCCTGGTGGTGGAGTTGGCCCTGGCGGTGCTGGTACTGGATTTGGGCCTGGTGGTGGAGTTGGTCCTGGCGGTGCTGGTACTGGATTTGGGCCTGGTGGCGGAGTTGGGCCTGGTGGTGCTGGTACTGGGTACGGGCCTGGTGGTGGAGTTGGTCCTGGCGGTGCTGGTACTGGATTTAGGCCTGGTGGTGGATTTGGACCTGGTGGTGCTGGTACTGGGTACGGGCCTGGTGGTGGAGTTGGACCTGGTGGTGCTGGAACTGGTCCGGGTGGTGCTGGTTACAGAACAGGTGTAGCTGGAATTGGTCCAGGAGGCTTTGGACCAGGTGGTCAAGGACTGGGAAGGAAGCCTCCTAAATCAGGTTATGGCTCCTCGTTGGGAGGAACTGGTTATGGACCAGGTAATGTTAACTTTTCTATTACAAGATGATCTGTTGTATGTGTGCATGTTCTAGTTTTAATGCTCTGGTTTTAATGTTTTTAACTCACTATTTTATAATGTGTAAACTAATAATTAAATTATTTGTATAATTCGTTTATGATTTGCTTTATTTGACCTTGTCTTGCGTTGCCAGACGATCAGAGATCTCTGCCTACTGATACATGTGGTGAAATCTAAATTCAATCACGTTGCTTGAACAGCGGCAAGAATGGTTGCTAACAAACCTACATCTACTTTGAAAAGTCACCCTCCCAATATATATAAGAGCTGCCTTAACTACTTTTTTTCCTCCAAAAAGATTTCTTGTCACCAGACATACCGTACCAGTAGACAGAGTTCTCCGATCACCTGACAGCCTTTCCTTCCCCTTTATTTTCTCCCATCATGTTCTCTCTGCGTTTGCTTGATAAACTGGGCTTGACTCGGCATCAGGTGACATATAATAGGTGACATCAATAATATTATTATTGACCAGAGTTCCAAACCAATGGGAGTAACTAACAAAAGGAAGCATGTTGACAAAAGAGATTTAACTCATATCACAACTTATTCGCTTATGAGGTTTTTGTGGCAAAATTGTAATGAGCCTCTGTCACCTGGTCTGCACATTTGCCCAGCAGAGGGTGCTGTGGCTCAACTATGCACACCTCTAGGTGTTCTTGTATTCTATGTGAATAATATTTATTGTAAATTGTATCCTTCATCTGCTTTAGACATTATTATGATGATCAAGTTTATAATAAGACCTTTTATCTTTCACATGATAAACTCACCTGGTGGGGTTCCAGGTGAGTTTCCTTGGAGGAGGATAAGACTTCATGTTGTATAAGCTACTGTACATGTGTGGACTGCCACGTCCTACTGTGCAGTGTTACTAATGTGGTACCCTCAACAAAGTTTCTTGTTTTGTTTGATCGCTGCACACATTATTTTTACACCGACACACAACAAAATATGATTTAAACATGACACACCTCTGTTCCTGTCCAGGTGGTGGAGCAGGAGGAGTGGGAGGTGGTGCAGGAGGAGGTGTGGGAGGAGGAGCAGGTGGACTACCAGGTTAGTTTGACTCATTCGTCACTGCAGTGGAGAGCAACAAAAATATAGATTTTTGGATATAATGACAGGTATGAATGGTGTCACTCTCTGACTTTTTTTTTTGTCGAAGGAAGTAAAAAGGATCGACCTCACCTTATGTCAATCACGTTTGCACACTGCAGCCGAATATTTCGTCCGTATAAAGTTTTTTGGGACCGGGGTTGATTTTATCTGTTTTCCGCAGCTGTCTAGTGGAGTGTTGGTGACAGGCTGACAGCTAGTGATAGCCTACTACTTTCGGATCTGCAAAACGCAGCGAAAAAACACACCAGTGTGCAACCACCTTAATACACTCGATTTTCTTAAACCACAAATTTGTGGTTTTATAACAGTGGTCTTTGCATTGCTTCAGCCACACAAATCACTGGTGATTTACATAATAATTTGGGAACTATATAAGGTGTACAATTGTAAAGTCCAAATCTACTGGTCAGATCCATGTGGAAGTGCATGTTATGAGTTCAGCTATATACATATAGGCCTACTGTACTGTATGTAGGTACTGTAGGTAGGAGTTTGTATGATACTGGCTGTAATATGTAAAGTGTACAAACGTCCAGCAGGAGGTGCTGTCCCTGGCTATGGCAGTATCGCTGGTGGCTACCCAGGTAAGACTCCCTATCTTATTGCCGCCCTCTCTCCTCCTCACATCATTAAAAGCAACAGTTTTACCCTGAAGAGCAAAGTAGGCTTAAATGATACCCTGCCATACAAGCTCACAAATCACAATGTGTATGTTTTAGCTTTTATATCAGCTACTTTCGGGGAGCAACTGTACGACTTGGCAATATAATTCAGGCTTTAATTATGGCAAGTTGTTTTTCACATCTTTGCAGAGATAATACATCTATTCTAGATGGTTGAATGTGAACATTGTGAGGACAATCAGGTGGTTTAGTGACTAATCAGATTCTTTCTCTTCCTGTTATTGTTTCTTAGGATATGCGGGGGCTGGTCAGAAATGTAAGAAAATGTTCTCTCTCACATTCCCCCCTCTCTCTCTCTCTCTCTCTCTCTCTCTCGTTGACACAAGTAAAAAAATTACTCATGCTCTTATAGTTTTGCAATTTGCATTGTGTCGAAAAAGAAAGATATAAAACTTTAACACCTTATACTGTAGATCAAGGCCAATGTCTTTCTTCTCAATCTCATTATTCTTTTTCCTTCCTGCAGCCAAAGCACAGATGGCAGCCAAGTATGCAGCCATGCAGGCCTTACTGGGATCTGGGGCGTACAGAGGTAACATTATTTAACATCCTCAGTGTTATTTATTTTATTTTAAAGCTGCAATCCATCAAATGTTCTACCGGGAATCCCGCATTTTTCAAGGTTTTAAAGAAGAAAATTCCATTACATTTTCTTTTCTTCTTTTTTTAATATATTATATTATTGATACATTATTGATAAAACTTATATTATCAATTATTGTTTTCGGTTTTGCCATTTATTTGAGGCCCCACTTGCAAGTTGCAATACCATGTAGTTTCCAGCCCACAGGGTCTATACAATTGTCAATGGAAGAGTAGGGATATTGTATCATTGTATCATCAATCATACTCTTCCATGCAGATTTTTTAAAATAACGTTTTATTGAATACACCAAGAGCATACAAATGGAGCCAAAATGGACACGTTCATTGGTTTAATTTATATACTTTCAGAGTTGCATATGGATAAATTAAATCTGCAATCCGTAACTTTTGTATTACCCAGGATTCAAACCCTAGTCTCCCATTTGAGTGTCAAAATGTCTACTGCTGAGCTAAGACAGAAAGTCAACAACATCTCTTTTCAAGCAGTGGTGGTCCTACCGACCACAGTAACATTTATCAATAGAAGAACTACAACCACCACAGTTGTGTTAGTTATATTGTATTTACATATTCATACAAAATGGTTATGGATTGCAGCTTTAACTATAAGTAATTTACTGTGCAAATGATTATTCAACATTACGGTTATGACTATGGTTTGATTTTAACCAGTTCTTACAAGATGAATCGTTTGGTACGCGATTCATTCACAGACATACATACAAAAGCTGTCATTTTGAGAAGTGACCAATGGTTTTCTGTGTTTTGACTGATCTCTTTAGGAGTCGGCAGGAGGAGGAAGTGATTGGCCAAGTGACAGGAAGTGACCTCATTAAAACAGCGATTCCAGAATGTAAAATCTATTACAGAAGCTACTGTTACCATTCAACGTGTTCTGTTTGTTTACCTTGTACAGAAGGTCTCTATCAAATTAAAGACCAAGTTGGACGCTAAGCTGTTAAATTCAACTCCACTGTAATATGTGTTTATTTTATTATTTTTGTGTTGTTTCACCTCACCTGCACTCTCGTGCAGCTATCGGTCAAACCATGAATCCTGCTTTTGAACACTGCTACCCAGAACTCCCTCAGGGCAGTTCCACTGAACACTGCTACCCAGAACTCCCTCAGGGCAGTTCCACTGAACACTGCTACCCAGAACTCCCTCAGGGCAGTTCCACTAGACCTGTCTTCATGCTGAACTGGCGTCTAATGTGCTTCTCTGAGGCTGGGCTTCCATACACATTTCCCAAAGAGTCTCTGCAACATCCTCAACAGAAGATCACAGACACTTGTGATTATAATGTCTACTTGTGTAATGATTGTGTCTAGTTTTCATGTTTAAGCACAAGCAACCAGGCTAATCTGTCCACCTGTGTCTATAGAGACAAAGAGAGGGACAGATGCTGTTTTAGGCCAGGGATCTGTGAAAGTCAGAGAATAATATATGCGAGGGCATTTTATTATGGTGTGACATTTGGTGCAGACCGTTCTCTGATCCCTGACAAACTTCTGTGCTGAAATGAACAGTGTAAATGGGTTAAGGCCCCCATAATGCCTCGACGCTCTGTAAAACTAGAGAGCTCATGCTTCTCAGCTTAATGTATACGCCATCGTATGACAAAGTATAAATCAGGCTTTAGAAGATGGGCTTAAACTGTAGTTGCCACAATGGCAATGGCAATGTCTAACAGCTATTCTACAGTATGTAACGCCAAATGAAGTGCTACTCTTGTTTTACTTACAGTAATGATGTTGTTTAATGTGCCTGACAAGTCTTTTTGTTTGTTCTTTCATTGAATGTGGATTTTATGAGAATTCAGCAGTGTGCTGTAAGAGTGGTAACATCCATCATTACCTGATTATTCAGGGTTTGTGGCTGTTCGAAGTGGCATCATTTTGTAAACCTTGTGCCATTTAAAAAGTATCAGTCTAATCTGTTTTAATTATACTGTATGATATCAAGTATTTTGTAAGCATAGGAGTTGTTTTTTTGGTCCTCATGGGTTTATCATTTTGGAATGATACTCTACTAATAAAGAGGACATGGTGACCTTTGCCTCTGGCTTGTATATTTGCTGTATGTGAAAGCTGTAGATTGAATCGGGCTAAATGAGAGGTAATGATATCACAAGATGCTGGGTTAACATTACCTGCTCTGACTAACATTGGGTTACTGTTGTAACTTGACAAGTTCATGTGTTTACTTAAGAATTTTTAACTTATACTGAAACAGCAGAAAAATACAGTGCTCAGCTATTTAGTCTCATGTTAGGAATGTAAGCAATTTTTAATTGTGTGTATGAGTTTTTTGGCATTTTAACTTGAATGTTTTCTTCAATGATAAAGTGCAAATGATGTGCTTTATTTTATCTTGCCCTGATGATGGGCTGGCATGGATGTAATATGTGATATTGTTTGGGTAAAACATGTTCAGTGTTACTATTAGTGTTACTACTAATATTACTTTCATTGTGAGCTTGCATTTGTGTTTTATACCAACGTTTAGGCCAACTTATGTGTTTAGCAACTACAATACCTGCCATCTATCTGGCCCATGAAGAGAATGATGCACTTTTTTATATGCAATACACTATTTCTGACAATCCTTTCTAAAAAATAAACAATTGACAAATAACAATTGAGTAATGCTGCGTGTTCTCTCTCTCTCTCTCTCACACACACACACACACACACACACACACACACAGCATCTCCCTATCTCTTGCATTGTCTACTGTATCTCTCCTTTCTTCTATCCAGTGACCCTCTGCCTGGTTCTATCCAGTGACCCTCTGCCTGTTTCTATCCAGTGACCCTCTGCCTGGTTCTATCCAGTGACCCTCTGCCTGGTTCTATCCAGTGACCCTCTTCCTGGTTCTTGGTCTGACAGACTGGAGCAGTGTGTGATTCCAGATCGGCTGCCTGCTGACACAGTCTGGGGCTATTCTTAGATTTAATGTGAACTAACTTGCTTAAATGCAGTCCAGAGATACAGTACAGTAAATCTTATTTTACTTACACTTTGAATCTAATAGAGTGTGACGTCTTTACTTTGTTGCTTCTCATGCTTTAACACTAACAGACATACAGTAATGTGCATTGCAGGCTTATACCCACTCACTGCATGATATTCAGATGAGTAATTGGTCTTGTTTTATAGCGTTTCAGTGGCTCTGATCTGGACTGGTTCTCATACTCCTCTCTCCTGGAATGTAATTCTCCCTCTTCATTTCCCTCTTTGTTGTGTGTGGTGAATGAGGCTGCTGTTAAACCAGAGTGGGGTAATTGGGGCATTCATAAAGAGATTATGGCTGTGTGCCTACTTGGGCTGATGAAAAGAGAACTGATTCATGTCAAATTTGTGAGCGTGCACACACACACGCACACACACACACACTCATGCCTGCACACCTTACACAAACTAACTGCACATCAGTGAACATGTGCCATGCCTTTGCAGATAACATGCATATACAGTAAGCATAGTTCTCTACTTCACTTGCAGCCTTGTATGTATGCTATGCAGAGCAAGTAGGAGTGTAACTCTATCTGCCACTTGCCGGGTCTATAAAGCCAAAGGTTAGAAATAGGGTGGTGTGAGGGGGGGTTCTATCCTTGGCTTGGTTTGCTTGGTGACCATGCAGAGGTTGAATGGTTGGATGTCAGTGACCAGAAGGTGACCAACAGACAGAGGGAAACTGACTGGATGTTACCAGCAGGAGACTTGCAGAGGGACACTGTCTGGCTGTCAGTGACCTGCAGAGGGACACTGGCTGGCTGTCAGTGGCCAGTAGAGGGAGACTTGCTGTCAGCGAGCGGTGTAAGAGTGTCTCCCATATTATACTATACAGCCCCAGACTTCATCTGCCCAGGCAGCACATGGAGAACAACCACAGAGGAGGTCATTGTAGGAGATCCAAACAAGCACGCATGAGAGTGACGAGCTCTGCTATTTACTGTCTTTCCGCTAAATCTGTCCCGGCCTGACCTGGGAAAGGGAGGGAGTGAGTGACAGCTGTCCTGTTGGAGTGAAGAGAACTGAACGGGTCCAAATGTCACGACGGGACCAGAGATTCCGCCGAGGAATGAAAGGGAGGTACGATTCCACTGGCATTGTCATTGTAGCGTGTGTGTGTGTGTGTGTGTGTGTGTGTGTGTGATGACAATTATTTGAGTTACTAAAGTCTGATTAGAACCAAGTCCGGTGACTCCTGTCCCTCTCTGCACTATACACATATAGTATTTACACTTCTCTTTTTAAATACTTCCTCCAACAATCACAAATCCAATGTGAGCATGTAGGCCTACATTTTTGCAAATTGTCTTTTTTTGCTGTACCAGAAACGTGCTGGGTCTGTAATGAATACTCAGTAAAATTGAACTTTATTGAACTTTATTGAGAGGATGGCCCCTTGAGATGTCGCATCTCGTTTTCGAGGGGGTCCTATACATACAAAATACAAACAATACAGCAGTGCAAGTACACAGTACTAAAGACACAACATGACATACAGTACAAACACACAGGACATACACATACAGGTACAGTTAGCTTGCTCCCCTTCTCCCACCCCTGACCCCCAACTCGTTTATATATGGAAATAGAGAAAAACAGTACTATAACCAGTAAGAAGTAAACATGTGAGTAAGTAGTATTAGAAGCATGAACAGGTTGTTTGGAGATTTGAAAATAGGGAAGTCCTGAAGCGGCCTAGAGAGGTAGTTGATCTGAGTGAAAGTGGAAGGTTGTTCCAGTCAGATGGAGCTTTGTAGTGGAATGACCTGCGTCCGGATACCGAGAATATTCTGTTGGGAACCATGAGATAGGGGTGTTGTGTGTGTCTAAGTGGGTATGGGGATGTGAATGGTTTCAGGGACTGTTTCAGGTATGAAGGGCAGTTGAGGTGGATGCATTTGAAAAGGAATAGGTACCAGTGGTGTTGCCTTCTAGCCTTGGGCTGCAGCCAGTCAAGTGAGCTGTACAATTGGCAATGGTGGGTTCTGTATGGGCATCTAAGGACAAATCTGCACAAGGAGTTAATACATTAAGTGATCTCATACAGTATTCTACTGTCAGGTGTCCTAGTATTGTGCATGCCCATTATGACAGATGTTTTTAGAGGAAGTCCAGCAGGGAGATAACTGGGAGGCAACCATGATATCATGCGTCACCAGGACATGACATTTGACCTACAACAGTGTGTTATGACATCATTAGCAAGGTTGATATTTTTTCAACCTTGGGTTCTATTGTGTCTGGGGGCCGGCCGGTGCACAGAGCCACGGGAGCAGCAGGGAGTAATAAGGACAGAGATGACAAGTCAAATTCACAGGAATATTTAGACATAGAGTTCAAGAAGATTATTGATGTGAGTCAAGCTTGAATCATAAAACATGCGGTTACAATTCTTTATTTCATGCCTGGATGGATTCTGGTGTTGAGTCTGAGTCCAGATGTTTGCCTAATGGCAGATGTGAGGCTGATTATGTCCCACATCCGTCGCCAAAGGCAAAAACACACACACACACACACACACACACACACACACACACACACACACACACACACACACACACACACACACACACACACACACACACACACAGGAGGACAGAAATAAACGTGCAGCTGACCCTAGACAATGCTTTTTTCCCCTCCTTGATCCCCATTCTTTTCTCAGCAAATAAGAAAGAGCTCTTCTGTTAGATTTGGTATTACGACACACTGTCTGGTAAGGGCCTTCTTTGTCATTCTTTTGGGATGCTCACACTCAAACATGACGTACTGCAATTGAAAGTTCCACTAGAGTTCCTTGTCTTACATCAAAATCCCAGACATATAAATACTTAGTTAAAAAGAAAGACACCAATTGATGCATCCTATCTATAATTAATAAACCCCTGATATGATATATATATCATTAATTAATCACTATATATAATGAATGATATTTGGTTGTCTGTAAACATATTTCATATGAGAGGAACTATGCGTCTCCAACTCTCCATCTCTTCCTCTCCTGACATGAATTTTCAATTGTTGGGCAAAGTTTTTCATTCTCTATTGTGAGCGTAACATGGCCTTACAAGTCTAGGTAAAAGGAAGCATGGACCTTTACTCTGTCCAGGAAGTTGCCTCCCACTCCAAGCGGCAGTGTTGGAGAGATAAGAAAACGGGTTCCAACGGTGCAATATATGGCTTTTATTCGACGGTATTCAGTTTGCAACTTTGCAAGTTTTCAAGCAAGAGGCTTGTATTTGCTGTTCTAGAAGGCTGAACATGAATGCCCTGTTGTTCTGTAGTTAATGAGACCACTGTCATAATGCTTGGAGTTCATAATTATTGTTCCCCCCAGGGCCAATATTCATGAAGGGAATGGACTGTTCCCTTGGCGATTACTTTTCTATTAAGTCATACTGTTTGGTCAGTGGTCACAGATTCTGGTGGGAGTCAATTCATGTGAGACACCATATGACTATGTTTCACATAGTCATAATAAAACTGTACTAATTATATTAGTACTGTCAGTGACATACGGTATGATGTCACTGATAGTTTCTCAACAACAAACACACACTAAATAGGACATGGAAAAACATAGAGAAGATATAGGCTTCTTTTGAGATGCATCATGAGAATGTTTGGAGCATAAGTGATATTTAGCTACATGAAACCTAGCGCCCCTATTCTGGGTCAAACATTCTGAAGTGTGTGTGTGTGTGTGTGTGTGTGTGTGTGCGTGTGTGCGTGCGTGCGTGCGTGCGTGCGTGCGTGCGTGCGTGCGTGGTGCCCTGCACCTCCCTCACTGTTATTATACCCTGTATGTTCCATCATTGATTTCACTCATCTTGGCCTCTTGTTTTTCATATTGTACCGCCACACTGGTGGTTGGAGTCCCTCTGGACTAGTGTGTGTGAGGGTTAGAGTCACACGTATTGAAATAGTTTGTGCATGAGGTGTATTTCAATTCTGAATGGCAAGACTGGCTGTTTGTGCCTGTTGAAGCCACACTGTTGTTGTAGGCAAGGAGGTTCGAGTCAATCTGGTATTATAATCACAATAACATCAATAACGGGATATACATTCTTGACTTTATCAAATATTATATAATGTTGATTATTGTAAGCAGAGAACCTAATTACTTTTGGGGCCACGGAGGGGTGCCCTGGGCGCAGCCAGCACTGATTAGCTACACCTGGCCTATAGGCCACTGCTCCATGGATTTGTCTATACAGAGTGAGATAGTCTACTATGCAGATTATGATGCATTTCTACTTGACCTTAAAAGTAATTATAAAATGTTATATGAAACTGATTATTATTATGAAGCATTATTTATGAGTGCTTAATTCATAAGAAGTGTTGCTAATTTTCTACTCTCATGATCCTCTTCATTTCTCACCTCTGGCTCTGAATACATTTCTTTTTTTTTATAATATTTATTTTATTTGGAAAAAGCAGTACAATAACAGCATTTCTATGCATACATAGGACACAAGTGCAGTTCCCAGGATTTTTTTTTTCACCCCTCTTCCCTCCCTCCCCCCTCCAAGTTACTCCATCTCCAGTGTCTCTGTAACATCCTTGCTTTCTTCAGGACCACATATGGCATCAAGTCAACACTTAACAGGGGCAAAGGGCAATATCGCTTCCATTGTACATTTGTACATTTCAGAAGGAGAAAAAGAGCGGGCAGACAAAAAAAAAGACAAAGACAAAAAACAACAACAACCAAGAAACGAAAGTATTTACAATATTGCTGAGGGGGACAAAAACAAAACAGCTTTGGACTTCGACCATGAGAAGAGGAAGGGCTGAATACATTTCTTAAACATGTTCCATGTTTTTCCTGTACCTTTGTTTATATCCTGTGCTCACTAACGTAGGCTAATTACACCCCAGGGATCAATGAAATCCTACTGTATCTTCATCTTGTCTTACTGTATGTCTCGTCTCTCATGCATATCCTCTGTTTCCCTCAGGTGTTGTGAGTGTGGCTGCATCCTGTCTCACTGGTACTATGAGAGAGATGGTCAGCTCTTCTGTAAGAAGCATTACTGGGCCCGCTACGGAGAGCAGTGCCACGGCTGTAAGGAAGCTATCGCTACTGGACTTGTCATGGTAACCTTTTCATCGTTTACTGTATAACAACAAAGCCGATATGCTGGGGGTATGGGGAGGAATCCATGCCCCTGCTGTTGATGCATCGCAGTTGATAGCAGTTTTTCATATCAAGAAATGTATAGTTGTATAGTACTGGTTAAGAATATTTTAACCATATCTGTTCTCCAGTATGCCTCCACTGTACTACCTAATGAATAATACAAACACCTCATATACTTTATGCAAAATGAGAAAGAAAACTTTTTAATTTCAATGACCGCTATCTCTCTTTTTTATTATTGCAGATCTACAAGCTTGCGAACTTGTCGAGTTGCAAATAGCCGATGTATATATAGGTTACAGTGGTTGAACTGATTTTGGTGCATTATTAACTTTAATTTTGCTGGGGGAACCCCCGGAAACCCCTCAAGGACCCCCGGGGGTCTTTGGACCCCTTTGAGACCCACCACTGTCATAAAACATTCCAACAATAGTCCAGAGTTGTGGACCTTTTGAGCGAAACACCACATCACACAATAGTAAACAACACACTGCACTAAAGTACAGATTAATGGTGAGCTGGTGGGTGCTGCCAATGCATATTAAGTCATAATGACAAAGTGTAAGCAGATTACTTTCTTCTGATTGTCTGAATGTCTGGAAATGTGTGTGAGTGTGTATGTGTGTGCAGGGGGTGTGGGTGTGTTTGGGGTGGAGGTTCCATCTGCCTGTTTTTGCTATAGCGTCTGTGTATGACAAGAGTGTGTGTAAAGGTGAGGGTATGTCAAAACAGCAACAGATATGATCTGAATCATCATATATTGTACAAAAATGCTAACGCACACCGAAGTCCTTGTAGCGGTGCCAGCACAGACAAAAATGAATCCAACGTTTCGGCGGTTAAGCCTTCATTCCCTGAAGCCTTAACCGCCGAAACGTTGGATTCATTTTTGTCTTACCTGCTGTCCTAATAAAATATTGGCACTCTGGCTATTGGCGTGTGCGGCCACCCTCTTGTTTTTTCAAGATTTACTCTACTGAATCATCATATTACCACATTAGAGCCATGGAATGGTTAGGGTCACACCCCACCAAACTAAAAATTGGAAAATATTGTATGCAATTGTGTTACTATAAAATATGGTCTGCTACATCAGCCTTACATATACAACATTTTACATCTTACAAAGGCTTTTGTATTGTGCAAGTAAGCAATATTCAAGTAAAAAGGAAACACTAATTTCCTGGCCCATTTCTCCTGTACTGGCCGGAGTGGCCTCAGTTTGACCTGTACACTAACAATTCACCATAATCAGTCCTAAAACTAACACTATAGTCAGAGAAGAGACTCTATACCACCTGTACAAGTTACTATCCTCTAAACCAGGGGTTCTCAACGTTTTTGGCTGGGGACCCCCGGAATTACTTTGGCCATGTCTCGCAGTGATATTAGTATCGCTACACAAGGCTAAGGTTTCATAACCTGACTCCGCAGCAGAGAGTACACTGGGTTCCCCCCTCCTGCAGGAGGGGGGAAATGAAATGATTACTATATTTACCCAGGGTATCTGGGCTAAGCTCAAGAACTTGTTTCCAGCCAGGCCCTGCTCATAGAACATTTCATCGTAGTGGTTCAATGCCTTGTTCAAGGGCACTTCAGCGGTGGTAATTTTAACGTGTCGGACCGCTGATTCGAACTGGCGACCTTCCGGTATCAAGACCGCTCTGCTATCCGTTCGGCCACCGCTGCCACTAAACCCAGTGTACTCTCTGCTGCCCCATCTGGCGGAGTCAAGTTAAAGTTTTCACTGCCCTAAACCTAAATGGTTAGGTTATACAGGTATACTCAAATAGTAGCAAATTGATTACATATTGATGTCCAAATCAAAAAGATTATTGATCATACACAACCATTGGTGGACAGTAATGAGGTAGGCCTACATACAGTACATTATAATAGAAAAATAAAATTGTATCTGTATTTTACTTGAGTGAGTGTTTGCTTTTTAGAATTGTAGACGTCACTCTATTTTTGTAACTCATTTCTAGGAAGAGAACTTACACACAATACCACAATCTCTATTTAATTTAATTTTTTGAAAAATAGCGAACGAATACAGGAACACTTGCCCCAAAACTCGTGACTCGCCCCGGGTCTAATCCGGTAGTCTAATCAGGTAGGCTATTCCTAAACGTAACCTCAGTAAAACTATGCCTAAAACAAACCTTATTCCTAAATGTAACCTCAGTAAAACTATGCCTAAAACAAACCTTATTCCTAAATGTAACCTCAGTAAAACTATGCCAAATTCAAACCTTATTACTAAATGCAACCTCAGTAAAACTATGCCTAAAACAAACCTTATTCCTAAATGTAACCTCAGTAAAACTATGCCAAATTCAAACCTTATTACTAAATGCAACCTCAGTAAAACTATGCCTAAATACCTATAGTCTTATTCCTAAACTTAACCCCAGTACAACTGCATAATCCTAAACTCGTTCCTAAGGATAATCTCAGTAAAACGAGTACTGTAGTTGAGTAGCCTGCCCTATACAGTATGAACTGGACCTCACTCTCACAACTATCCAAACTCAAGCCTTGCAATTAGTACATCTATTACAATGTGTAAACTAAAGCCAACTACTGCTGTATGTTCAGAAGCTTCCTTCCTCTTTGCTTCCTCAATGTGACAATAAATACTGTTTTTTATCTTTAACTGTTAAGTGGAGGATATCCCTGTGGAAACACCCTGACAGTATCAGGCCTTGAAGCCTTTAATCTACACAAAGAACTTGCATAATTCAAAGTTTTATTTGCATTTTTGCAAATCAGGCCAAGCCTGCCCTATTTTCTTTGGCTTTATTGTTGCTTTCATCTATTTTTCTTTGAGGAAGTTCATTATATTTCTCAGAAAGAGGCCAGTCTGATGAGTCTGTGGGTTCATTCTTCAGTAGGCCTATGTAGCAATATTGAGAGTTCACATTTGGCTCACAATCTTTGCTTTTTAACTCCTTTCTGTCTGAAATCTAAATAGCTCTAAATAGAGGATTAGTGAGAGGTCAATGTGGGGAGTGGGGACTTAACATTTTGTTTGTTTGTTTGTTTGTTTGTTGTCTTGAATAAACATATATATTTTCTTCATATAACGCGTTATATGTTTATGCATCTGGATGTTGCCACGTCCCAGAAAGGACGCACTGTGATTGCCTGGTAGCGTTCTCAATGGGCATTGTTGGTACCGTAAATGTATAAACAAATCTGCGGAGCGCTGCCCTGGGCGCAATCATAACTGCGGTGTCAATCGCAATTTATGTTAGGTACTGTGTAATTAAAATCATGTTTTGGATTTTGTTATTTAACCATCTACCGGTATATAATATTTTCACTCCTTTCTTTGTCTTCCATCTTTGTTCTCACTGTCCACATTCCACACACGTATACGGTAGATTAAAATGATGTAATATGCTATTATAAAGCAGGCAGGGCCAAACTCATCTGTATGTCTGTACTCTGTATGTACTCTGTATGCCAATCTCTCTCCTCCCTGCTCTTTCCGTTGTGTTATGTCATCCTTCCTGTCTGTGTGTTCACTGTGTGTAGGTTGCTGGAGAGCAGAAGTTCCACCCCGAGTGTTTCACATGTAAGAGTTGTGAAATGTTCATTGGAGATGGAGAAACCTACACACTGGTACAGCACTCAGAGCTCTACTGGTTAGTATAACCTCAGTGTTCACTGTTCATTCTTTCTCCCCCCCCCCCCCCCCCCCCCCCCCCCCACACACACACACACACACACACACACACACACACACACACACACACACACACACACACACACACACACACACACACACTTTTGTAATTTTGTCACTGCTGACCCCTACTGGTTGGTGTCTGAACTGGTCAGTCCTTAATTGGTAAAGAAACCATGTTCCTCCTTCAAGCTGCTTCTTTATGCCTGGCTGCCTGCCACTGAGGAGCTTCATTACCCATGCTAACGGGCATCCTTGATCAACCTGCAAGAGTCGCTGGTGCAGCGTCAACGTTACCCAGTGTTACTCTGACAAATGGACCCATGCATCGGGGGCATTTGGGGCCCACAGAGATACTGTAAAATGAATTGTGTAGGAACATGGGTCAAATGGAGGAGAGACGTGTCTGTCTTACACAATGCCATCCCATGTCCACAATATCACCTAGTAGCATAAACTGTAAAATCCTGAGTAATGTAACAATAGACATTTTACACTCTCAGTGTTAAACATTGAGGATGTTGCTGTGTACACTGGTATACTTCTGTATATCAGAGGCTAAAATAGGAGAGAAATAGAGATGGTAAACCGCCTCTACGTGTCTGTCTGCCATGCAGTGGCCACTGTTTCTGCCAGGGCAAAGCATCTTCTGAGAGTGAGACAGCATCGCCACTGCCCAGGAGTCCCCACTTGGTGGCGCTAGTGTCACTCCCTCCCCGTGCTGATGGCAGACGAGGGCTGAATGTGGCCACAGAGATTAGCCAGGAGAAATGGCCTCTGGTCACCGTGACAGAGTGAGTTCTCTGCCTATGCTTTATTTGTCTCAATTGTCTGAATGTGAATGTGTGTGTCTAAACTTGAAGGGAATGTAGACCACATTGCATTCTGTCAAGAAACGGCAGGATATGAAACATATTCTCATATGACATATGTATATAAAATAGATACCATATATGTGTATGGAAAATTAAAGTCCCTCAGAGGTTCTTAACATGAAATGTCGGTGGATTGGAATTTACTACTAGTCTCACATAGCCAGTTGATCAGAGATCTCCGCTTACCAATACATCTGGTGACATCTATAGCTGCTAGAATAACCTCTCTGTCCCTGTTCACTATTCCTCAGCCTGGACCCAACCGTCCTCGGTACCGACCTGCTGAACTCCATCCACAACGGGGACCGTGTGCTGGAGGTGAACGGCATCCCTCTCCGCAATGTCTCCCCGGACGAGGTACTGTAGCCTAAGATCCATTAACATTGATGCTCTGTTAGGTACACAACAATATCCTGTCATGTTGAATTAATACTGAGGTTTGTATTGTGTAGTACAGTGGTGAGAGACATGAGAAAGAGGATAACATGTTGAATTAATACTGAGGATTGTATTGTGTAGTACAGTGATGAGAGACATGAGAAAGAGGATAACATGTTGAATTAATACTGAGGATTGTATTGTGTAGTACAGTGGTGAGAGACATGAGAAAGAGGAGAACAGAGTATAAACGGCAGAGCCACTCTACCAAATGCAAAGCAATATCACTACAATAAATGGTTTCATTTTGATGATGTCTGTAGTAGATGACTAGGCCTACATTGGTCTGTGGCCGCTGTCCGTCCACTTCTAGATCATGTCTGTGATCCAGGACACGAACAGACCACTGCAGCTGACCATAGAGCACAACCCTCCGCCTGCTGTAGAGACCAGCAGCTCCGGCTGTCCCCAGGACACCGACGCCACCCGCCCTGACCATGATAGCCTCAGTGGAACCCCCAAACTCCCCAGCGTGGAGGAGGAGGAGCCTAGTCCTGGTGAGGAAATGCACAAGCCAATCAGGATGTCTGCCCTAGTATCACCTCAGCATCAAGGAACAATGGAGAGGCGTTCCAGACATATCCTGTAAGTGTAAGATTTCTGACTCTTTCATGTGTTACTTGACAAAAAATTACACTATTCAGCTATCACAGTGAGCACGTAATATTGGGAAGGCCTGTTTTTTGTTTTGTTTTTAACCATTCATGCAATACCTCTTGTCAACCAGTGTCTGATCACAAGATCTAAAGGTGACAGGTCTCCAATCACTGGCAATCAGCACAGTTGTGCTACTTATATCGGGGCATACATATCAATATATTGCAGCTTTAAATGTAACAGATCAAAAGACTTGGGTAGCAAAGGTTTCACCGTGAAAATATTGTGTGCTTGTCACTGTCTTGCCACTGTCAGTCACTTACAACATACATTTCTGTTTCCTGTCTCTCTGTTAGGCGTAGCTGTAGTATAGACAAGTGTCCCCTCTTGCCTGGCGCCATGCCTCTTCTGTCCCAACGCAGGGACATGGTGCGCTCAGAATCGTTGCGTGTGGACACTGGAGACAGGAGTCACCGCATCTTCAGGTCCTCAGACCTCATCCACGGTGAGGTGCTCGGCAAGGGCTTCTTCGGACAGGCTATCAAGGTACTACTGGCACAGAACGGTGCTGTTGGGAAGCCATGGCTCTAATTTTCAAGATATACATGCAATTTCCACCTGAGATAATCATGTAATTTTCAGGTAACACACCGAGAGACTGGAGAGGTGATGGTGATGAAAGAGCTCATACGTTTTGACGAGGAGACACAGAAGACCTTCTTAAAGGAGGTAGGTAGCTTATCGAGAAAGGATGAGGGGTTTGGAACTCTCAAACCTCAAGATGGTAAACAGCCCAACAGCAGTTCAGCATCTTAAATTTTAATAGGCAAACACATTTGAGGCTGAATGTTTAAAGTCGCACGCACGCACGCACGCACGCACGCACGCACGCACGCACGCACGCACGCACGCACGCACACACACAAATATCTAGGTAGGTAGACAGAATATATCTAGCCTATGTTCTGTAGCCTATATAAAGTTCAGAAATGTAACTTTGGTTGATTATTTAATTTTCTCCCCTTTAATAATACCAATTGGTATTGTATTTTATATAGTTTTTATCATTCATTAGTCACCTTTCCAACGAGGTACAGGTTGTAAGGACCAGGCATTCGTGGAATGAGAAACACAGCTAAACTTGTGGGTAGCACCCCCAAAAGTTGCTTAGTGGATTGGATGATTGCACTAAAAAAAACACATATTGGCCATTTTTACACTTGATTAATTTTACACTCAGTGTTGGGGAACTCAGTAGCGTGTGGATGTGTATGTCTGTATGATTCCTCTACATTTGTACAGGTGAAGATGATGCGTTGTCTGGACCACCCGAATGTCCTCAAGTTTATTGGTCTCCTTTATAAAGACAAGCGGCTAAACTTCATCTCAGAATATGTGCAAGGAGGAACTCTCAGGGAGACTATTCAAAAGATGGTGAGGCTGGTTTTCATCTTCATCCATGTATTATCAATATAGTTTTGAGCAATATGGTATGACATACAGGTATATTCTTTTCATCTGAAGGACAGTGATTTTTCCTGGAATATGAGAGTGAGTTTTGCCAAAGACATAGCAGCAGGAATGGTGAGACATTCCTCCATTCCTACCTATTACTCTAAAAACTAATAATATGGTTATCGCTAAACTGATGCTTCACGTACTACAGTATGTTCCGTTTTCCATCTTTCTTTCTCAGGCATATCTACACTCCATGAATGTCATCCACCGTGACCTGAACTCGCACAACTGCTTGGTCAGAGAGGTAGTGTACTGCACTAAGGTTCCATTTATATCTTGCTGTAAGAAAATACTTTATTTTTGTCAAACGATTTTCTTCAAGACACTTCACCCCTAATTGCTCCCCACCGAGAACTCTTCTGAGCCATCTGAGCAGCTATCTTCTGAGTGAATTTAGTGAAACTGTTCACTTTTCCTTCTGTCTTTAGAACCAGAGTGTGGTGGTGGCAGACTTTGGCCTGGCCAGGCTGGTGAAGGAGGAGAGGTGTCAGGGTAGGGCCCCCACTCTGCAGAGACCCCCCGCAGGGAGTGGGAGACTGACAGAGCTCCGAAGACCAGACCGCAGGAAACGCTACACTGTGGTGGGGAACCCCTACTGGATGGCCCCTGAGATGATCCATGGTGATTATTGTTATTAGCTCCCACTAGAGGGCGCTGTTTCACAATGTACGGCCAATTGCCATTTGGCATTTCCACAAAAATAGCCTTTCAGCAGTAATAAATATCAAGATGAATCACTGTGATGTTCTGGGTTTGAATCTGGCTCATGATTTATGTTGAGTGGCATGGCTGATGGCTTTACTCCAGAAAATTAAGAAAATAGATGGTACTCATTGAATTGGGATAAATAAAAGTCTTGGTTGACAGCATCCTAAGCAAATCATGAGTTAAGTAATGAAAAGTAGAAAAGTAGAAAAAACTTGTAGCGCATGCTAATCATCATACATGTTACCTTCTTCTCTGCTGTGCACCTCCAGGGAAAAGCTATGATGAACGAGTCGACATCTTCTCCTTTGGCATCATGATATGTGAGGTAGGACCACTTGACATCAGAGGCAATGTTTCATTTATGTATTTAAAATGTAAGAATTTAGCAGATGCTCTTGTCCAGTGGGACTTTGAAGCCAATCACATAGAATTGGGATTCCAGTTAAACATTAAACCTCGATCTGTCTATCTATGCTATCTACATTTAAAGAGACTTTAGTCTCAATGTGGTTTTTACTGGTTAAATAAAGGTTAAAAAAGTAGAATTGTAGAAAACAATACTGTATAGTGTATACTGTATGCAAACTGATTAAAAGAAAAGCTCTGTTACTTTTTCAAAGTATACTGTAGAAAACCCCACCACTCTGTTTGCCTCGTTTGGCGGTGGGTGGAGATACTAATTTGGCACACCTGTGGCTATAGGTAGGAGCCACACAAACATTTGCTTGTCTCACTGGAGAGGTGCTGGGGGACACCACAGCTCCGATGTGCAAAGTTGGTGCATTATTTGAAGATCATCACCTCTATCATCATCATATCATGTCACTCATCGTTTCATTGCCATCTGCACTGTAAAACCTAAATAAACTGCTGTGACTCTTGATTACTGCCTGGTCTGTGGCCCTTCATGATCTAACAGGCATGCTGGTGTAGAGGTATATAATATAAGTATAGCCAGCAAAGGTCCCTTTTATCAGACAAAGATCTTTTTCAATACAGATAAACACAATTTGTTAGAATTGAGTTCAGCGAAAGGAAAGGTTGATTATCAAAATGCACATTTCATTCTACTGTGTATAAACTATTAAAAACATCCCTAAGTTGAATATTTTCACAGTTGCATCGTGCCCATCTGTCACTGTGTCTCTCAAGATAATAGGCAGAGTGAGTGCAGACCCTGACTTCTTACCTCGGAGCTCAGACTTCGGGCTGAATGTCAATGGTTTTCTGGAACACTTGCACCCTCCAGACTGCCCTGCTGCCTTCCTGCCCGTAGCTGCCCTGTGCTGTGACCTGGAGGCAGATACACGGTACAACATTCATTCTCATTCTCAAAATCTTTCATTTAAATGAATACCAGTTTGATACAGTTTACTTTGCATTGGTTAATACTGTATATAAACCCACAGAGTGTCCATATTTTGGGCATGTCATCTACAGTAAGTCTTTCAAATGTTCAAAAAGAGTGAAAATAGCTGACCTGCAAGCTCACAAGATGTTGCTTTTTGCTCAACACCACAGATCTTTGAGTTTGTATCTCGTATTATCATTATTTGTCACATGCTTCTTTCTTTCTCTCCTCAGTCCATCCTTTGTGAAACTGGACGAGTGGCTAGAGAACCTACTGATGCATTTGGACATTGGCCTGCCTGTGCTGTCTGAGCTGGAGCACCACTGCAGGGCCTTCTGGAAGAGCTGCAATCACCAACACCTCCAACACACCGTCTCATCCGACCACAACCAGCAAAACGACAGCTCTGACCCCAGTCTTATTTCAGATGACTCCAGTAGTCACATACAGCCTGGCTGTGGTCTCGCTGAACTGTCACAGCATCGAGACGAGAACATCACACTCAACCACGATCGTCCAGGCGCCAGACAGCATCAGCACAGCCACAGAGACACTCAAAGCAATGGCAACCACGCCTGCTTGAACGGCGGCCATGAGGACTGCTCACAACCCAAGAACCACGACTGCTCTAAAGGTCACCTGATGTCCATTGGTGGAGATTCAAACAAAGAGCAGTGTGAAACATTTGAACACAAAGGCCACTCAGAGCATCCAATGCTCCAGCCGGAAGCCTCTCAGTTGCAGCAGGTCCGCAGCCCTCTGCCGGGCCGCCCTAACAGGCCCAGGAGAATATGCAGGGTTTTGTGGGACAGAACCACAGAGGATAGCTCGTTTCTCTGAGGGCTAAAGCCCGATTTATACTTTGTCATACATACACCGCTGCCACAGACCAACAATAGCCAATGTATAGCTTTAATATAGATCGGCTATTTTGGGTATTTTGGGAGCATAACATTAGGCACAAAGTTACCTCAGATAGATAAAGACATGTGCAACGTTACGCCAGCCACGTCAGTTAAAACACATTCTGTTAAAACACATTCTTGTTGAATATAGATGTTGAACACTGCTGTCACACAACACTTTATCACTGAAGCATAAACTAGGCTTTAGTGGAGGCCAGCTTTACCAGTTTAGTTTTATAATCGACTGACTGTGGGGTGAAAGTGTATTGCTTTCTCAAAGACACCTTTTCAAATAAAAGGTCATATTAATGACATCAGTATACCGTAAATGCATTTAATATAAACATGTTTTAGAAGGTAAAACAACAAGGAATGTGTATGCATTTGTGTTTGTCTTCTAACACTGCTGCTCTGTAGTGTAAACCAATATATGCCTTGATTAAAAGCTGTGAAAATACTGCACTTTATAAAGCTGCACAATTTGGATTCAGAAAGCCTTCTTTGATGGCCCTGTATCTGTATTTTAGTCAATATCAAAAATATTGGAGGAATGTTTTAATGTTAAACACTTGGAATAATACATTTTCTTTAACAAATACAAGGGAAAGATATTTTAATGGCATTGGGTTTACCAATTAAGCTGGTTAGCTGCTAGCCCAGATCCCTAGAGTAGAGTAGAATATGTGTGCTAATAAAAAGTATAGAGATCAAAGATTATTGGTGGTGCACAAAATAATGTGGTAGCCAGCCATGCTAAGAATGTGGATGTTTACATATTTGGGAATTGACCAAAATTGATGACTGACATTCAGCTGTTTACACGAGTATTATGCAACTCCATCTTTTTGTCCCATGTGCAGCTTTGGTTGGTGTCTAAATGAATTGATGAGAACCAAAAGATTGGTCCCAATAGAGCAATATTTTGTTTAATATATTGGACACAGCCTTTATGTTAAACCCAGCATTTGTATCTGTGAAACCAGCCCACAACCACTGAGTAATGCAAAGATTTGCTATGTAGTCATGTGACATGTGTTGCATGTCATCCACTCTCTGAAATAATTGTCGCTTAAAGATCCACACCAAATATGCGTTTTCTATTTGCTGATACATTAATCAGTTTTAAATTATACCACTTAAGCACAAACATGACAATGTTGGCTGCATGCTGATAAGACAACTTCAAAGGCCCTAACTACATGGACTATAGATTACCGGTATCTATTTTCTTAAATATAATTTGGCCCACATGTAAATAGACGAAATAATAATAATCTTATATGGTCCCTCCTCCCTCTTTCACCCACACAAATTGTTGTTAGGTTAAATAAAAAGCACCAAGTTAATTTAACCAATTATTGTCAATTTTCAATGGTGTAACCTGTTTTTCCACAAGATTAAGATATTTGATTTGATGAATCATGAAACGTGTAAAAAACTACTGCAGTGTATTTATTATTATTTTTGGTGAGGTTTTCTCATTACATATGTGAGACAAAAATTGACAAAAAATAGACTCATAATATTCAATATTTCACACCATTTAACATTTCCAGGCGCATTCTGTAATTTTCATTTAAAAAAATGGTTTAAATGATATTTCAAATGACATGATGAAACCCACATGACACATATTCTTTTTAAATAATACAAAATCACATTAAAAAAACCTAAAAGATTTTTTCTTTTAATGTGTCATCTTGCCAGTTGCCACTATAGCTATCACTGATCCATGATAGGCTAGCCAGCAACAGGTGGGTAATTGGCTCAGTGGCAGTGCACTGAGTAGCGGAGTGGACTACAGTACACTATACACTAAAGACTACAGCACCACTCTGCGACGTCACAGGAGGACGATCTGTCACGTTTTTCATGCGCTGTTAATACTGTATGTATGTTATACACTGTCTTACAATTTGAACTTGAATGCTATTGCTATTGCTTTATTGCGTGGGTAGCTTTGTGTGAGCAACCTTACCTTTTGCATTTCGCATTGAACAGACAGACACAAGTCACTTTATTTCTCGCTGTGTGAACACCAGAGGGCTCGTCATCATTCATCGATGGACCACATGTCGTCCCCCGTCCGGTTCCCCAAACAGAAAAAAGGTAACACACAAGGGAAATCATGGTTCCCTATTAAAGGGAATCATGATTTCATTCTAACGGGATTAGTGGGATTTGCAAATACGGTCTATTGTATTGCTGAATGGTGTAATCTCTGAACAACAAGAACAAAGTTGTTGTTAATTAGCCTAATACATGAATCAATTCCATGCTTGATTAGGCCTACATGATAACTGTTCAATATTTTTGATAGCACTTTTCAGGTGTGTTATTTTCGTTAGATTCTTGCTTAAGCATTGTGATTTTGTATTTATTGAACACATTAAAAGATTCAAGATCCAAAATGTCTCATATAGGAGAAACTATGGAAGCTACACAAGAGCAACATGATTATATAGGTTCCTCAACATTGTGGCAACAATAACAGAAGCATCAATAATAAAATAATAACAGCTACTGTCTACAACTACCTCCCTTCTTCCCCTGTCATCTCTACACCACAGCCTGCTTAGAGAAGGTAGGCCATATTATAGCCTGTGTGTGTGTGTGTGTGTGTGTGTGTGTGTGTGTGTGTGTGTGTGTGTGTGTGTGTGTGTGTGTGTGTGTGTGTGTGCGCGTGCGTGCGTGCGTGTGTGTGTGTGTGTTAAACCATAAGAAGCTAGGCTAAGCCTACTGCAAAGCTTTGTGGGTAATCTGACAGGTGGATGACAAGTGTTGATCAGACTGACTGACAGACAGACCAGACGGACAGACACAGTGACAGACAGACGGACAGACACAGTGACAGACCAGACGGACAGACACAGTGACAGACTGACGGACAGACCCCACTGCTCTTTACAAGATCGAAACAGAGGAACCCTATAATGAAACTATATTGGGCTAGAATCAGCTGTATAGTCTATACCTCCTTTAATAGGAGGTGTGTGTGTGTGTGTGTGTGTGTGTGTGTGTGTGTGTGTGTGTGTGTGTGTGTGTGTGTATAGAAGCTTGGCCAACATCTCCACTGCAACATGTTGTTTTGTAGACTCACCCAGTATAGTAGTGTCACACTGGAATCTAATGAAAAGTTTGGACGTTTCCAAGGGCCATGTCAGTGGCTAACGATGGCACTGTTGCGTGATTGACGGGGAGCAGTCAGTGTGATATTGTAATAAATGATATTGTCATGGGGATCAGATATCTATAACCACCCCCCCTTTTATGTAAGCGGTTCAGCAGTTAACCACTTAACACTATTTCAAAAATATCTCAAATAGATGTAGTTATAGTATAATTTGTTCTCCGCATTTGACCCATATCTCTTGGAGCGGTGAGCCGCAACCAAGGAGCGGTGAGCTGCAGCCGTGCCGCGCTCGGGAATCATTTGATTAGTTGATACAGTTATGGTTAGAGAGTGAATTATAACCATACAATGTGACTTATTTTTGAGTGGTGCAACCACTCCCTTACGGAGCTATGTGTGTGGGGTAGCTGGCTGGCTGGCTGGGTATGAACAGGAAAACAGCATGGTTGTTTTTCACCACCTGTGCGCAACCTTACGCACACACAAACACACACACACGCACATATTAACTGTATATATGATGCTTTCGGGTTTGCCAGTACAGTACAGTACAGTGACAGTACAGTACTGTACAGTAGAGGGTACGGGGACTGCCACACGGTAACTCTGTCGTTTCTCAACCGTTTCGTACGCGGGGCGGCACGCCGGAACCGGGCAGGCACCCTGGGTGTGTTCCTGTGGGTCTGGAACCCCCCCCCCCCCCCCCCCTCGGGAACCCCCACACAGAGTTGCACCACTCACTTCACATTTATTATAGTAAATTAAAACTAGTAAGTGAGTGAACACAGACTCTTAAAATAAATCATAGTGCTAAAACCAGCACTGCCTAACACATGCATTACCTCCTTCATCGTTGTCCTGTCTCAGTTGTCCAGTATGTCCATCGAGGACCCTGAAGACACAGAATTTCCCTTCGCCATGAGGGACCTGCCGCCTGCCCCCCAGCCCTCGGAGCAGCAACCCTACAAGGACCCTGAAGACACAGAATTTCCCTACGCCATGAGGGACTTGCCGCCCGCCCTCCAGCCCTCGGAGCAGCAACCCTACGAGGACCCTGAAGACACAGATCTTCCCTACGCCATGAGGGACCTGCTGCCCGCCCCCCAGCCCTCGGAGCAGCAACCCTACGAGGACCCTGAAGACACAGATCTTCCCTACGCCATGAGGGACCTGCTGCCCGCCCCCCAGCCCTCGGAGCAGCAACCCTACAAGGACCATGAAGACACAGATCTTCCCTACGCCATGTGGGACCTGCCACCCACCCCCCAGCCCTCGGAGCAGCAACCCTACAAGGACCATGAAGACACAGATCTTCCCTACGCCATGAGGGACCTGCTGCCCACCCCCCAGCCCTCGGAGCAGCAACCCGCTGCGGCCTATGAGGCGCCGGATCATGTCCGCCATGAACCCGCGAGAACTGGAAGTTTGGGGCGACTGCCCAGCCACGTTAGGCGGCCCCGACTCGCCCACCTCCCTGCCTCCTGCACCCTGCCGGGCTCCCCGACTGCCCCTCACAGACAAAGCGGACCCCCACTGGACGCAGAGTTCCAGCCCCCACTCGCCCACCTCCCTGCCTCCTGCGCCCTGCCAGGCTCCCCGACTGCCCCTCACAGACAAAGCGGACCCCTGCTGGACGCAGAGTTCCAGCCCCCCCTGTCGCTGAGGAGGCAGATGATGTCCCAGAGCTCCCCAGACTCCACACTCAGCTCCTCCTCGCGGCCACGCAGCCCCTGGGCCTGGGGACAGTTTGACCCTTATGACTCCCCTGAGGTGTGTTTGATTTCATCATTGTTGTTGTTATTTGTATTTGTTTATTTAGTCAAAAGGATTCTTAATTACGCTTTAAAAAATACTTTCAAATGTATACTTGTTTATATTAACTTAGCCTACTTTTTCAACAAGCTACAAGCTCATAACATAATACAATGCGACGCATTGTGAGCTTGTAGATCATATTTTGTATGACGTACACAATATTTTGTAAATTGGGCATAATTATGCAAGAGATTATGTATTCACCAATCAAGCTGCATGAGTCTTATGTATTAGCAGGGAAGATACACATTAATTAACCTTTGTGATGTTGTATGATGTGCCAGATTTAGAAAAACGTTAATTTGCATCTGCTGTTTCTGGGAAGGCTGGTGTGAAGAGGTTATATCAAAAAAAGAAAGTTTTTAGCAATTAGCGCCTTCCATAATGCTGTTCCCGTTTGTTGAACTGCACTGTGGACATGTTTTGTGTGAACTTTTTCCTTCTCAGAAACGTGCAGAGGTGTCCATGACTCCCATTACTGTGATTAATACAGCATTATATGCTGCTGAATAAACATTGTCTGATGCTATGGATTACAGCAACATACCCTATTGGCCTGAATATAAGACTACGTTTTTTATACAGTTTAGAAATACTGTATCCTAAAAAACGGGGTCGTATTATAATCGGGGACTAGACTATTTGACATTCAATGTTATTTTTCCACAAATGAGTCTTGAAAAATGGGGGTCGTCTTATAATCAGAGTAATCTTATATTCGGGACAATACAATATACTTATTGCAATGTTTCGTCAGCCAATGACAATCATTTGACATTGGCTGACTAAGCAGCGTGTTTAGTTTATTCATATTGAAAACTGCTATACTACTGTTTTGCCAAGAGGTTAATTTTGGTAGTTTTATGTGTGTGAGTTAGTGTATGAATGAACTCTTTCCAAACATTACTCTCATACTGTACATGTCTTGTGACTGTCTGTGTCTACGCAGGATCAGGAGAGGGAGTACGTGGGCTTTGCCACGCTCCCCAACCAAGTACATAGAAAGACGGTGAAGAAAGGCTTTACGTTCACTGTCATCGTCGTAGGTGAGTGATCTCAGTTGGTTGTCTACTACTAACTAACTATAGGGTTAGGGTGAGTGATCTCAGTTGGTTGTCTACTAACTAACTATAGGGTTAGGGTGAGTGATCTCAGTTGGTTGTCTACTACTAACTAACTATAGGGTTAGGGTGAGTGATCTCAGTTGGTTGTCTACTAACTAACTAACTATAGGGTTAGGGTGAGTGATCTCAGTTGGTTGTCTACTAACTAACTATAGGGTTAGGGTGAGTGATCTCAGTTGGTTGTCTACTAACTAACTAACTATAGGGCGATGCCTGTTCAGTCGGGAAAGTATGCCCCTCGGTTGTGTTGTGTTACTATTATTACACAACCAAGTATTTCTTATTTCTTATTTATCTGTCTCTCTGTCTCTCTCTGTCTCTCTCTGTCTGTCTCTCTCTCTCTCTGTCTCTCTGTCTCTCTGTTTCTCTCTCTCTCTCTCTCTCTCTCTCTCTCTCTCGCTCTCTCGCTCTCTCTCTCTCTTGCTCCCCCCCCCCCTCCCCTCTCTCTCTCTCTCTTTCTCTCTCTCTCTCTCTCTCTTGCTCCCCCCCCCCCCCCCCCCCCCCCCCCTCTCTCTCTCTAGGAGAGTCTGGCCTGGGTAAATCTACGCTGGTCAACAGTCTGTTCCTCACAGACCTCTATAAGGACAGGAGGGTTCCCAATGCTGAAGGTGAGGCAGCATCAACTCATCTACTCTAGTCTGCTCTGTATGAACAGAACAGGATATATATTATATAGGGGTACTTGAAGCATACAGTATGATCCTAGATATACTGTAATGTTGTGGTCACACAGGCAGACACAACAATGCAGTATACTGTACCATTCATTGTCAATGGAAGCCAGCGACGTGAAGATATGAAGCAAACTGCTTGTAGCTGCTGCAAAAGCTACAACAGCTACAAATACACTGTGTAGCTTTGCGTCTGTCCGTGTGAACACAACATAAGTGTTAAGTATAGACACACCATGCTGATATCGGGCCATTGGGCCGCCAATCAGCCACTGTGGCGAATAATGGGTTTTAAAATGTTCGGTTTGTACACGACACACTACACATAGTGAGGCATCCGCGTGTTATCATAAGTGCTCAGCCCCGGCTAATGTTTTTCGCCTCTGTGTGTGTGTGTTTGTTTGTGTGTGGGTGTAGAACGGATCCCTCAGACAGTGAACATTGTCAGACACACGGTTAGCATCGAGGAGAAAGGGGTCAAACTGTGCCTGACCATCATTGACACGCCAGGGTTTGGAGATGCTGTCAACAACACAGAAAGGTGAGGATATTGGTGCTCAGCTAAAATACCTTTTGAATGGTGTCTGTATTAATGTTTATATAATACAGACATAGTATGTTTATTTATTTATGTATTTATGTATTTATTTATGTATTTATTTATGTATTTATTTATGTATTTATTTATGTATTTATTTATGTATTAATTAATTAATTAATTAATTAATTAATTAATTAATTAATTAATTAATTAATTAATTATGTTTTTTAATTAAAACATTTTGTCCTAGGTATACAGTAGGCATAAGTCATATATTATATGACTTATGCCTACTGTATACCGAGGACAAAATGTTTTAATTTCAATGTCCCCCTGTTTGATATGCTTTAAAGCCTTAAAGCACCCCATTTTGAGAACAACTGCTATATTGTTATAGCTGTTGTAGTTTTCTCATGGTGATTTTCTGTGTGTCAACTGCAGCTGGAAGGCGGTAGAGGACTTCATTGACCAGCAGTTTGAGCAGTATTTCAGAGACGAGAGTGGGTTTAACAGGAAGAACATTCAAGACAACAGGGTCCATTGCTGTCTCTACTTCATCTCTCCGCTTGGCCACGGGTACACAAAGCTGCAGAGATCTCATATCCTTAATCACTTAAACCCTATATAATGTTTTGCCCAAACCTTTAATGGCATACCCAAACTAGGGACACCAGGTTGAAAGTGGTTTAGTGGTTCAAAAACGGCCATATGGATTTGGGGCTCTCACACATTTTCCCCGCATTTGTGAGGGGCATGGGGGCTCAATTTGTTTTTTAACCTTCATAGATAAATCCACTGAGAAATGGACCTTTGCTCTCTGCGGTCATGGAAGTATCAGAATATCAGATATTACCCAACTAATATAATATATTGTTGCGTTTTGTCTAAACATCCTTTAGTCACAATTCAACAATGAACCAAACTGCTGAATGACACAAGGTTAATAGTGAGGTGACACATTTGGTGATTTGTGTTCTTTTCCTGCCATATTGGCTTCAACACAGCAGGGGTGAGGTCAGCCTTTGATGCTGGACTCTTTGACCAGGTTTGATTTCCTTTTAGGCGAGATTCATGCCTCTGTTTTTGATATCCCCCTCGGCCATTTCTTTATCGCTAGTGGGGAATCTGGGGATATGATTCATTCCTGCCTATGGTCAGACTGAATTAAATGGGCATCGAATGTCAACAAACAGCCTCAGACTAAGACAAACTGAAATATTGAGCCTATGACACACAGTATGGCACCCCCCTAGTATCTCCCTTCACAATCACATTCAGTAGATCCGGTGATCTTTTGTGGCCAGATGTAATTTTCTGGAGTCTAGTAGGACTATAGTAAATAACAATAAAGAAATCGCCGTAAAACTTTGTTAAAAAAAAGAAAAACATATTTAACCACTTGTTCGAATGCCCCCGCCCTGTCAAAAATAGCTAAAATCGCTGAAACGAATGTAAGCAGCATTTTTTTTAAATAATAATAATAACACATCTTTTACTTTCTCTAATAGAGAAATCATTAAACTCACTTTGCACTCGATTTGCCAATCACTTTATTTACCCTCTATAACAGGTGTGCCCAAAAGGTCTACCAGTAGATCGCAAAGGCTGTGCAGGTAAACCACATGACATGTCCCTAAAAATATATAAAAAAGGCATCTGCCACTTGAATTTAGGTGACTTGATTGATTGACATCGAAAAGGGCCTGTCAATTCAAACCCAACTCAAACCCACAATGCAATAGTTTGTTTTCTGTTGCACACAAACGTCAGTAGCATTACAAAGTTTTACAGGGAAAAAAGCCCTAGCAATTCCATTCCCATTCCAAGTGTGTTTGTCTTATATGCAACGCCAACGCCGCTATTCCAACGCCCCCCTCAGGTACATTCTTTGCATATTTTTTGTGGGTAGATTTTGTTGAGCTGGTCATTTTGAAAGTATGTCAAAAGGTGTGGGCACCCCTGCTCTATAACAACCTAAAACATGAACTTTGGTTGGAAAAAAAAAAAAAAAAAAATCCATCCATCCTTTCCAGTAGGCCAATGGTTACATCATACAGTATGTGTGTGTCCTCCAGTCTGCGACCATTGGATGTGGAGTGCATGAGAGCCCTGCATGAGAAGGTCAACATAGTTCCTGTACTGGCCAAAGCTGACAGTCTGACACCACAGGAGGTGCACAGGATGAAGCAGAAGGTGTGAAACACACACACACACACACACACACACACACACACACACACACACACACACACACACACACACACACACACACACACACACACACACACACACACACACACACACACACACACACACATACTGTACATACGTACGCACATACACACTCTCGTGAGGCCAAAACGTGAATCTGCTTGTTATAGTGCCACCATGATGCCGATTTGAAAAATGTTCATGCTGGCATTTCTTTCTTGGCCTATATGGCAATCAACCACTGCATTCATGATTTGTGTAATTTTGTGCAAAATGGGCCACACACAAGACAATCATAGCCAATCGATATGGAATATGAGACATCTGACTAATGTGTGATGTTTGGACAAAATCCGTAGAAAAAAATGTGTTTTGCAAAAAATCTGCCTCATGGAGTGACCATTGGATCGGGCAGAGCGATTTGAAATCAATTGGGTGGAGGTTTTGCAAACATGGCAAATCTTCAATCTGTGTTCTAACGGGGAGTTGCGTAATGATCCAAGGAATCCAGGGGGGAAAGAATTGATTGTATGACCTACGGTTCAAGAGTTATAGGTAAAAACTGTTATAGCGCCACCATGAGGCTGATTTGAAAAAGTGTAGGGTGATATTTCTATCTTGGCCTAGCCGGACTGTGTGCATGCAAATTTTCACTGGAATAGGACGCTGCGTTTACTACAGATGTGTCTTCATCATATGACCATAGAGATAATGTGTATCGATCGATTTCCATGGCGCCTCCCAGTGGCACTATGACAGGCAAATGTGGAAAGAAATTAGGCAGGGGTCACATGGACACACGGAGAGACGGGAAAAACCAAAAAGTCAATAATCATAACAATCACTTTTCTCATCAGCTCTTTCTTCTTTCTCTCCTCCATCCTTATCCCTTGTGCCTCTCTCTCTCTTTCTCTCTCTCTATCCCTGCATACGTGTCCATGTCAGATTCGTGAGGAGATTGAGAGTTTTGGCATCAACATCTACCAGTTTCCAGAATGTGATTCAGATGAAGATGAAACCTTCAAACTACATGAGCAGATGCTCAAGGTGTTGATTCTCTTCATTCAGTTAAATGCATTCAACAAATGCTTTGGAAAATGGTCAGCAGTAATCGATCAAGTACACAATGAGTCGTAGTCAATTGGCTACGCTAGTTGACTACAGCAATCATCTAGCAGCATCATCCTATAAGTGTGCAAGTTAAAGGGAAATAATACTATGATGTATTTATTCTGATAATTGTATTATCATTACATTAGTTTTATTTGTATGTTAACAACCCCCCTCCTGTCTCTGTAGGACAGTATTCCATTTGCAGTGATTGGTAGTAACCTCCAGATGGAAAGTAACGGCCGCAAGTTCAGGTGTCGCCAGTACCCCTGGGGTGTGGTAGAAGGTATGACACACACACACACACGCACACACGCACGCGCATGCACACGCACGCACACACACACACACACACACACACACACACACACACACACACACACACACACACACACACACACACACACACACACACACACACACGCGCGCGCGCGCGCGCACACACGCACACGCACACTACACAGCATTGTTTTATTCCCATGTAAACAACACATTTGATTTGACAAAAGCTTACTGTATCATCTGTGATTAACAGGCCGCCGCCCATTTCTGAATCCTTGCATTTGAGTGACTGAGCGACATGACTGAGTGTTCTTTTATTGGGATTTGTACTTGGTTGCACGGCAGGTTTGCATACTGAAAATAGCAGATTTACAAGCCCAGCATAACCCGTCGCAGTATATGCACGGCATTGAACAGAATTCAGTGATTTGACGAACGATGGTTAACCTGTGATACCTTTCATTCTGTGGGTCAGTGGAGAACCCGGCCCACTCAGACTTCCTGCTGCTGAGGGACATGCTGGTCAGAACCCACATGCAGGACCTGAAGGACGTGACACGAGAGATCCACTATGAGAACTACAGGGCACATTGTATCCAGAACATGACGCGCATGGGGGTGCAGGAGAGGAGGCGCAGGTGGTTGGCAGTGGAACCTTTGACTGAATGCGTGTATGCCTTTCGCACCAGCAGTATCGCAAATTCAGAAAACCACGGCCACGTGATTTTTTTGCATCACTTGACAAGTCAAGTGCGCGAAAGTGATGCCAGCTGATGGCCTTGTGCACTGACGAGTGCACCGCCGTGATGGTTTAACCTGTTTCCAAATTGCATAAAATAATACTTGACAATGACATGCACATTTACGTTAGGCTAGCTAATGTTAGCTTATGTTATGTTATGGTTTCTGGAATGTGCTCCTGCGAAATGCATACACGCTGATGAATCAGCAATTGAATGATTGCTGGATTATAGGTTTTGTTAACTGAGTAATTGAATTAATGAGAGATGGATGTTTTAGTAGATCGTTTATTCTTTCAAAAGAGGAACATGGTGTTTTTCATTTCCAAAAGAATTGATATGATCCTGTGTGTGTGTGTGTGTGTGTGTGTGTGTGTGTGTGTGTGTGTGTGTGTGTGTGTGTGTGTGTGTGTGTGTGTGTGTGTGTGTGTGTGTGTGTGTGTGTGTGTGTGTGTGTGTGTGTGTGTGTGTGCGCGTGCGTGTGTGTTAGTGTGAGGGACAAGCTTCCGCGGGGGAGTGGGGTAGATTTCCCTCTGCCACTGGCCTCCATCGACAGCGAGACAGAAAGACTCATCCTGGAGAAAGACGAAGAGGTATGGATTTAAAACAAATGCATTATACTTCACTGTACTACAGTACAGCTTCCCAAAGGCTAAATTCGCTTAACGCACAATTTATTAATTGATATAAAATCATATTAAGAAATACTGTCATCCACTGAATCCCTGTCCCCCAGTTGAGGAGGATGCAGGAGGTCCTGCAGAGAATCCAGGAGCAGATGGAGCACAGTCAGAGAGGAGGCTGCTGACCTGGCCAACAGTCCCTGGGAAAGGACAGCGAGAGACAACCCGGGACAACCTACCTAGGCCAATGGTTCTTGAACTTTTTTATTTCAAGACCCCCAAGTTTTGTATATGCATTCGTCCATGGACCGTCTGACCAAATGGACCCATAACTATCAATTATTTTTCTGGGGACCACCTGGAACCCTCTCAAGGACCCCCATGGGGGTCCCAGCTGGACCAGGTGTAGTGCTACTTTTAGAAGCGTGGGAACCACTTGTTTCCCTCTACACTAAATCTCTTTGCCAAAAATAGCCGATCTACAAGCTCACTTGGCTATTTTGGGCTAACGTTCCCCCAACTATTCCCATGTCAATGTAGGAACTGAACTAAAATACAAGCTGAATTCCTTTGCACCAACTCCTCTAAGGAACATGCATGTGATGTAGTTGGCAGGGTTTTACTGAAGAAAAGGTGAAAACAGACAATTAAACAAATAAGCACATATTAAACTAATAATAATCAAGCTGTTTCAATTGAGTTATTTTTGTTTTGTTTGGTTGTTGTGCAGAAAGTTTGTAATTTACCCTGATTTTATAAGGTATTGTGCAATGGATGATTGTGTTGTATTGTAACCTCAGCTACATTGAAAAGGGGGTTCTTTAGGGTTGCCCTCAATTGTACTTCCAAGTATAAATAAAGGTGATGATGATGATGATGAATTAATCTTTACAAGAAACCAAGTTAAGTATTAGTAATACTAATTACCTGGCGGAGTATGTCGTTTTTCATGGTTTCCTACGGCATAAACGACAATTTTAGAAAAATCTCCTGTCATTTTATTTTTATTTTTTTTGTACCAATGTTGTTACTCAAAGGCAAAGGAAGACTACATTGTGGCAGGTAGCACATAGGTCAGTGAGTTAGGACACTTGTTACATGTTCTAGAGGTTGTGGGTTCAAACCCCATTCAAGCCTTTTTTTTTAATGACCGAATCTGCCATTGACCCCCATTATAAATGTTCAAATTTGAAAGCACTATATTTCTAAAACTATGAAACATTTCAAAAATTCATTTTCAGGCAAACATGTCCACCGTAAGATGAACCTAAATTGGTTTGAATGGGGTTTCTAGGTTTAAGTATGTAGGACTAGTAGCATGCCAAACTTTGTGCTATTGCCATTGAGAATGCATTGGGCGTTTAAGTTAATTAACTCAGAAACTACAAAACATTTCAAAGTAAAAGGTTCCAGCATGTGTCTCCACAGTAAGCTGAGTTATAAAAAGTGTGAATGGAGTTTCTAGGTGAAAGTGCTTTTTTGACGTGCCAATATCTGCCATTGAGCCCCATTGTAAATGTCTCAAATTTGAAAGCACTATATTTCTAAAACTATGAAACATTTCAAAGATTCCTTTTCAGGCAAACATGTCCACTGTAAGATGAACCTAAATAAGTTTGAATGGGGTTTCTAGGTGTAAGTATTTAGGACTAGTAGCATGCCAAAGTTTGTGCTATTGCCATTGAGAATGCATTGGGCGTTAAGGTTAAATAACTCAGAAACTACAAAACATTTCAAAGTAAAAAGTTCCAGTATGTGTCTCCACAGTAAGCTGAATTATAAAAAGTGTGAATGGAGTTTATAGGTGAAAGTGCTTTTTTGTGCCAATATCTGCCATTGAGCCCCATTGTACATTTCTCAAATTTGAAAGCACTATATTTCTAAAACTATGGAACTTTTCAAAGATTCCTTTTCAGGCAAACATGTCCACCGTAAGATGAACCTAGGCCCATGGCCTTGGATGGCATACTATAGCATGCCTTTTTTCATCATTTTTGAGGATTTGAAAAAAAGAAGACGAAAATCACCCCGAGACCATGGACTATAGCCCATGGTCTCGGAGTGATTTTCAACTTTTTTTCTAATCCTTGTTTTTCATCCTTTTTGATCATGGGCTATAGCCCATGGTCTCGGGCGGCATACTATAGCATGCCGTTTCCGTTTTTCATCATTTTTGAGGATTTGAAAAAAAAGACGAAATTCACCCCGAGAACATGGACTATAGCCCATGGCCTCCAGATTCCCAGGCAGGCTCTGTACCCAGTGAGCCACTGTGCTTGCTTTGTACAAAAAGCAAATAACATAATGATAGAAGAGCCAGAGACTTGTTTCCATTGTGGTTCATAAGCATTCAAACCTCTAGAGATAAACAACAGCACAAGAAACAATAGACAAATCTCCTGTTATTTTATTTTTTTTATTTTATTTTGTACAAGTGTTGTTACTCAAAGGGAAAGGCAAACTGTGTTGTGCCAGGTAGCAAGTAGCTCAGTGACTTATCACACTGGTTACATGATCTGGAGGTTGTGGGTTCAAACCCCACTTAAATCTTTACTTGCCAATATCTGCCATTGAGCCCCATTGTACATTTCTCAAATTTGAAAGCACTATATTTCTAAAACTATGAAACATTTCAAAGATTCCTTTTCAGGCAAACATGTCCACTGTAAGATGAACCTAAATAGGTTTGAATGGGGTTTCTAGGTGTAAGTATTTAGGACTAGTAGCATGCCAAAGTTTGTGCTATTGCCATTGAGAATGCATTGGGCGTTAAGGTTAAATAACTCAGAAACTACAAAACATTTCAAAGTAAAAAGTTCCAGTATGTGTCTCCACAGTAAGCTGAATTATAAAAAGTGTGAATGGAGTTTATAGGTGAAAGTGCTTTTTTGACGTGCCAATATCTGCCATTGAGCCCCATTGTTCATTTCTCAAATTTGAAAGCACTATAATTCTAAAACTATGGAACATTTCAAAGATTCCTTTTCAGGCAAACATGTCCACCGTAAGATGAACCTAGGCCCATGGCCTTGGATGGCATACTATAGCATGCCTTTTTTCATTTTTGAGGATTTGAAAAAAAGAAGACGAAAATCACCCCGAGACCATGGACTATAGCCCATGGTCTCGGAGTGATTTTCAACTTTTTTTCTAATCCTTGTTTTTAATACTTTTTGATCATGGGCTATAGCCCATGGTCTCGGGCGGCATACTATAGCATGCCGTTTCCGTTTTTCATCATTTTTGAGGATTTAAAAAAAAAACGAAAATCACCCCGAGACCATGGACTATAGCCCATGGTCTCGGAGTGATTTTCAACTTTTTTTCTAATCCTCGTTTTTCATCCTTTTTGACCATGGGCTATAGCCCATGGTCTCGGACGGCATACTATAGCTTGCCATTTCCGTTTTTCATCATTTTTGAGGATTTGAAAAAAAGACGAAAATTGCCCCGAGACCATGGACTATAGCCCATGGTCTCGGAGTGATTTTCAACATTTTTTTCTAATCCTTGTTTTTCATCCTTTTTGATCATGGGCTATAGCCCATGGTCTCGGGCGGCATACTATAGTATGCCGTTTCCGTTTTTCATCATTTTTGAGGATTTAAAAAAAAAAGACGAAAATCACCCCGAGACCATGGACTATAGCCCATGGTCTCGGAGTGATTTTCAACTTTTTTTCTAATCCTCGTTTTTCATCCTTTTTGACCATGGGCTATAGCCCATGGTCTCGGGCGGCATACTATAGCATGCCGTTTCCGTTTTTCATCATTTTTGAGGATTTGAAAAAAAAGACGAAATTCACCCCGAGAACATGGACTATAGCCCATGGTCTCGGAGTGATTTTCAACTTTTTTTCTAATCCTCGTTTTTCATCCTTTTTGACCATGGGCTATAGCCCATGGTCTCGGACGGCATACTATAGCTTGCCATTTCCGTTTTTCATCATTTTTGAGGATTTGAAAAAAAGACGAAAATTGCCCCGAGACCATGGACTATAGCCCATGGTCTCGGAGTGATTTTCAACATTTTTTTCTAATCCTCGTTTTTCATCCTTTTTGATCATGGGCTATAGCCCATGGTCTCGGGCGGCATACTATAGCATGCCGTTTCCGTTTTTCATCATTTTTGAGGATTTGAAAAAAAAAGACGAAAATCACCCCGAGACCATGGACTATAGCCCATGGTCTCGGAGTGATTTTCAACTTTTTTTCTAATCCTCGTTTTTCATCCTTTTTGACCATGGGCTATAGCCCATGGTCTCGGGCGGCATACTATAGCATGCCGTTTCCGTTTTTCATCATTTTTGAGGATTTGAAAAAAAAGACGAAATTCACCCCGAGAACATGGACTATAGAGCGTCGCAGTCCCGCCCCCTACCATGGCCCAGGAAATGAAACCCAATGCATTATTCTCATAGACATTTCGTAAAGTATTTATTTAAAGACGGTTACGCCGCGGACAAAGCCAACTCGAGTCGTGACAACTCATGACAACACAAACAATATTTTGGACCAAACAAATAATTAGAAAGAAGAAAAACAACAAAAAAAGTGTTGTAACCTGCCGTTTTGTTCTTCTTTCTAATTATTTGTTTGGTCCAAAATATTGTTTGTGTTGTCATGAGTTGTCACGACTCGAGTTGGCTTTGTCCGCGGCGTAACCGTCTTTAAATAAATACTTTACGAAATGTCTATGAGAATAATGCATTGGGTTTCATTTCCTGGGCCATGGTAGGGGGCGGGACTGCGACGCTCTATAGCCCATGGCCTCCAGATTCCCAGGCAGGTTCTGTACCCAGTGAGCCACTGTGCTTGCTTTGTACAAAAAGCAAATAAGATAATGATAGAAGAGCCAGAGACTTGTTTCCATTGTGGTTCATAAGCATTCAAACCTCTAGAGATAAACAACAGCACAAGAAACAATAGACAAATCTCCTGTTATTTTATTTTTTTTATTTTATTTTGTACAAGTGTTGTTACTCAAAGGGAAAGGCAAACTGTGTTGTGCCAGGTAGCAAGTAGCTCAGTGACTTATCACACTGGTTACATGATCTGGAGGTTGTGGGTTCAAACCCCACTTAAATCTTTACTTGCCAATATCTGCCATTGAGCCCCATTGTACATTTCTCAAGCATGCCGGTCTCGGAGTGATTTTCAACTTTTTTTCTAATCCTCGTTTTTCATCCTTTTTGACCATGGGCTATAGCCCATGGTCTCGGACGGCATACTATAGCTTGCCGTTTCCGTTTTTCATCATTTTTGCGGATTTGAAAAAAAGACCCCGAGACCATGGACTATAGCCCATGGTCTCGGAGTGATTTTCAACTTTTTTTCTAATCCTCGTTTTTCATCCTTTTTGACCATGGGCTATAGCCCATGGTCTCGGACGGCATACTATAGCTTGCCGTTTCCGTTTTTCATCATTTTTGAGGATTTGAAAAAAAGACGAAAATTGCCCCGAGACCATGGACTATAGCCCATGGTCTCGGAGTGATTTTCAACTTTTTTTCTAATCCTCGTTTTTCATCCTTTTTGATCATGGGCTATAGCCCATGGTCTCGGGCGGCATACTATAGCATGCCGTTTCCGTTTTTCATCATTTTTGAGGATTTGAAAAAAAAGACGAAAATCACCCCGAGACCATGGACTATAGCCCATGGTCTCGGAGTGATTTTCAACTTTTTTTCTAATCCTCGTTTTTCATCCTTTTTGACCATGGGCTATAGCCCATGGTCTCGGGCGGCATACTATAGCATGCCGTTTCCGTTTTTCATCATTTTTGAGGATTTGAAAAAAAAGACGAAATTCACCCCGAGAACATGAACTATAGCCCATGGCCTCCAGATTCCCAGGCAGGCTCTGTACCCAGTGAGCCACTGTGCTTGCTTTGTACAAAAAGCAAATAAGATAATGATAGAAGAGCCAGAGACTTGTTTCCATTGTGGTTCATAAGCATTCAAACCTCTAGAGATAAACAACAGCACAAGAAACAATAGACAAATCTCCTGTTATTTTATTTTTTTTATTTTATTTTGTACAAGTGTTGTTACTCAAAGGGAAAGGCAAACTGTGTTGTGCCAGGTAGCAAGTAGCTCAGTGACTTATCACACTGGTTACATGATCTGGAGGTTGTGGGTTCAAACCCTACTTAAATCTTTACTTGCCAATATCTGCCATTGAGCCCCATTGTACATTTCTCAAATTTGAAAGCACTATATTTCTAAAACTATGAAACATTTCAAAGATTCATTTTCAGGCAAACATGTCCACCGTAAGATGAACCTAAATTGGTTTGAATGGGGTTTCTAGGTGTAAGTATGTAGGACTAGTAGCATGCCAAACTTTGTGCTATTGCCATTGAGAATGCATTGGGCGTTTAAGTTAATTAACTCAGAAACTACAAAACATTTCAAAGTAAAACGTTCCAGCATGTGTCTCCACAGTAAGCTGAGTAATAAAAAGTGTGAATGGAGTTTCTAGGTGAAAGTGCTTTTTTGACGTGCCAATATCTGCCATTGAGCCCCATTGTAAATGTCTCAAATTTGAAAGCACTATATTTCTAAAACTATGAAACATTTCAAAGATTCCTTTTCAGGCAAACATGTCCACTGTAAGATGAACCTAAATAGGTTTGAATGGGGTTTCTAGGTGTAAGTATTTAGGACTAGTAGCATGCCAAAGTTTGTGCTATTGCCATTGAGAATGCATTGGGCGTTAAGGTTAAATAACTCAGAAACTACAAAACATTTCAAAGTAAAAAGTTCCAGTATGTGTCTCCACAGTAAGCTCAATTATACAAAGTGTGAATGGAGTTTATAGGTGAAAGTGCTTTTTTGACGTGCCAATATCTGCCATTGAGCCCCATTGTACATTTCTCAAATTTGAAAGCACTATATTTCTAAAACTATGGAACATTTCAAAAGATTCCTTTTCAGGCAAACATGTCCACCGTAAGATGAACCTAGGCCCATGGCCTTGGATGGCATACTATAGCATGCCTTTTTTCATCATTTCTGAGGATTTGAAAAAAAGAAGACGAAAATCACCCCGAGACCATGGACTATAGCCCATGGTCTCGGAGTGATTTTCAACTTTTTTTTCTAATCCTCGTTTTTCATCCTTTTTGACCATGGGCTATAGCCCATGGCCGGGTGGCATACTATAGCGTGCCGTTTCCGTTTTTTATCATTTTTGAGGATTTGAAAAAAAGACCCCGAGACCATGGACTATAGCCCATGGTCTCGGAGTGATTTTCAACTTTTTTTCTAATCCTCGTTTTTCATCCTTTTTGATCATGGGCTATAGCCCATGGTCTCAGGCGTCATACTATAGCATGCCGTTTCCGTTTTTCATCATTTTTGAGGATTTGAAAAAAAGACGAAAATCACCGCGAGACCATGGACTATAGCCCATGGTCTCGGAGTGATTTTCAGCTTTTTTTTCTAATCCTCGTTTTTCATCCTTTTTGACCATGGGCTGGCCGGGTGGCATACTATAGCGTGCTGTTTCCGTTTTTTATCATTTTTTAGGATTTGAAAAAAAGACCCCAAGACCATGGACTATAGCCCATGGTCTCGGAGTGATTTTCAACTTTTTTTCTAATCCTCGTTTTTCATCCTTTTTGACCATGGGCTATAGCCCAATGTCTCGGACGGCATACTATAGCTTGCCGTTTCCGTTTTTCATCATTTTTGAGGATTTGAAAAAAAGACGAAAATCGCCCCGAGACCATGGACTATAGCCCATGGTCTCGGAGTGATTTTCAACTTTTTTTCTAATCCTCGTTTTTCATCCTTTTTGATCATGGGCTATAGCCCATGGTCTCGGGCGGCATACTATAGCATGCCGTTTCCGTTTTTCATCATTTTTGAGGATTTGAAAAAAAGACGAAAATCGCCCCGAGACCATGGACTATAGCCCATGGTCTCGGAGTGATTTTCAACTTTTTTTCTAATCCTCGTTTTTCATCCTTTTTGATCATGGGCTATAGCCCATGGTCTCGGGCGGCATACTATAGCATGCCGTTTCCGTTTTTCATCATTTTTGAGGATTTAAAAAAAAAACGGAAATCACCCCGAGACCATGGTCTCGGAGTGATTTTCAACTTTTTTTCTAATCCTCGTTTTTCATCCTTTTTGACCATGGGCTATAGCCCATGGTCTCGGGCGGCATACTATAGCATGCCGTTTCCGTTTTTCATCATTTTTGAGGATTTAAAAAAAAAGACGAAAATCACCCCGAGACCATGGACTATAGCCCATGGTCTCGGAGTGATTTTCAACTTTTTTTCTAATCCTCGTTTTTCATCCTTTTTGACCATGGGCTATAGCCCATGGTCTCGGGCGGCATACTATAGCATGCCGTTTCCGTTTTTCATCATTTTTGAGGATTTGAAAAAAAAGACGAAATTCACCCCGAGAACATGGACTATAGCCCATGGCCTCCAGATTCCCAGGCAGGCTCTGTACCCAGTGAGCCACTGTGCTTGCTTTGTACAAAAAGCAAATAAGATAATGATAGAAGAGCCAGAGACTTGTTTCCATTGTGGTTCATAAGCATTCAAACCTCTAGAGATAAACAACAGCACAAGAAACAATAGACAAATCTCCTGTTATTTTATTTTTTTTATTTTATTTTGTACAAGTGTTGTTACTCAAAGGGAAAGGCAAACTGTGTTGTGCCAGGTAGCAAGTAGCTCAGTGACTTATCACACTGGTTACATGATCTGGAGGTTGTGGGTTCAAACCCCACTTAAATCTTTACTTGCCAATATCTGCCATTGAGCCCCATTGTACATTTCTCAAATTTGAAAGCACTATATTTCTAAAACTATGAAACATTTCAAAGATTCCTTTTCAGGCAAACATGTCCACTGTAAGATGAACCTAAATAGGTTTGAATGGGGTTTCTAGGTGTAAGTATTTAGGACTAGTAGCATGCCAAAGTTTGTGCTATTGCCATTGAGAATGCATTGGGCGTTAAGGTTAAATAACTCAGAAACTACAAAACATTTCAAAGTAAAAAGTTCCAGTATGTGTCTCCACAGTAAGCTGAATTATAAAAAGTGTGAATGGAGTTTATAGGTGAAAGTGCTTTTTTGACGTGCCAATATCTGCCATTGAGCCCCATTGTACATTTCTCAAATTTGAAAGCACTATAATTCTAAAACTATGGAACATTTCAAAGATTCCTTTTCAGGCAAACATGTCCACCGTAAGATGAACCTAGGCCCATGGCCTTGGATGGCATACTATAGCATGCCTTTTTTCATTTTTGAGGATTTGAAAAAAAGAAGACGAAAATCACCCCGAGACTATGGACTATAGCCCATGGTCTCGGAGTGATTTTCAACTTTTTTTCTAATCCTTGTTTTTAATACTTTTTGATCATGGGCTATAGCCCATGGTCTCGGGCGGCATACTATAGCATGCCGTTTCCGTTTTTCATCATTTTTGAGGATTTAAAAAAAAAAACGAAAATCACCCCGAGACCATGGACTATAGCCCATGGTCTCGGAGTGATTTTCAACTTTTTTTCTAATCCTCGTTTTTCATCCTTTTTGACCATGGGCTATAGCCCATGGTCTCGGACGGCATACTATAGCTTGCCATTTCCGTTTTTCATCATTTTTGAGGATTTGAAAAAAAGACGAAAATTGCCCCGAGACCATGGACTATAGCCCATGGTCTCGGAGTGATTTTCAACATTTTTTTCTAATCCTCGTTTTTCATCCTTTTTGATCATGGGCTATAGCCCATGGTCTCGGGCGGCATACTATAGCTTGCCGTTTCCGTTTTTTATCATTTTTGCGGATTTGAAAAAAAGACGAAATTCACCCCGAGAACATGGACTATAGCCCATGGCCTCCAGATTCCCAGGCAGGCTCTGTACCCAGTGAGCCACTGTGCTTGCTTTGTACAAAAAGCAAATAAGATAATGATAGAAGAGCCAGAGACTTGTTTCCATTGTGGTTCATAAGCATTCAAACCTCTAGAGATAAACAACAGCACAAGAAACAATAGACAAATTTTTTTTATTTTATTTTGTACAAGTGTTGTTACTCAAAGGGAAAGGCAAACTGTGTTGTGCCAGGTAGCAAGTAGCTCAGTGACTTATCACACTGGTTACATGATCTGGAGGTTGTGGGTTCAAACCCCACTTAAATCTTTACTTGCCAATATCTGCCATTGAGCCCCATTGTACATTTCTCAAATTTGAAAGCACTATATTTCTAAAACTATGAAACATTTCAAAGATTCCTTTTCAGGCAAACATGTCCACTGTAAGATGAACCTAAATAGGTTTGAATGGGGTTTCTAGGTGTAAGTATTTAGGACTAGTAGCATGCCAAAGTTTGTGCTATTGCCATTGAGAATGCATTGGGCGTTAAGGTTAAATAACTCAGAAACTACAAAACATTTCAAAGTAAAAAGTTCCAGTATGTGTCTCCACAGTAAGCTGAATTATAAAAAGTGTGAATGGAGTTTATAGGTGAAAGTGCTTTTTTGACGTGCCAATATCTGCCATTGAGCCCCATTGTACATTTCTCAAATTTGAAAGCACTATAATTCTAAAACTATGGAACATTTCAAAGATTCCTTTTCAGGCAAACATGTCCACCGTAAGATGAACCTAGGCCCATGGCCTTGGATGGCATACTATAGCATGCCTTTTTTCATTTTTGAGGATTTGAAAAAAAGAAGACGAAAATCACCCCGAGACTATGGACTATAGCCCATGGTCTCGGAGTGATTTTCAACTTTTTTTCTAATCCTTGTTTTTAATACTTTTTGATCATGGGCTATAGCCCATGGTCTCGGGCGGCATACTATAGCATGCCGTTTCCGTTTTTCATCATTTTTGAGGATTTAAAAAAAAAAACGAAAATCACCCCGAGACCATGGACTATAGCCCATGGTCTCGGAGTGATTTTCAACTTTTTTACTAATCCTCGTTTTTCATCCTTTTTGACCATGGGCTATAGCCCATGGTCTCGGACGGCATACTATAGCTTGCCATTTCCGTTTTTCATCATTTTTGAGGATTTGAAAAAAAGACGAAAATTGCCCCGAGACCATGGACTATAGCCCATGGTCTCGGAGTGATTTTCAACATTTTTTTCTAATCCTCGTTTTTCATCCTTTTTGATCATGGGCTATAGCCCATGGTCTCGGGCGGCATACTATAGCTTGCCGTTTCCGTTTTTCATCATTTTTGCGGATTTGAAAAAAAGACGAAATTCACCCCGAGAACATGGACTATAGCCCATGGCCTCCAGATTCCCAGGCAGGCTCTGTACCCAGTGAGCCACTGTGCTTGCTTTGTACAAAAAGCAAATAAGATAATGATAGAAGAGCCAGAGACTTGTTTCCATTGTGGTTCATAAGCATTCAAACCTCTAGAGATAAACAACAGCACAAGAAACAATAGACAAATTTTTTTTATTTTATTTTGTACAAGTGTTGTTACTCAAAGGGAAAGGCAAACTGTGTTGTGCCAGGTAGCAAGTAGCTCAGTGACTTATCACACTGGTTACATGATCTGGAGGTTGTGGGTTCAAACCCCACTTAAATCTTTACTTGCCAATATCTGCCATTGAGCCCCATTGTACATTTCTCAAATTTGAAAGCACTATATTTCTAAAACTATGAAACATTTCAAAGATTCCTTTTCAGGCAAACATGTCCACTGTAAGATGAACCTAAATAGGTTTGAATGGGGTTTCTAGGTGTAAGTATTTAGGACTAGTAGCATGCCAAAGTTTGTGCTATTGCCATTGAGAATGCATTGGGCGTTAAGGTTAAATAACTCAGAAACTACAAAACATTTCAAAGTAAAAAGTTCCAGTATGTGTCTCCACAGTAAGCTGAATTATAAAAAGTGTGAATGGAGTTTATAGGTGAAAGTGCTTTTTTGACGTGCCAATATCTGCCATTGAGCCCCATTGTACATTTCTCAAATTTGAAAGCACTATAATTCTAAAACTATGGAACATTTCAAAGATTCCTTTTCAGGCAAACATGTCCACCGTAAGATGAACCTAGGCCCATGGCCTTGGATGGCATACTATAGCATGCCTTTTTTCATTTTTGAGGATTTGAAAAAAAGAAGACGAAAATCACCCCGAGACCATGGACTACAGCCCATGGTCTCGGAGTGATTTTCAACTTTTTTTCTAATCCTTGTTTTTAATACTTTTTGATCATGGGCTATAGCCCATGGTCTCGGGCGGCATACTATAGCATGCCGTTTCCGTTTTTCATCATTTTTGAGGATTTGAAAAAAAGACGAAAATTGCCCCGAGACCATGGACTATAGCCCATGGTCTCGGAGTGATTTTCAACTTTTTTTCTAATCCTCGTTTTTCATCCTTTTTGACCATGGGCTATAGCCCATGGTCTCGGGCGGCATACTATAGCATGCCGTTTCCGTTTTTCATCATTTTTGAGGATTTGAAAAAAAAGACGGAATTCACCCCGAGAACATGGACTATAGCCCATGGCCTCCAGATTCCCAGGCAGGTTCTGTACCCAGTGAGCCACTGTGCTTGCTCTGTACAAAAAGCAAATAAGATAATGATAGAAGAGCCAGAGACTTGTTTCCATTGTGGTTCATAAGCATTCAAACCTCTAGAGATAAACAACAGCACAAGAAACAATAGACAAATCTCCTGTTATTTTATTTTTTTTATTTTATTTTGTACAAGTGTTGTTACTCAAAGGGAAAGGCAAACTGTGTTGTGCCAGGTAGCAAGTAGCTCAGTGACTTATCACACTGGTTACATGATCTGGAGGTTGTGGGTTCAAACCCCACTTAAATCTTTACTTGCCAATATCTGCCATTGAGCCCCATTGTACATTTCTCAAGCATGCCGGTCTCGGAGTGATTTTCAACTTTTTTTCTAATCCTCGTTTTTCATCCTTTTTGACCATGGGCTATAGCCCATGGTCTCGGACGGCATACTATAGCTTGCCGTTTCCGTTTTTCATCATTTTTGCGGATTTGAAAAAAAGACCCCGAGACCATGGACTATAGCCCATGGTCTCGGAGTGATTTTCAACTTTTTTTCTAATCCTCGTTTTTCATCCTTTTTGACCATGGGCTATAGCCCATGGTCTCGGACGGCATACTATAGCATGCCGTTTCCGTTTTTCATCATTTTTGAGGATTTGAAAAAAAAGACGGAATTCACCCCGAGAACATGGACTATAGCCCATGGCCTCCAGATTCCCAGGCAGGTTCTGTACCCAGTGAGCCACTGTGCTTGCTCTGTACAAAAAGCAAATAAGATAATGATAGAAGAGCCAGAGACTTGTTTCCATTGTGGTTCATAAGCATTCAAACCTCTAGAGATAAACAACAGCACAAGAAACAATAGACAAATCTCCTGTTATTTTATTTTTTTTATTTTATTTTGTACAAGTGTTGTTACTCAAAGGGAAAGGCAAACTGTGTTGTGCCAGGTAGCAAGTAGCTCAGTGACTTATCACACTGGTTACATGATCTGGAGGTTGTGGGTTCAAACCCCACTTAAATCTTTACTTGCCAATATCTGCCATTGAGCCCCATTGTACATTTCTCAAGCATGCCGGTCTCGGAGTGATTTTCAACTTTTTTTCTAATCCTCGTTTTTCATCCTTTTTGACCATGGGCTATAGCCCATGGTCTCGGACGGCATACTATAGCTTGCCGTTTCCGTTTTTCATCATTTTTGCGGATTTGAAAAAAAGACCCCGAGACCATGGACTATAGCCCATGGTCTCGGAGTGATTTTCAACTTTTTTTCTAATCCTCGTTTTTCATCCTTTTTGACCATGGGCTATAGCCCATGGTCTCGGACGGCATACTATAGCTTGCCGTTTCCGTTTTTCATAATTTTTGAGGATTTGAAAAAAAGACGAAAATTGCCCCGAGACCATGGACTATAGCCCATGGTCTCGGAGTGATTTTCAACTTTTTTTCTAATCCTCGTTTTTCATCCTTTTTGATCATGGGCTATAGCCCATGGTCTCGGGCGGCATACTATAGCATGCCGTTTCCGTTTTTCATCATTTTTGAGGATTTGAAAAAAAAGACGAAAATCACCCCGAGACCATGGACTATAGCCCATGGTCTCGGAGTGATTTTCAACTTTTTTTCTAATCCTCGTTTTTCATCCTTTTTGACCATGGGCTATAGCCCATGGTCTCGGGCGGCATACTATAGCATGCCGTTTCCGTTTTTCATCATTTTTGAGGATTTTTAAAAAAAAGACGAAATTCACCCCGAGAACATGGACTATAGCCCATGGCCTCCAGATTCCCAGGCAGGCTCTGTACCCAGTGAGCCACTGTGCTTGCGTTGTACAAAAAGCAAATAAGATAATGATAGAAGAGCCAGAGACTTGTTTCCATTGTGGTTCATAAGCATTCAAACCTCTAGAGATAAACAACAGCACAAGAAACAATAGACAAATCTCCTGTTATTTTATTTTTTTTATTTTATTTTGTACAAGTGTTGTTACTCAAAGGGAAAGGCAAACTGTGTTGTGCCAGGTAGCAAGTAGCTCAGTGACTTATCACACTGGTTACATGATCTGGAGGTTGTGGGTTCAAACCCCACTTAAATCTTTACTTGCCAATATCTGCCATTGAGCCCCATTGTACATTTCTCAAGCATGCCGGTCTCGGAGTGATTTTCAACTTTTTTTCTAATCCTCGTTTTTCATCCTTTTTGACCATGGGCTATAGCCCATGGTCTCGGACGGCATACTATAGCTTGCCGTTTCCGTTTTTCATCATTTTTGCGGATTTGAAAAAAAGACCCCGAGACCATGGACTATAGCCCATGGTCTCGGAGTGATTTTCAACTTTTTTTCTAATCCTCGTTTTTCATCCTTTTTGACCATGGGCTATAGCCCATGGTCTCGGACGGCATACTATAGCTTGCCGTTTCCGTTTTTCATAATTTTTGAGGATTTGAAAAAAAGACGAAAATTGCCCCGAGACCATGGACTATAGCCCATGGTCTCGGAGTGATTTTCAACTTTTTTTCTAATCCTCGTTTTTCATCCTTTTTGATCATGGGCTATAGCCCATGGTCTCGGGCGGCATACTATAGCATGCCGTTTCCGTTTTTCATCATTTTTGAGGATTTGAAAAAAAAGACGAAAATCACCCCGAGACCATGGACTATAGCCCATGGTCTCGGAGTGATTTTCAACTTTTTTTCTAATCCTCGTTTTTCATCCTTTTTGACCATGGGCTATAGCCCATGGTCTCGGGCGGCATACTATAGCATGCCGTTTCCGTTTTTCATCATTTCTGAGGATTTAAAAAAAAAAAGACGAAATTCACCCCGAGAACATGGACTATAGCCCATGGCCTCCAGATTCCCAGGCAGGCTCTGTACCCAGTGAGCCACTGTGCTTGCTTTGTACAAAAAGCAAATAAGATAATGATAGAAGAGCCAGAGACTTGTTTCCATTGTGGTTCATAAGCATTCAAACCTCTAGAGATAAACAACAGCACAAGAAACAATAGACAAATCTCCTGTTATTTTATTTTTTTTATTTTATTTTGTACAAGTGTTGTTACTCAAAGGGAAAGGCAAACTGTGTTGTGCCAGGTAGCAAGTAGCTCAGTGACTTATCACACTGGTTACATGATCTGGAGGTTGTGGGTTCAAACCCCACTTAAATCTTTACTTGCCAATATCTGCCATTGAGCCCCATTGTACATTTCTCAAATTTGAAAGCACTATATTTCTAAAACTATGAAACATTTCAAAGATTCATTTTCAGGCAAACATGTCCACCGTAAGATGAACCTAAATTGGTTTGAATGGGGTTTCTAGGTGTAAGTATGTAGGACTAGTAGCATGCCAAACTTTGTGCTATTGCCATTGAGAATGCATTGGGCGTTTAAGTTAATTAACTCAGAAACTACAAAACATTTCAAAGTAAAAAGTTCCAGCATGTGTCTCCACAGTAAGCTGAGTAATAAAAAGTGTGAATGGAGTTTCTAGGTGAAAGTGCTTTTTTGACGTGCCAATATCTGCCATTGAGCCCCATTGTAAATGTCTCAAATTTGAAAGCACTATATTTCTAAAACTATGAAACATTTCAAAGATTCCTTTTCAGGCAAACATGTCCACTGTAAGATGAACCTAAATAGGTTTGAATGGGGTTTCTAGGTGTAAGTATTTAGGACTAGTAGCATGCCAAAGTTTGTGCTATTGCCATTGAGAATGCATTGGGCGTTAAGGTTAAATAACTCAGAAACTACAAAACATTTCAAAGTAAAAAGTTCCAGTATGTGTCTCCACAGTAAGCTCAATTATAAAAAGTGTGAATGGAGTTTATAGGTGAAAGTGCTTTTTTGACGTGCCAATATCTGCCATTGAGCCCCATTGTACATTTCTCAAATTTGAAAGCACTATATTTCTAAAACTATGGAACATTTCAAAAGATTCCTTTTCAGGCAAACATGTCCACCGTAAGATGAACCTAGGCCCATGGCCTTGGATGGCATACTATAGCATGCCTTTTTTCATCATTTCTGAGGATTTGAAAAAAAGAAGACGAAAATCACCCCGAGACCATGGACTATAGCCCATGGTCTCGGAGTGATTTTCAACTTTTTTTTCTAATCCTCGTTTTTCATCCTTTTTGACCATGGGCTATAGCCCATGGCCGGGTGGCATACTATAGCGTGCCGTTTCCGTTTTTTATCATTTTTGAGGATTTGAAAAAAAGACCCCGAGACCATGGACTATAGCCCATGGTCTCGGAGTGATTTTCAACTTTTTTTCTAATCCTCGTTTTTCATCCTTTTTGACCATGGGCTATAGCCCATGGCCGGGTGGCATACTATAGCGTGCCGTTTCCGTTTTTCATCATTTTTGAGGATTTGAAAAAAAGACGAAAATCGCCCCGAGACCATGGACTATAGCCCATGGTCTCGGAGTGATTTTCAACTTTTTTTCTAATCCTCGTTTTTCATCCTTTTTGATCATGGGCAATAGCCCATGGTCTCGGGCGGCATACTATAGCATGCCGTTTCCGTTTTTCATCATTTTTGAGGATTTGAAAAAAAGACGAAAATCGCCCCGAGACCATGGACTATAGCCCATGGTCTCGGAGTGATTTTCAACTTTTTTTCTAATCCTCGTTTTTCATCCTTTTTGATCATGGGCTATAGCCCATGGTCTCGGGCGGCATACTATAGCATGCCGTTTCCGTTTATCATTTTTGAGGATTTGAAAAAAAGACGAAAATCGCCCCGAGAGCATGGACTATAGCCCATGGTCTCGGAGTGATTTTCAACTTTTTTTCTAATCCTCGTTTTTCATCCTTTTTGACCATGGGCCCATTGTCTCGGACGGCATACTATAGCTTGCCGTTTCCGTTTTTTATCATTTTTGAGGATTTGAAAAAAAGACGAAAATCGCCCCGAGACCATGGACTATAGCCCATGGTCTCGGAGTGATTTTCAACTTTTTTTCTAATCCTCGTTTTTCATCCTTTTTGATCATGGGCTATAGCCCATGGTCTCGGGCGGCATACTATAGCATGCCGTTTCCGTTTTTCATCATTTTTGAGGATTTGAAAAAAAGACGAAAATCGCCCCGAGACCATGGACTATAGCCCATGGTCTCGGAGTGATTTTCAGCTTTTTTTTCTAATCCTCGTTTTTCATCCTTTTTGATCATGGGCTATAGCCCATGGTCTCGGGCGGCATACTATAGCATGCCGTTTCCGTTTTTCATCATTTTTGAGGATTTGAAAAAAAGACGAAAATCACCGCGAGACCATGGACTATAGCCCATGGTCTCGGAGTGATTTTCAGCTTTTTTTTCTAATCCTCGTTTTTCATCCTTTTTGACCATGGGCTATAGCCCATGGCCGGGTGGCATACTATAGCATGCCGTTTCCGTTTATCATTTTTGAGGATTTGAAAAAAAGACGAAAATCGCCCCGAGACCATGGACTATAGCCCATGGTCTCGGAGTGATTTTCAACTTTTTTTCTAATCCTCGTTTTTCATCCTTTTTGATCATGGGCTATAGCCCATGGTCTCGGGCGGCATACTATAGCATGCCGTTTCCGTTTTTCATCATTTTTGAGGATTTGAAAAAAAGACGAAAATCGCCCCGAGACCATGGACTATAGCCCATGGTCTCGGAGTGATTTTCAGCTTTTTTTTCTAATCCTCGTTTTTCATCCTTTTTGATCATGGGCTATAGCCCATGGTCTCGGGCGGCATACTATAGCATGCCGTTTCCGTTTTTCATCATTTTTGAGGATTTGAAAAAAAGACGAAAATCACCGCGAGACCATGGACTATAGCCCATGGTCTCGGAGTGATTTTCAGCTTTTTTTTCTAATCCTCGTTTTTCATCCTTTTTGACCATGGGCTATAGCCCATGGCCGGGTGGCATACTATAGCGTGCTGTTTCCGTTTTTTATCATTTTTGAGGATTTGAAAAAAAGACCCCAAGACCATGGACTATAGCCCATGGTCTCGGAGTGATTTTCAACTTTTTTTCTAATCCTCGTTTTTCATCCTTTTTGACCATGGGCTATAGCCCATTGTCTCGGACGGCATACTATAGCTTGCCGTTTCCGTTTTTCATCATTTTTGAGGATTTGAAAAAAAGACGAAAATCGCCCCGAGACCATGGACTATAGCCCATGGTCTCGGAGTGATTTTCAGCTTTTTTTTCTAATCCTCGTTTTTCATCCTTTTTGATCATGGGCTATAGCCCATGGTCTCGGGCGGCATACTATAGCATGCCGTTTCCGTTTTTCATCATTTTTGAGGATTTGAAAAAAAGACGAAAATCGCCCCGAGACCATGGACTATAGCCCATGGTCTCGGAGTGATTTTCAACTTTTTTTCTAATCCTTGTTTTTCATCCTTTTTGACCATGGGCTATAGCCCATGGCCGGGTGGCATACTATAGCGTGCCGTTTCCGTTTTTCATCATTTTTGAGGATTTGAAAAAAAGACGAAAATCGCCCCGAGACCATGGACTATAGCCCATGGTCTCGGAGTGATTTTCAACTTTTTTTCTAATCCTCGTTTTTCATCCTTTTTGATCATGGGCTATAGCCCATGGTCTCGGGCGGCATACTATAGCATGCCGTTTCCGTTTTTCATCATTTTTGAGGATTTGAAAAAAAGACGAAAATCGCCCCGAGACCATGGACTATAGCCCATGGTCTCGGAGTGATTTTCAACTTTTTTTCTAATCCTCGTTTTTCATCCTTTTTGATCATGGGCTATAGCCCATGGTCTCGGGCGGCATACTATAGCATGCCGTTTCCGTTTATCATTTTTGAGGATTTGAAAAAAAGACGAAAATCGCCCCGAGAGCATGGACTATAGCCCATGGTCTCGGAGTGATTTTCAACTTTTTTTCTAATCCTCGTTTTTCATCCTTTTTGACCATGGGCCCATTGTCTCGGACGGCATACTATAGCTTGCCGTTTCCGTTTTTTATCATTTTTGAGGATTAGAAAAAAAGAAGAAAATCGCCCCCAGGCCATGGACTATAGCCCATGGTCTCGGAGTGATTTTCAACTTTTTTTCTAATCCTCGTTTTTCATCCTTTTTGATCATGGGCTATAGCCCATGGTCTCGGGCGGCATACTATAGCATGCCGTTTCCGTTTTTCATCATTTTTGAGGATTTGAAAAAAAGACGAAAATCGCCCCGAGACCATGGACTATAGCCCATGGTCTCGGAGTGATTTTCAGCTTTTTTTTCTAATCCTCGTTTTTCATCCTTTTTGATCATGGGCTATAGCCCATGGTCTCGGGCGGCATACTATAGCATGCCGTTTCCGTTTTTCATCATTTTTGAGGATTTGAAAAAAAGACGAAAATCACCGCGAGACCATGGACTATAGCCCATGGTCTCGGAGTGATTTTCAGCTTTTTTTTCTAATCCTCGTTTTTCATCCTTTTTGACCATGGGCTATAGCCCATGGCCGGGTGGCATACTATAGCATGCCGTTTCCGTTTATCATTTTTGAGGATTTGAAAAAAAGACGAAAATCGCCCCGAGAGCATGGACTATAGCCCATGGTCTCGGAGTGATTTTCAACTTTTTTTCTAATCCTCGTTTTTCATCCTTTTTGACCATGGGCCCATTGTCTCGGACGGCATACTATAGCTTGCCGTTTCCGTTTTTTATCATTTTTGAGGATTTGAAAAAAAGACGAAAATCGCCCCGAGACCATGGACTATAGCCCATGGTCTCGGAGTGATTTTCAACTTTTTTTCTAATCCTCGTTTTTCATCCTTTTTGATCATGGGCTATAGCCCATGGTCTCGGGCGGCATACTATAGCATGCCGTTTCCGTTTTTCATCATTTTTGAGGATTTGAAAAAAAGACGAAAATCACCGCGAGACCATGGACTATAGCCCATGGTCTCGGAGTGATTTTCAGCTTTTTTTTCTAATCCTCGTTTTTCATCCTTTTTGACCATGGGCTATAGCCCATGGCCGGGTGGCATACTATAGCGTGCTGTTTCCGTTTTTTATCATTTTTGAGGATTTGAAAAAAAGACCCCAAGACCATGGACTATAGCCCATGGTCTCGGAGTGATTTTCAACTTTTTTTCTAATCCTCGTTTTTCATCCTTTTTGACCATGGGCTATAGCCCATTGTCTCGGACGGCATACTATAGCTTGCCGTTTCCGTTTTTCATAATTTTTGAGGATTTGAAAAAAAGACGAAAATCGCCCCGAGACCATGGACTATAGCCCATGGTCTCGGAGTGATTTTCAACTTTTTTTCTAATCCTCGTTTTTCATCCTTTTTGATCATGGGCTATAGCCCATGGTCTCGGGCGGCATACTATAGCATGCCGTTTCCGTTTTTCATCATTTTTGAGGATTTGAAAAAAAGACGAAAATCGCCCCGAGACCATGGACTATAGCCCATGGTCTCGGAGTGATTTTCAACTTTTTTTCTAATCCTCGTTTTTCATCCTTTTTGATCATGGGCTATAGCCCATGGTCTCGGGCGGCATACTATAGCATGCCGTTTCCGTTTTTCATCATTTTTGAGGATTTGAAAAAAAGACGAAAATCGCCCCGAGACCATGGACTATAGCCCATGGTCTCGGAGTGATTTTCAACTTTTTTTCTAATCCTCGTTTTTCATCCTTTTTGATCATGGGCTATAGCCCATGGTCTCGGGCGGCATACTATAGCATGCCGTTTCCGTTTTTCATCATTTTTGAGGATTTGAAAAAAAGACGAAAATCGCCCCGAGACCATGGACTATAGCCCATGGTCTCGGAGTGATTTTCAACTTTTTTTCTAATCCTCGTTTTTCATCCTTTTTGATCATGGGCTATAGCCCATGGTCTCGGGCGGCATACTATAGCATGCCGTTTCCGTTTATCATTTTTGAGGATTTGAAAAAAAAGACGAAAATCACCCCGAGACCATAGACTATAGCCCATGGTCTCGGAGTGATTTTCAACTTTTTTTCTAATCCTCGTTTTTCATCCTTTTTGACCATGGGCTATAGCCCATGGTCTCGGGCGGCATACTATAGCATGCCGTTTCCGTTTTTCATCATTTTTGAGGATTTGAAAAAAAGACGAAAATCGCCCCGAGACCATGGACTATAGCCCATGGTCTCGGAGTGATTTTCAACTTTTTTTCTAATCCTCGTTTTTCATCCTTTTTGATCATGGGCTATAGCCCATGGTCTCGGGCGGCATACTATAGCATGCCGTTTCCGTTTATCATTTTTGAGGATTTGAAAAAAAAGACGAAAATCACCCCGAGACCATAGACTATAGCCCATGGTCTCGGAGTGATTTTCAACTTTTTTTCTAATCCTCGTTTTTCATCCTTTTTGACCATGGGCTATAGCCCATGGTCTCGGGCGGCATACTATAGCATGCCGTTTCCGTTTTTCATCATTTTTGAGGATTTGAAAAAAAAGACGAAATTCACCCCGAGAACATGAACTATAGCCCATGGCCTCCAGATTCCCAGGCAGGCTCTGTACCCAGTGAGAAACTGTGCTTGCTTTGTACAAAAAGCAAATAAGATAATGATAGAAGAGCCAGAGACTTGTTTCCATTGTGGTTCATAAGCATTCAAACCTCTAGAGATAAACAACAGCACAAGAAACAATAGACAAATCTCCTGTTATTTTATTTTTTTTATTTTATTTTGTACAAGTGTTGTTACTCAAAGGGAAAGGCAAACTGTGTTGTGCCAGGTAGCAAGTAGCTCAGTGACTTATCACACTGGTTACATGATCTGGAGGTTGTGGGTTCAAACCCCACTTAAATCTTTACTTGCCAATATCTGCCATTGAGCCCCATTGTACATTTCTCAAGCATGCCGGTCTCGGAGTGATTTTCAACTTTTTTTCTAATCCTCGTTTTTCATCCTTTTTGACCATGGGCTATAGCCCATGGTCTCGGACGGCATACTATAGCTTGCCGTTTCCGTTTTTCATCATTTTTGCGGATTTGAAAAAAAGACGAAATTCACCCCGAGAACATGGACTATAGCCCATGGCCTCCAGATTCCCAGGCAGGCTCTGTACCCAGTGAGCCACTGTGCTTGCTTTGTACAAAAAGCAAATAAGATAATGATAGAAGAGCCAGAGACTTGTTTCCATTGTGGTTCATAAGCATTCAAACCTCTAGAGATAAACAACAGCACAAGAAACAATAGACAAATTTTTTTTATTTTATTTTGTACAAGTGTTGTTACTCAAAGGGAAAGGCAAACTGTGTTGTGCCAGGTAGCAAGTAGCTCAGTGACTTATCACACTGGTTACATGATCTGGAGGTTGTGGGTTCAAAACCCACTTAAATCTTTACTTGCCAATATCTGCCATTGAGCCCCATTGTACATTTCTCAAATTTGAAAGCACTATATTTCTAAAACTATGAAACATTTCAAAGATTCCTTTTCAGGCAAACATGTCCACTGTAAGATGAACCTAAATAGGTTTGAATGGGGTTTCTAGGTGTAAGTATTTAGGACTAGTAGCATGCCAAAGTTTGTGCTATTGCCATTGAGAATGCATTGGGCGTTAAGGTTAAATAACTCAGAAACTACAAAACATTTCAAAGTAAAAAGTTCCAGTATGTGTCTCCACAGTAAGCTGAATTATAAAAAGTGTGAATGGAGTTTATAGGTGAAAGTGCTTTTTTGACGTGCCAATATCTGCCATTGAGCCCCATTGTACATTTCTCAAATTTGAAAGCACTATAATTCTAAAACTATGGAACATTTCAAAGATTCCTTTTCAGGCAAACATGTCCACCGTAAGATGAACCTAGGCCCATGGCCTTGGATGGCATACTATAGCATGCCTTTTTTCATTTTTGAGGATTTGAAAAAAAGAAGACGAAAATCACCCCGAGACCATGGACTACAGCCCATGGTCTCGGAGTGATTTTCAACTTTTTTTCTAATCCTTGTTTTTAATACTTTTTGATCATGGGCTATAGCCCATGGTCTCGGGCGGCATACTATAGCATGCCATTTCCGTTTTTCATCATTTTTGAGGATTTGAAAAAAAGACGAAAATTGCCCCGAGACCATGGACTATAGCCCATGGTCTCGGAGTGATTTTCAACTTTTTTTCTAATCCTCGTTTTTCATCCTTTTTGACCATGGGCTATAGCCCATGGTCTCGGGCGGCATACTATAGCATGCCGTTTCCGTTTTTCATCATTTTTGAGGATTTGAAAAAAAGACGAAAATCGCCCCGAGACCATGGACTATAGCCCATGGTCTCGGAGTGATTTTCAACTTTTTTTCTAATCCTCGTTTTTCATCCTTTTTGATCATGGGCTATAGCCCATGGTCTCGGGCGGCATACTATAGCATGCCGTTTCCGTTTATCATTTTTGAGGATTTGAAAAAAAAGACGAAAATCACCCCGAGACCATGGACTATAGCCCATGGTCTCGGAGTGATTTTCAACTTTTTTTCTAATCCTCGTTTTTCATCCTTTTTGACCATGGGCTATAGCCCATGGTCTCGGGCGGCATACTATAGCATGCCGTTTCCGTTTTTCATCATTTTTGAGGATTTGAAAAAAAAGACGAAATTCACCCCGAGAACATGAACTATAGCCCATGGCCTCCAGATTCCCAGGCAGGCTCTGTACCCAGTGAGAAACTGTGCTTGCTTTGTACAAAAAGCAAATAAGATAATGATAGAAGAGCCAGAGACTTGTTTCCATTGTGGTTCATAAGCATTCAAACCTCTAGAGATAAACAACAGCACAAGAAACAATAGACAAATCTCCTGTTATTTTATTTTTTTTATTTTATTTTGTACAAGTGTTGTTACTCAAAGGGAAAGGCAAACTGTGTTGTGCCAGGTAGCAAGTAGCTCAGTGACTTATCACACTGGTTACATGATCTGGAGGTTGTGGGTTCAAACCCCACTTAAATCTTTACTTGCCAATATCTGCCATTGAGCCCCATTGTACATTTCTCAAGCATGCCGGTCTCGGAGTGATTTTCAACTTTTTTTCTAATCCTCGTTTTTCATCCTTTTTGACCATGGGCTATAGCCCATGGTCTCGGACGGCATACTATAGCTTGCCGTTTCCGTTTTTCATCATTTTTGCGGATTTGAAAAAAAGACGAAATTCACCCCGAGAACATGGACTATAGCCCATGGCCTCCAGATTCCCAGGCAGGCTCTGTACCCAGTGAGCCACTGTGCTTGCTTTGTACAAAAAGCAAATAAGATAATGATAGAAGAGCCAGAGACTTGTTTCCATTGTGGTTCATAAGCATTCAAACCTCTAGAGATAAACAACAGCACAAGAAACAATAGACAAATTTTTTTTATTTTATTTTGTACAAGTGTTGTTACTCAAAGGGAAAGGCAAACTGTGTTGTGCCAGGTAGCAAGTAGCTCAGTGACTTATCACACTGGTTACATGATCTGGAGGTTGTGGGTTCAAACCCCACTTAAATCTTTACTTGCCAATATCTGCCATTGAGCCCCATTGTACATTTCTCAAATTTGAAAGCACTATATTTCTAAAACTATGAAACATTTCAAAGATTCCTTTTCAGGCAAACATGTCCACTGTAAGATGAACCTAAATAGGTTTGAATGGGGTTTCTAGGTGTAAGTATTTAGGACTAGTAGCATGCCAAAGTTTGTGCTATTGCCATTGAGAATGCATTGGGCGTTAAGGTTAAATAACTCAGAAACTACAAAACATTTCAAAGTAAAAAGTTCCAGTATGTGTCTCCACAGTAAGCTGAATTATAAAAAGTGTGAATGGAGTTTATAGGTGAAAGTGCTTTTTTGACGTGCCAATATCTGCCATTGAGCCCCATTGTACATTTCTCAAATTTGAAAGCACTATAATTCTAAAACTATGGAACATTTCAAAGATTCCTTTTCAGGCAAACATGTCCACCGTAAGATGAACCTAGGCCCATGGCCTTGGATGGCATACTATAGCATGCCTTTTTTCATTTTTGAGGATTTGAAAAAAAGAAGACGAAAATCACCCCGAGACCATGGACTACAGCCCATGGTCTCGGAGTGATTTTCAACTTTTTTTCTAATCCTTGTTTTTAATACTTTTTGATCATGGGCTATAGCCCATGGTCTCGGGCGGCATACTATAGCATGCCATTTCCGTTTTTCATCATTTTTGAGGATTTGAAAAAAAGACGAAAATTGCCCCGAGACCATGGACTATAGCCCATGGTCTCGGAGTGATTTTCAACTTTTTTTCTAATCCTCGTTTTTCATCCTTTTTGACCATGGGCTATAGCCCATGGTCTCGGGCGGCATACTATAGCATGCCGTTTCCGTTTTTCATCATTTTTGAGGATTTGAAAAAAAAGACGGAATTCACCCCGAGAACATGGACTATAGCCCATGGCCTCCAGATTCCCAGGCAGGTTCTGTACCCAGTGATCCACTGTGCTTGCTCTGTACAAAAAGCAAATAAGATAATGATAGAAGAGCCAGAGACTTGTTTCCATTGTGGTTCATAAGCATTCAAACCTCTAGAGATAAACAACAGCACAAGAAACAATAGACAAATCTCCTGTTATTTTATTTTTTTTATTTTATTTTGTACAAGTGTTGTTACTCAAAGGGAAAGGCAAACTGTGTTGTGCCAGGTAGCAAGTAGCTCAGTGACTTATCACACTGGTTACATGATCTGGAGGTTGTGGGTTCAAACCCCACTTAAATCTTTACTTGCCAATATCTGCCATTGAGCCCCATTGTACATTTCTCAAGCATGCCGGTCTCGGAGTGATTTTCAACTTTTTTTCTAATCCTCGTTTTTCATCCTTTTTGACCATGGGCTATAGCCCATGGTCTCGGACGGCATACTATAGCTTGCCGTTTCCGTTTTTCATCATTTTTGCGGATTTGAAAAAAAGACCCCGAGACCATGGACTATAGCCCATGGTCTCGGAGTGATTTTCAACTTTTTTTCTAATCCTCGTTTTTCATCCTTTTTGACCATGGGCTATAGCCCATGGTCTCGGACGGCATACTATAGCTTGCCGTTTCCGTTTTTCATAATTTTTGAGGATTTGAAAAAAAGACGAAAATTGCCCCGAGACCATGGACTATAGCCCATGGTCTCGGAGTGATTTTCAACTTTTTTTCTAATCCTCGTTTTTCATCCTTTTTGATCATGGGCTATAGCCCATGGTCTCGGGCGGCATACTATAGCATGCCGTTTCCGTTTTTCATCATTTTTGAGGATTTGAAAAAAAAGACGAAAATCACCCCGAGACCATGGACTATAGCCCATGGTCTCGGAGTGATTTTCAACTTTTTTTCTAATCCTCGTTTTTCATCCTTTTTGACCATGGGCTATAGCCCATGGTCTCGGGCGGCATACTATAGCATGCCGTTTCCGTTTTTCATCATTTTTGAGGATTTTTAAAAAAAAGACGAAATTCACCCCGAGAACATGGACTATAGCCCATGGCCTCCAGATTCCCAGGCAGGCTCTGTACCCAGTGAGCCACTGTGCTTGCGTTGTACAAAAAGCAAATAAGATAATGATAGAAGAGCCAGAGACTTGTTTCCATTGTGGTTCATAAGCATTCAAACCTCTAGAGATAAACAACAGCACAAGAAACAATAGACAAATCTCCTGTTATTTTATTTTTTTTATTTTATTTTGTACAAGTGTTGTTACTCAAAGGGAAAGGCAAACTGTGTTGTGCCAGGTAGCAAGTAGCTCAGTGACTTATCACACTGGTTACATGATCTGGAGGTTGTGGGTTCAAACCCCACTTAAATCTTTACTTGCCAATATCTGCCATTGAGCCCCATTGTACATTTCTCAAGCATGCCGGTCTCGGAGTGATTTTCAACTTTTTTTCTAATCCTCGTTTTTCATCCTTTTTGACCATGGGCTATAGCCCATGGTCTCGGACGGCATACTATAGCTTGCCGTTTCCGTTTTTCATCATTTTTGCGGATTTGAAAAAAAGACCCCGAGACCATGGACTATAGCCCATGGTCTCGGAGTGATTTTCAACTTTTTTTCTAATCCTCGTTTTTCATCCTTTTTGACCATGGGCTATAGCCCATGGTCTCGGACGGCATACTATAGCTTGCCGTTTCCGTTTTTCATAATTTTTGAGGATTTGAAAAAAAGACGAAAATTGCCCCGAGACCATGGACTATAGCCCATGGTCTCGGAGTGATTTTCAACTTTTTTTCTAATCCTCGTTTTTCATCCTTTTTGATCATGGGCTATAGCCCATGGTCTCGGGCGGCATACTATAGCATGCCGTTTCCGTTTTTCATCATTTTTGAGGATTTGAAAAAAAAGACGAAAATCACCCCGAGACCATGGACTATAGCCCATGGTCTCGGAGTGATTTTCAACTTTTTTTCTAATCCTCGTTTTTCATCCTTTTTGACCATGGGCTATAGCCCATGGTCTCGGGCGGCATACTATAGCATGCCGTTTCCGTTTTTCATCATTTCTGAGGATTTAAAAAAAAAAAGACGAAATTCACCCCGAGAACATGGACTATAGCCCATGGCCTCCAGATTCCCAGGCAGGCTCTGTACCCAGTGAGCCACTGTGCTTGCTTTGTACAAAAAGCAAATAAGATAATGATAGAAGAGCCAGAGACTTGTTTCCATTGTGGTTCATAAGCATTCAAACCTCTAGAGATAAACAACAGCACAAGAAACAATAGACAAATCTCCTGTTATTTTATTTTTTTTATTTTATTTTGTACAAGTGTTGTTACTCAAAGGGAAAGGCAAACTGTGTTGTGCCAGGTAGCAAGTAGCTCAGTGACTTATCACACTGGTTACATGATCTGGAGGTTGTGGGTTCAAACCCCACTTAAATCTTTACTTGCCAATATCTGCCATTGAGCCCCATTGTACATTTCTCAAATTTGAAAGCACTATATTTCTAAAACTATGAAACATTTCAAAGATTCATTTTCAGGCAAACATGTCCACCGTAAGATGAACCTAAATTGGTTTGAATGGGGTTTCTAGGTGTAAGTATGTAGGACTAGTAGCATGCCAAACTTTGTGCTATTGCCATTGAGAATGCATTGGGCGTTTAAGTTAATTAACTCAGAAACTACAAAACATTTCAAAGTAAAAAGTTCCAGCATGTGTCTCCACAGTAAGCTGAGTAATAAAAAGTGTGAATGGAGTTTCTAGGTGAAAGTGCTTTTTTGACGTGCCAATATCTGCCATTGAGCCCCATTGTAAATGTCTCAAATTTGAAAGCACTATATTTCTAAAACTATGAAACATTTCAAAGATTCCTTTTCAGGCAAACATGTCCACTGTAAGATGAACCTAAATAGGTTTGAATGGGGTTTCTAGGTGTAAGTATTTAGGACTAGTAGCATGCCAAAGTTTGTGCTATTGCCATTGAGAATGCATTGGGCGTTAAGGTTAAATAACTCAGAAACTACAAAACATTTCAAAGTAAAAAGTTCCAGTATGTGTCTCCACAGTAAGCTCAATTATAAAAAGTGTGAATGGAGTTTATAGGTGAAAGTGCTTTTTTGACGTGCCAATATCTGCCATTGAGCCCCATTGTACATTTCTCAAATTTGAAAGCACTATATTTCTAAAACTATGGAACATTTCAAAAGATTCCTTTTCAGGCAAACATGTCCACCGTAAGATGAACCTAGGCCCATGGCCTTGGATGGCATACTATAGCATGCCTTTTTTCATCATTTCTGAGGATTTGAAAAAAAGAAGACGAAAATCACCCCGAGACCATGGACTATAGCCCATGGTCTCGGAGTGATTTTCAACTTTTTTTTCTAATCCTCGTTTTTCATCCTTTTTGACCATGGGCTATAGCCCATGGCCGGGTGGCATACTATAGCGTGCCGTTTCCGTTTTTTATCATTTTTGAGGATTTGAAAAAAAGACCCCGAGACCATGGACTATAGCCCATGGTCTCGGAGTGATTTTCAACTTTTTTTCTAATCCTCGTTTTTCATCCTTTTTGACCATGGGCTATAGCCCATGGCCGGGTGGCATACTATAGCGTGCCGTTTCCGTTTTTCATCATTTTTGAGGATTTGAAAAAAAGACGAAAATCGCCCCGAGACCATGGACTATAGCCCATGGTCTCGGAGTGATTTTCAACTTTTTTTCTAATCCTCGTTTTTCATCCTTTTTGATCATGGGCAATAGCCCATGGTCTCGGGCGGCATACTATAGCATGCCGTTTCCGTTTTTCATCATTTTTGAGGATTTGAAAAAAAGACGAAAATCGCCCCGAGACCATGGACTATAGCCCATGGTCTCGGAGTGATTTTCAACTTTTTTTCTAATCCTCGTTTTTCATCCTTTTTGATCATGGGCTATAGCCCATGGTCTCGGGCGGCATACTATAGCATGCCGTTTCCGTTTATCATTTTTGAGGATTTGAAAAAAAGACGAAAATCGCCCCGAGAGCATGGACTATAGCCCATGGTCTCGGAGTGATTTTCAACTTTTTTTCTAATCCTCGTTTTTCATCCTTTTTGACCATGGGCCCATTGTCTCGGACGGCATACTATAGCTTGCCGTTTCCGTTTTTTATCATTTTTGAGGATTTGAAAAAAAGACGAAAATCGCCCCGAGACCATGGACTATAGCCCATGGTCTCGGAGTGATTTTCAACTTTTTTTCTAATCCTTGTTTTTCATCCTTTTTGATCATGGGCTATAGCCCATGGTCTCGGGCGGCATACTATAGCGTGCCGTTTCCGTTTTTCATCATTTTTGAGGATTTGAAAAAAAGACGAAAATCGCCCCGAGACCATGGACTATAGCCCATGGTCTCGGAGTGATTTTCAGCTTTTTTTTCTAATCCTCGTTTTTCATCCTTTTTGATCATGGGCTATAGCCCATGGTCTCGGGCGGCATACTATAGCATGCCGTTTCCGTTTTTCATCATTTTTGAGGATTTGAAAAAAAGACGAAAATCACCGCGAGACCATGGACTATAGCCCATGGTCTCGGAGTGATTTTCAACTTTTTTTTCTAATCCTCGTTTTTCATCCTTTTTGACCATGGGCTATAGCCCATGGCCGGGTGGCATACTATAGCATGCCGTTTCCGTTTATCATTTTTGAGGATTTGAAAAAAAGACGAAAATCGCCCCGAGACCATGGACTATAGCCCATGGTCTCGGAGTGATTTTCAACTTTTTTTCTAATCCTCGTTTTTCATCCTTTTTGATCATGGGCTATAGCCCATGGTCTCGGGCGGCATACTATAGCATGCCGTTTCCGTTTTTCATCATTTTTGAGGATTTGAAAAAAAGACGAAAATCGCCCCGAGACCATGGACTATAGCCCATGGTCTCGGAGTGATTTTCAGCTTTTTTTTCTAATCCTCGTTTTTCATCCTTTTTGATCATGGGCTATAGCCCATGGTCTCGGGCGGCATACTATAGCATGCCGTTTCCGTTTTTCATCATTTTTGAGGATTTGAAAAAAAGACGAAAATCACCGCGAGACCATGGACTATAGCCCATGGTCTCGGAGTGATTTTCAGCTTTTTTTTCTAATCCTCGTTTTTCATCCTTTTTGACCATGGGCTATAGCCCATGGCCGGGTGGCATACTATAGCGTGCTGTTTCCGTTTTTTATCATTTTTGAGGATTAGAAAAAAAGAAGAAAATCGCCCCCAGGCCATGGACTATAGCCCATGGTCTCGGAGTGATTTTCAACTTTTTTTCTAATCCTCGTTTTTCATCCTTTTTGATCATGGGCTATAGCCCATGGTCTCGGGCGGCATACTATAGCATGCCGTTTCCGTTTTTCATCATTTTTGAGGATTTGAAAAAAAGACGAAAATCGCCCCGAGACCATGGACTATAGCCCATGGTCTCGGAGTGATTTTCAGCTTTTTTTTCTAATCCTCGTTTTTCATCCTTTTTGATCATGGGCTATAGCCCATGGTCTCGGGCGGCATACTATAGCATGCCGTTTCCGTTTTTCATCATTTTTGAGGATTTGAAAAAAAGACGAAAATCACCGCGAGACCATGGACTATAGCCCATGGTCTCGGAGTGATTTTCAGCTTTTTTTTCTAATCCTCGTTTTTCATCCTTTTTGACCATGGGCTATAGCCCATGGCCGGGTGGCATACTATAGCATGCCGTTTCCGTTTATCATTTTTGAGGATTTGAAAAAAAGACGAAAATCGCCCCGAGAGCATGGACTATAGCCCATGGAATCGGAGTGATTTTCAACTTTTTTTCTAATCCTCGTTTTTCATCCTTTTTGACCATGGGCCCATTGTCTCGGACGGCATACTATAGCTTGCCGTTTCCGTTTTTTATCATTTTTGAGGATTTGAAAAAAAGACGAAAATCGCCCCGAGACCATGGACTATAGCCCATGGTCTCGGAGTGATTTTCAACTTTTTTTCTAATCCTCGTTTTTCATCCTTTTTGATCATGGGCTATAGCCCATGGTCTCGGGCGGCATACTATAGCATGCCGTTTCCGTTTTTCATCATTTTTGAGGATTTGAAAAAAAGACGAAAATCACCGCGAGACCATGGACTATAGCCCATGGTCTCGGAGTGATTTTCAGCTTTTTTTTCTAATCCTCGTTTTTCATCCTTTTTGACCATGGGCTATAGCCCATGGCCGGGTGGCATACTATAGCGTGCTGTTTCCGTTTTTTATCATTTTTGAGGATTTGAAAAAAAGACCCCAAGACCATGGACTATAGCCCATGGTCTCGGAGTGATTTTCAACTTTTTTTCTAATCCTCGTTTTTCATCCTTTTTGACCATGGGCTATAGCCCATTGTCTCGGACGGCATACTATAGCTTGCCGTTTCCGTTTTTCATAATTTTTGAGGATTTGAAAAAAAGACGAAAATCGCCCCGAGACCATGGACTATAGCCCATGGTCTCGGAGTGATTTTCAACTTTTTTTCTAATCCTCGTTTTTCATCCTTTTTGATCATGGGCTATAGCCCATGGTCTCGGGCGGCATACTATAGCATGCCGTTTCCGTTTTTCATCATTTTTGAGGATTTGAAAAAAAGACGAAAATCGCCCCGAGACCATGGACTATAGCCCATGGTCTCGGAGTGATTTTCAACTTTTTTTCTAATCCTCGTTTTTCATCCTTTTTGATCATGGGCTATAGCCCATGGTCTCGGGCGGCATACTATAGCATGCCGTTTCCGTTTTTCATCATTTTTGAGGATTTGAAAAAAAGACGAAAATCGCCCCGAGACCATGGACTATAGCCCATGGTCTCGGAGTGATTTTCAACTTTTTTTCTAATCCTCGTTTTTCATCCTTTTTGATCATGGGCTATAGCCCATGGTCTCGGGCGGCATACTATAGCATGCCGTTTCCGTTTTTCATCATTTTTGAGGATTTGAAAAAAAGACGAAAATCGCCCCGAGACCATGGACTATAGCCCATGGTCTCGGAGTGATTTTCAACTTTTTTTCTAATCCTCGTTTTTCATCCTTTTTGATCATGGGCTATAGCCCATGGTCTCGGGCGGCATACTATAGCATGCCGTTTCCGTTTATCATTTTTGAGGATTTGAAAAAAAGACGAAAATCGCCCCGAGACCATGGACTATAGCCCATGGTCTCGGAGTGATTTTCAACTTTTTTTCTAATCCTCGTTTTTCATCCTTTTTGACCATGGGCCCATTGTCTCGGACGGCATACTATAGCTTGCCGTTTCCGTTTTTTATCAATTTTGAGGATTTGAAAAAAAGACGAAAATCGCCCCGAGACCATGGACTATAGCCCATGGTCTCGGAGTGATTTTCAGCTTTTTTTTCTAATCCTCGTTTTTCATCCTTTTTGATCATGGGCTATAGCCCATGGTCTCGGGCGGCATACTATAGCATGCCGTTTCCGTTTTTCATCATTTTTGAGGATTTGAAAAAAAGACGAAAATCACCGCGAGACCATGGACTATAGCCCATGGTCTCGGAGTGATTTTCAGCTTTTTTTTCTAATCCTCGTTTTTCATCCTTTTTGACCATGGGCTATAGCCCATGGCCGGGTGGCATACTATAGCGTGCTGTTTCCGTTTTTTATCATTTTTGAGGATTTGAAAAAAAGACCCCAAGACCATGGACTATAGCCCATGGTCTCGGAGTGATTTTCAACTTTTTTTCTAATCCTCGTTTTTCATCCTTTTTGACCATGGGCTATAGCCCATTGTCTCGGACGGCATACTATAGCTTGCCGTTTCCGTTTTTCATCATTTTTGAGGATTTGAAAAAATGACGAAAATCGCCCCGAGACCATGGACTATAGCCCATGGTCTCGGAGTGATTTTCAACTTTTTTTCTAATCCTCGTTTTTCATCCTTTTTATTCATGGGCTATAGCCCATGGTCTCGGGCGGCATATTATAGCATGCCGTTTCCGTTTTTCATCATCTTTTAGGATTTGAAAAAAAGACGAAAATCACCCCGAGACCATGGACTATAGCCCATGGTCTCGGAGTGATTTTCAACTTTTTTTCTAATCCTCGTTTTTCATCCTTTTTGATCATGGGCTATAGCCCATGGTCTCGGGCGGCATACTATAGCATGCCGTTTCCGTTTTTCATCATTTTTGAGGATTTGAAAAAAAGACGAAAATCGCCCCGAGACCATGGACTATAGCCCATGGTCTCGGAGTGATTTTCAACTTTTTTTCTAATCCTCGTTTTTCATCCTTTTTGACCATGGGCCCATTGTCTCGGACGGCATACTATAGCTTGCCGTTTCCGTTTTTTATCATTTTTGAGGATTTGAAAAAAAGTCGAAAATCGCCCCGAGACCATGGACTATAGCCCATGGTCTCGGAGTGATTTTCAGCTTTTTTTTCTAATCCTCGTTTTTCATCCTTTTTGATCATGGGCTATAGCCCATGGTCTCGGGCGGCATACTATAGCATGCCGTTTCCGTTTTTCATCATTTTTGAGGATTTGAAAAAAAGACGAAAATCACCGCGAGACCATGGACTATAGCCCATGGTCTCGGAGTGATTTTCAGCTTTTTTTTCTAATCCTCGTTTTTCATCCTTTTTGACCATGGGCTATAGCCCATGGCCGGGTGGCATACTATAGCGTGCTGTTTCCGTTTTTTATCATTTTTGAGGATTTGAAAAAAAGACCCCAAGACCATGGACTATAGCCCATGGTCTCGGAGTGATTTTCAACTTTTTTTCTAATCCTCGTTTTTCATCCTTTTTGATCATGGGCTATAGCCCATGGTCTCGGGCGGCATACTATAGCATGCCGTTTCCGTTTATCATTTTTGAGGATTTGAAAAAAAGACGAAAATCGCCCCGAGACCATGGACTATAGCCCATGGTCTCGGAGTGATTTTCAACTTTTTTTCTAATCCTCGTTTTTCATCCTTTTTGACCATGGGCCCATTGTCTCGGACGGCATACTATAGCTTGCCGTTTCCGTTTTTTATCATTTTTGAGGATTTGAAAAAAAGACGAAAATCGCCCGAGACCATGGACTATAGCCCATGGTCTCGGAGTGATTTTCAGCTTTTTTTTCTAATCCTCGTTTTTCATCCTTTTTGATCATGGGCTATAGCCCATGGTCTCGGGCGGCATACTATAGCATGCCGTTTCCGTTTTTCATCATTTTTGAGGATTTGAAAAAAAGACGAAAATCACCGCGAGACCATGGACTATAGCCCATGGTCTCGGAGTGATTTTCAGCTTTTTTTTCTAATCCTCGTTTTTCATCCTTTTTGACCATGGGCTATAGCCCATGGCCGGGTGGCATACTATAGCGTGCTGTTTCCGTTTTTTATCATTTTTGAGGATTTGAAAAAAAGACCCCAAGACCATGGACTATAGCCCATGGTCTCGGAGTGATTTTCAACTTTTTTTCTAATCCTCGTTTTTCATCCTTTTTGATCATGGGCTATAGCCCATGGTCTCGGGCGGCATACTATAGCATGCCGTTTCCGTTTTTCATCATTTTTGAGGATTTGAAAAAAAGACGAAAATCGCCCCGAGACCATGGACTATAGCCCATGGTCTCGGAGTGATTTTCAACTTTTTTTCTAATCCTCGTTTTTCATCCTTTTTGATCATGGGCTATAGCCCATGGTCTCGGGCGGCATACTATAGCATGCCGTTTCCGTTTATCATTTTTGAGGATTTGAAAAAAAGACGAAAATCGCCCCGAGACCATGGACTATAGCCCATGGTCTCGGAGTGATTTTCAACTTTTTTTCTAATCCTCGTTTTTCATCCTTTTTGACCATGGGCCCATTGTCTCGGACGGCATACTATAGCTTGCCGTTTCCGTTTTTTATCATTTTTGAGGATTTGAAAAAAAGACGAAAATCGCCCCGAGACCATGGACTATAGCCCATGGTCTCGGAGTGATTTTCAACTTTTTTTCTAATCCTCGTTTTTCATCCTTTTTGATCATGGGCTATAGCCCATGGTCTCGGGCGTCATACTATAGCATGCCGTTTCCGTTTTTCATCATTTTTGAGGATTTGAAAAAAAGACGAAAATCACCGCGAGACCATGGACTATAGCCCATGGTCTCGCAGTGATTTTCAGCTTTTTTTTCTAATCCTCGTTTTTCATCCTTTTTGACCATGGGCTATAGCCCATGGCCGGGTGGCATACTATAGCGTGCTGTTTCCGTTTTTTATCATTTTTGAGGATTTGAAAAAAAGACCCCAAGACCATGGACTATAGCCCATGGTCTCGGAGTGATTTTCAACTTTTTTTCTAATCCTCGTTTTTCATCCTTTTTGACCATGGGCTATAGCCCATTGTCTCGGACGGCATACTATAGCTTGCCGTTTCCGTTTTTCATCATTTTTGAGGATTTGAAAAAAAGACGAAAATCGCCCCGAGACCATGGACTATAGCCCATGGTCTCGGAGTGATTTTCAACTTTTTTTCTAATCCTCGTTTTTCATCCTTTTTGATCATGGGCTATAGCCCATGGTCTCGGGCGGCATACTATAGCATGCCGTTTCCGTTTTTTATCATTTTTGAGGTTTTGAAAAAAAGACGAAAATCACCCCGAGACCATGGACTATAGCCCATGGTCTCGGAGTGATTTTCAACTTTTTTTCTAATCCTCGTTTTTCATCCTTTTTGACCATGGGCTATAGCCCATTGTCTCGGACGGCATACTATAGCTTGCCGTTTCCGTTTTTTATCATTTTTGAGGATTTGAAAAAAAGACGAAAATCGCCCCGAGACCATGGACTATAGCCCATGGTCTCGGAGTGATTTTCAACTTTTTTTCTAATCCTCGTTTTTCATCCTTTTTGATCATGGGCTATAGCCCATGGTCTCGGGCGGCATACTATAGCATGCCGTTTCCGTTTTTCATAATTTTTGAGGATTTGAAAAAAAGACGAAAATCACCGCGAGACCATGGACTATAGCCCATGGTCTCGGAGTGATTTTCAACTTTTTTTCTAATCCTCGTTTTTCATCCTTTTTGACCATGGGCTATAGCCCATGGTCTCGGGCGGCATACTATAGCATGCCGTTTCCGTTTTTCATCATTTTTGAGGATTTGAAAAAAAAGACGAAATTCACCCCGAGAACATGGACTATAGCCCATGGCCTCCAGATTCCCAGGCAGGCTCTGTACCCAGTGAGCCACTGTGCTTGCTTTGTACAAAAAGCAAAAAAGATAATGATAGAAGAGCCAGAGACTTGTTTCCATTGTGGTTCATAAGCATTCAAACCTCTAGAGATAAACAACAGCACAAGAAACAATAGACAAATCTCCTGTTATTTTATTTATTTTATTTTATTTTGTACAAGTGTTGTTACTCAAAGGGAAAGGCAAACTGTGTTGTGCCAGGTAGCAAGTAGCTCAGTGACTTATCACACTGGTTACATGATCTGGAGGTTGTGGGTTCAAACCCCACTTAAATCTTTACTATAGTATGCCCTCCGACACCATGGACTATAGCCTGTCCAATATCCTTGACCAATATCAATGACCTTCATAAGACTAGTAAATGACCTTCATAAGACTAGTAAATGACCTTGACCAGTATAAATGACCTTGACCAGTATAAATGACCTTCATAGGACTAGTAAATGACCTTCATAATACTAGTAAATGACCTTGACCAGTATAAATTACCTTGACAAGTATAAATGACCTTGACCAGTATAAATGACCTTCACCAGTATAATTGACCTTGACCAGTATAAATGACCTTGACCAGTATAAATGATATTGACCAGTATAATTGACCTTCATGAGACTAGTAAATGACCTTGACTAGTATAATTGACCTTGACCAGTATAAATTACCTTGACCAGTATGCGGTCCGTGACCATGGACTATAGCCTTTCGCTTTTCCGCGATTTTCACCTTTTTTTCAAATCCTCCGAAATCATGAAAATCGACATACTATAGTATGCCGCCCGTGACCATGGACTATAGCCTTTCGCTTTTCCGCGATTTTCACCTTATTTTCAAATCCTCCGAAATCATGAAAAACGACATACTATAGCATGCCGTCCGTGACCATGGACTATAGCCTTTCGCTTTTCCGCGATTTTCACCTTTTTTTTTAATCCTCCGAAATCGTGAAAAATGGCACCCTATAGCATGCACTCCGAGACGATGGCCTGTCGCTTTTCTGCGATTTTCACCTTTTTCTTAAATCCTCCGAAATCGTGAAAAACGACATACTATAGTATGCCCTCCGACACCATGGACTATAGCCTATCGCTTTTGCGCGATTTTCACCTTTTTTCAAATCCTCAAAAATGATGAAGAATCGCGCTATAGCGCGCCGCTCAATGACCATGACCAATATCAATGATCTTGAGCAGTATAGACTAGTAAATGACCTTGACCAGTATAAATGACCTTCACCAGTATAAATGACCTTGACCAGTATAAATGACCTTGGCCAGTATAAATGACCTTGACCAGAATAGATGACCTTCATAAGACTAGTAAATGATTTTCACCAGTATCAGTGGATTTTTATGAAACAAACACTTTGCAGATGATAATTCAAGCTTTTCGTACAGCTGCAATGTTCGTGAGTTTGACGTAATTTAATACAATTAAATAGGACTTCTGTTTGGATGAAGTTGTGAATAGAAATAATAAATAAATAGTTGGTAACCCAACTGTAGGGAGTGCAAACACAGTAAAGAACCTGGGGGCTATCTATGAAAAGTCAATACAAAACATTGAACCATGTAAATACAACAAATTGAGCAGAGCACTGCAGGGAGTTGAACCCCATTCCGGTAAACCAGAAGTACCACACCAGTGCCGTAGTTTGTGTTTTGTTGTACAGGTCCATTCGTGGAAATTTAAATTTTACATTTCAACGGTAAAGTAATTTCACAATTTACATTGTAGGCAATAATTAATAACAGTATATAAAGAAGAAAAACACAGAAGCACACTGTCTCCACCAGGCCAAAGGCATGGGGAGAGAGTATGTTTTGCACTCCGTCCATGTGTGTGTCCGTCAGTTTGTTAACAGCTAATCTCCGGCACCATTAACCCGGTCGATGCCAAAATTTGCACACACACTCCCTGGATGCCAACGATGAACCTCTGCCACAAATTTTCCAGAACGGCCTGTTATAGCGCCACCAGGAGGCCGACTTTTGAAAAACAATTTATTTGATATTACTCCACCAGATTGTGTCCAAAAATCCCGCAAATCGTTACACAATACACACCATTTCTATATTCATGTGTTCAAGACGGATCTGTCCCATATTTCTTATTCCATCCTAATTGGCCAACATTGAACCTCAAATCATGAACGCAGCGTGCAATTTATGTGAAATCTTTCACAGACTTGCCTACTAGGCTGAGGAATATATCACACCCTTTTCACATTGGCCTGTTATAGCGCCACCAACAGGTGGATTTTTGCAAAACACATTTTTGGAACAAAATGCCTCAAATCATCCAATTTCCATCCAAGGCGTAAGAAGAAATGGCACCCTTTTCACATTGGCCTATAATAGCGCCACCAGGAGGCCATAACTTAACCTGCCCTGGTGGAGATCGACCTGTGCCCTGAGTGGCACTTTTTCAAGTTTGCTATGATTTTTTAAACTTTCTCTTGCCGACCTCCCACATTTCATTCGATGATTAACAGAAAACAGTGTTGGATTGATGACATACTAGCAGAAATGATACAGCACCTGGGACCTAATGCTCAATGACCTCTGAGACCATGGACCAATGAACCATGTAAATACAACACATTGAGCAGGGCACTGCAGGGAGTTGAACCCCGTTCCGGTAAACCAGAAGTACCACACCAGTGCCTTAGTTTTTGTGTTGTAATTTACAGGTCCTTTAATTTTACATTTCAACAGTAAAGTAATATATAAAGAAGAAAAACACAGAAGCACAAAAATAACATTTTCGAATTACCGGTATTTGCTTTGATTTTTTAAACTTTCTCTTGCCGACCTCCCACATTTCATTCGATGATTAACAAAAAACAGTGTTGGATCTGTAAGGATCCATTTGGTTACACGTGCGCGTGTGTGTGTGTGTGTGTGTGTGCACGCTTCGATAACCAGTGTTGTAAGGGTCCATTTGGTTACATGTGTTACACTCTCAGACTTACAGACATGGACCAAATGGTCCATTTGGTTACACTAGACCTGTACGTGCCCGTCGGCCACCATATATACTCTCAGAGTTACAGACCTTTAAGGGTCCATTTGGTTACATGTGTGTTACACTCTGAGTTACAGACCTGTAAGTGTCAATTTGGTTACATGTGTTACACTCTCAGAGTTAGACATGTAATGGATGGTCCATTTGGTTACATGTGTTACACTCTCAGAATGACAGACCTGTAAGGGTCCATTTGGTTACATGCGTTACACTCTCAGTTACATTTGGTTAGCGTGTGCATGCGCATGTGCGCCTGTGCGTGTGTAGGTGCATGTGTGCGTGCGTGTGTGTGTGTGTGCACGCTTCAACGACCACTGTTGGACCCCATGGGGATCAGGGACCTCAGGGAGCCACCCATAATCGGTCACAGCAAATTCTGTTGCATCATAACTGGTAGCCAACAGTCGTAACCAACACCGCCCGACCCACAGGAGAATACCATTGCACAGTGGTATCAGACCAACCACAATCAGCCAGCCCTCAAACCAAACCCTTCGACCTAGAAGAACTCGAAACTGCAATGGGAAAGTTGAAACCCGGAAAAGCAGCAGGGATTGATGACATACTGGCAGAGATGATACAGCACCTGGGACCTAACGCAAAGACCTGGCTCGTGGGGATGCTGAACACATGCATGGCACAGAAAACCATCCCTTCTGTCTGGAGAAAGGCCAAAGTGGTTACAATCCCCAAACCTGGCAAAGACCCATCATCCCCAAAGAGCTACCGACCCATTTCCCTCCTCTGCATCACCTACAAGCCCTACAATATCTACACAAACGACCAGCCACTACCCACAGAATGCCAGCGCTTCATCTACGCTGGCGACCTCTCCATTACCACTCAACAAGCAGACTTCCAGAAGATTGAGTCTGTCCTTGAAAGTGCCCTCCAAGAAATGTCAAGCTACTACAATACAACCACCTGAAACCCAACCCATCAAAAACCCAACTATGCAGCTTCCACCTGAGGAACCGAGACGCGAAAAAAGAACTGAGCGTCACTTGGGATGGTCACAAACTCTCCAACCATACACACACCATGTAACTTGGAGTTACACTGGACAGGACTCTCCTTCAAAAAACACCTGGAGAACACAAAAGCCACGGTCAACACCCACAATAACATCCTGTGAAAACTAGTGAACTCCAAGTGGGGCGCAGACCCACAAACAATCTGTGCAACTGCCATGGCCCTGTCTTTCTCTACAGCAGAGTATGCCTGCTCAAGCTGGAGCCGATCATGTCACACCAAATTGGTCGACACAGCCCTAAATGACACCTGTCGCATCATCACGGGATGGGTCAAGACAACACCTGTCCCGTGCCTTTATGCGCTAGCCGGCACCTCCCCCCGCACATCAGACGACTGTGTATCGCTCAAGATGAATGGAGAATACAGGAGATAGACAGTGAAGTTGGGGATGAACGAAGGAAAGTCTGGAATGATAGAGAACACCTCACACACAGTTTCCTTTCGTGGCTGTTTACATTCGAGGGTCGCCAGTCCTCTCGAACGGAACAGTTTAACGTCATGCCCAGGACGAAAAGATATAGAGAACACCAACATGACAAATAACAGCAGGAAGGCATGGGCCACAATCCACCGTCTTGGCAAAGACCACACAACCCATAATTCACAACGGTCACAGCAAACTCTGTTGCATCACAACTGGTGGCCAACAGTCGTAACCAACACCGCCGCCGACCCACAGGAGAATACCATCACACAGTGGGACCTAATGCAAAGACCTGGCTCGTGGGGATGCTGAACACATGCATGGCATAGAAAACCATGCCTTCTGTCTGGAGAAAGCCACAAACCTGGCAAAGACCCATCATCCCCAAAGAGCTACCGACCCATATCCCTCCTCTGCATCACCTACAAGCTCTATGAGAGGCTGCTACTCCAACGCCTCATGCCACTCAGACAACAAACTGACTAAAGACCAAGCTGGTTTCCATCCCGGCCGCTCCTGTGCTGGACAGAGCTCAACCTCACCCAACAGATTGAGGATGGGTTTGAGGGAAAACAAATAACTGGAGCAGCATTCAGAGATCTCTCTGCTGCCTATGACACTGTCCAACACAGCACAATGGTCAGGAAAAGCCTCCTCAACAACAGGCGCTTCTATGTCCAGTTAAATGACCAGAGGAGTAAATGGAAAGCCCAAAAGAACGGCCTCACACAAGGTAGCGTGCTCGCCCCCCTCCTTTTCAATATCTACACAAACGACCAGCCACTACCCACAGAATGCCAGCGCTTCATCTACGCCGGCGACCTCTGCATTACCACTCAACAAGCAGACTTCCAGATGATTGAGTCTGTCCTTGAAAGTGCCCTCCAAGAAATGTCAAGCTACTACAATACAACCACCTGAAACCCAACCCATCAAAAACCCAACTATGCAGCTTAGCTTCCACCAAAACCGAGATGCGAAAAAAGAACTGAGCGTCACTTGGGATGGTCACAAACTCTCCAACTATACACACACCATGTAACTTGGAGTTACACTGGACAGGACTCTCCTTCAAAAAACACCTGGAGAACACAAAAGCCAAGGTCAACACCCATACCGAAATAAATGTTTACACACCTCATTCAAGTTGCAGGCAGGCAGGCAGGCAGGTCCATCCCAAAGCTTCCCTCAGGGAGCTCAGCTAGCCAGCAAGCCCGCCCAGTCAGCCAACACAGCCAGCCAGCCCCGCCAGCCAGTCTACCTTGATCTCCGTCCTAAGAAAGAAAGACAGAAAAAGAAACACATAAATTCAGAACGACTTAAACCCTCTATATTCAATAAAACAATTCTGGACAGGAATCCTGTATTGCAGGGGTGCCCAAAAGGTACATTGTGATCTACCAGTAGATCACAAAGGCTGTGCAGGTAGACCACATGGCATGCCCCTGTATATAATCTATCACTTGAATTAAGGTGACTTGATGGATTGACATAAAAAAGGCCTGTGAGCTCAAATGTTGCACACAAACATCAGTAGCATTACAAAGTTATTGTGACAGTAATAATTGCTATAGTGTGTGTTCAGTAACAGTGTTAAATAGTTCTATATTGTGCAGTAATGATTGCTATAGAGTATAGTGTGTGTTCAGTAACAGTGTTAAATAGTTCTATATTGTGACAGTAATCATTGCTATAGAGTGTGTGTTCAGTAACAGGAATATTCCTGTCTCTCCAGCTCTTTAATAAATAGAAAAGGGTTTAAAAAAATTATCTTCGGGTAGGTGACACATTTTCAGCCAATCAGGAGAAAGTAGCTATTTATGAGCTTAATTAAGGGACCAAGAAGTCACGCAGTGACTTTGGTCCCTTATTGTTTGTGTTTATTTTTCTTCTCCTTCTTCTTCTTCAACTTCCGCCAAAAATTGCAGTTCTGACTGACCGGTGCAAACGCGGTAATCTGGTAGAGGACCATGCCAAACGGTGACTATGCGAAGCCCATGACAATTGGCCAAAGGGTGGCGCTATAGCACTCAATTGAAAATGCAAACTTTTAATGTGCATATCTCATGAACCGTTTGACCGTTGGTAATGACACTTTGATACACATATGTGTCTCTTCATGCTGAACAACTTTCGTGTTCTGACTTTTGACCTCTGACCTTTAGATCACCCGCCATTTTGAATGATATGAAAAACATTTAAAATGTATCACCTCACAGGATCTTTGATCAAAATGTACGAAAACTTCTACACATGCACTTTGGACCTATACGGACAAAGAATCGTAGTACATTTTATTTAAGTGAAAAAATTAAGTTTTTATGCGCCAATGAAAATTGCTGGTTTGTGAAGATTATTCTTCTGCCTCTAATTCACTCTTCGCTAAGTCCCACCCAAGCCCGTTGTTGGCCAATACCACGTTAGCGACGGTTACTAAGGTAGGATACTGGTCACGCTTGCATGCTGGTCAAATACCTGGCTCTCATAGACTTCCATTGTAACGGGGAAATAGCTATCAAAGTCAGTCAGTTAGCACATAAGCGAACACAACAAAAGCTGATTGACAGTTTATGACAGGAAAACTTTATTTTCGTCTTTTGATAGATTTATAAAGTAACTATTTTGGTTGGAGATATACAGTGAAGCGGTTCTGGTGTTCCCAACTCTCGTTTGTAAACAAGTCGCCATGCTGTTTGAGATGCACCCAGCTGCAGTCCCAGACATTTCTCCTAAAGTGTCTCCCTCAAACGCGTCCAAAATTGTGTATGGTGTTTGCGACAAGTGGACGAGATCAAATACATTTGTTTACATCCAACGGCCTGGATGGAAGGCTGAGACCGAGGCTACTTCAGAAGTGGGTGTAGAGATTTGGACCAATCAGATCGTTTTGTAGGCAAACCGGAACTTCTTTCCACACAAACTTGTCAGGGTTGCCAGGTCTGCTTATTTCCCGCTACTTTTGGCTTAAGGCTAATAATTAGTGTATGTAATATATTACCAAAACATTAATTATCATAGACATAGGCCTACATAGTATTTATAATGATAAATGCATACAATCTTTTTATTATGATTATATATGGTCATATTATTGTGTTTGTTTTGGCTTGTTTTTCTTGATTTGGCTTTAAGAGTTGGCTTGTTTTTGAGGTGGGTTGGCTTATTTCTCACACAATGTGGCAACACTGAAGTCAAAACAAAAACCCGACAACGTTGACATTTATTAAAAATAAAACCGCATGAGTTTTCCTGATGTCATAAACGGTCAGAATCAGCTTAGTGTTCTAAAAGAGTGACTTTGAGAGCTGTGTTCACCCGTTACAATGGAAGTCAATGAGAGCCTATTTTTATTTCTAATATGTACTATTAAACTGCACAACGGAGCGAAATAATTCATGGAACGGACTAGTTTGCTCATAACAAGGTAAGAAAACAAACCCTCTTTCTGAGGTCCACACATGCTGTACAGCAAATATATTTATTGACACTGCAGTGCTTAAACATTTTGACCAGCATTGCAAGCGTGACCAGTATCCTACCTTAGTAACCGTCGCTAACGTGGTATTGGCCAACAACGGGCTTGGGTGGGACTTAGCGAAGAGCTAATTCATACATGCAGCGTCATATGCTTATGTCACTTTACAGTATAGTAGCGGGTCATGCCAAATAGCACTGAAAGCGGATTTTCCGCCATTTTGAGCAGTTTGAAAAATGCTTATACCAGACTTCCTGCCTGGTTTTTTTTAGCAATTTGCGTGAAACGTTTTACACACAATGTATGGACCATTATCTGAAATACCAGTTGAAGAGAAGTTTGTACGTGAAAAGAATTGCAGCAAAACACACTGTAGTAATGGATAATGACATGCCCAAAATGAGGACACACTTTACGTTACCAAAACACTGAATGATGTTACAGTTTACAATGAAACAACTGACTGTCCAGATAGCTCAGTCGGTTGAGCTCTCACCTTCAGACCACAAGGTTGTGTGTTCAAATCCGGGTAACGACAACTCGGCTTGTGATTCTTATTTGTGCATATTGTTCTTATTGCGTATTGTCTTCTTTCTTGGTCCCACCTTATCGCTGCTTGCAGCTATATTGTTCCAGTTCTACTTGTGTCTGTTACATTACAATCTCAGTTGTTTAATCTGTATCCTGACTGCGTTCCTGATACAATATTTTGAGGACAACTGCTTTGAATTGCTATTATTGTTCAAACACAACAGAAACCAATGGATTATATATTTCAAGGGCGAGAGATCACAATAAAAATCCTAATCATTCTTCCTCCACACTGGGAGAAAAACAGCATCTGAAAGTTTGATGGTGCATTTTGTACACTAAGTGCAGTTACAACTTTTCTATTGCATCTTATGAGAGGCACGGTTCTTCTTGTGCTGCTGGTATGCGCTCGCATGCTGTTGCTTATCAGTGTGACGTTGTCTGTTAAGGCGTCTATACAACATCCACACAGTACAACATCCACACAGTACAACATGCACACAGTACAACATCCACACAGTACAACATCCACACAGTACAACATGCACACAGTACAACATCCACACAGTACAACATCCACACAGTACAACATCCACACAGTACAACATGCACACAGTACAACATGCACACAGTACAACATGCACACAGTACAACATCCACACAGTACAACATCCACACAGTACAACATCCACACAGTACAACATCCACACAGTACAACATCCACACAGTAGGCTACAGCATACACACAGTACAGCATCCACACAGTACAACATCCACACAGTACAACATCCACACAGTACAACATCCACACAGTACAGCATCCACACAGTACAGCATGCACACAGTACAGCATCCACACAGTACAACATGCACACAGTACAACATGCACACAGTAAAACATGCACACAGTACAACATGCACACAGTACAACATGCACACAGTACAACATCCACACAGTACAACATCCACACAGTACAACATCCACACAGTACAACATCCACACAGTACAGCATCCACATAGTACAACATCCACACAGTACAACATCCACACAGTACAACATCCACACAGTAGGCTACAACATCCACACAGTACACCATCCACACAGTACAACATGCACACAGTACAACATGCACACAGTACAACATGCTACAACATCCACACAGTACAACATGCACACAGTACAACATGCACACAGTACAACATGCACACAGTACAACATGCACACAGTACAGCATCCACACAGTACAGCATCCACACAGTACAGCATCCACACAGTACAACATCCACACAGTACAACATCCACACAGTACAACATCCAGTACAACATCCACACAGTACAACATCCACACAGTAGGCTACAACATCCACACAGTACAGCATCCACACAGTACAACATCCACACAGTAGGCTACAACATCCACACAGTACACCATCCACACAGTACAACATGCACACAGTACAACATGCACACAGTACAACATGCTACAACATCCACACAGTACAACATGCACACAGTACAACATGCACACAGTACAACATGCACACAGTACAACATGCACACAGTACAACATGCACACAGTACAGCATCCACACAGTACAGCATCCAAACAGTACAGCATCCACACAGTACAACATCCACACAGTACAACATCCACACAGTACAACATCCACACAGTACAACATCCACACAGTAGGCTACAGCATCCACACAGTACAACATCCACACAGTACAACATCCACACAGTACAACATCCACACAGTACAACATCCACACAGTAGGCTACAACATCCACACAGTACAACATCCACACAGTACAACATCCACACAGTACAACATCCACACAGTAGGCTACAACATGCACACAGTACAACATCCACACAGTACAACATCCACACAGTACAACATCCACACAGTACAGCATCCACACAGTACAACATGCACACAGTACAACATGCACACAGTACAACATGCACACAGTGGCTCAAATACTGAATGAATAATAAACCTCGACTAGATGCAAAAACAATTGTGTTTGTTTGGTAAGAAAAAAACGCACTCTCAGTCCTCGACGGGGTCGAGATCACAGGCCCTGATGTTAACAAACCGAAGACAGTACCCACTCTGCTACTGGGATAGGCTTTTAAAAAGTAGTAGTAACATATATAAACTTCATAAGCGATAACAAAAACAACAGCGTTAAGCATTAAATAACATATTTACCTGCTGCCTGCAGACGACGACGGACACGGTGTGTGACGTGGCACTCTCAAACAAACACTGACCAAACCTACCTCAACGCTTCTGCGCTGTATTTGAGGGGGGCGTCACTTCCTTCCGGTGTGAGGCCACGCCCGCGAGTTTTTTCCCGCGAGTTTCTTCTAGTCATATTGTAGTCCTCCTCCGTTACATCCGGGTACTAGTAGGCACCAGCTCCGGTCCCGCTTGAATCTTTTTACAATGACGTAATTTTTCAGAATGGAAGCCATTGAGGGTTCAAATGGGCCTTAATGCTTCCAACTCGAGTAGAATTATTAACGTAACTGTACAAGTGTCTATGACAAAGAAAATATATGATGTGGAAGCTTCCTTAAGAAAGACCCGGAAGTGGCTCTGGAAAAGCGGGTTACGTCACGGCTTCCTGACAGTGTTCTCAGTGGTCTAGTGGGCTAATTACCCGACTTTGAGTCCTAACTTCATAACTTAATTGGTTCGAACCATTCTAATGTTTTTCCAACAACCACGGATTACTTGTTTTTGTGAGGTTACGGTTAGGGCGAATTTGACATGAATTAGTCCACGGTCCACGGACCCCCATTTAATGGCATTTCTATCTCTGGGACCCCCAATTTATATTGTGAAATCAAGGTTAATTTAACTCTGAGGGTGTACAAATGGAACATTCTGGCGGATTCTTTAGCTCAACGGCTCAACTGCTGATGAACCACTACTGATCGAGGTAATGATATTTCTCAACGCGCTGTGGCGCTGTTCTGAATTTCACTGCCAACTGACTTTTGTGTTTTTTTCCTCTGCTGTTCTTCTTCGTCACCTTTTAGTTCCTTTATCACAGCCAACAATCAAACCATTAAATGCATTAACTGACTTTAAACAACATTGATTGATTGATTGATTGATTGATTGATTGAAATATGTATTAACAGTTTGCAGAATTACAGTACATTTCAAGCACAAACTAAGACCCAATTAAGCATTACACTTGTTTACAAAAGGGTCCACCTTGTTCAATTCATCAAAACATTTAGAGACGTACAAATAGACACTTCTATATAGTCAAAGAACATTACATTCACTTTGTTACTAACTTTGCCACTCGATCTGCCATTCACTTTATGCATGCGCATGCCATCTATGCAGACATAGGTGCATGTTATGGCAGTGATTTCAGTGGCCTAGTGGACTGAGCATTATCCTTGAAAACCGCACCAGTCCAGTTCAAGTCCTGCTCATATGAATGTTTTTTTTTTCCAAAAACTCCAGATTACTTTTTTGTGAGATTTAGGGTTAGTTTGACATTTATTCTATACGGACTCCCCATTTAATGGCATTTCTGTTTCTGGGGACCCCCAATTAATATTGTAAAATCAATGTTAATTTAACTCTGAGAGGGTACAAAGAGTGTACAAATGGAACAGATCAACAAATGGAACAAATGGTACAAATTGAGAGTGTACAAATGGAACCAAATGGAACCCTAACAGGTCCATTTGGTTCCATTTATACACTCAGAGTTACAGACCCATAAGGGTCCATTTGGTTCCCAACCCCCCCCCCCCCCCTTCATGCACATTTTGGTTGATTTTATATTGAATCAACGTTAGGAATAAACTTGTATTCAATCGTCAACCTGTAACCATCTAATGGTAATTTACATCATGTACATTTTACATTAAAATATCCAACTTTTCTAAGCACATTTATTACTATGAGAAGTCCACTAGAAAAGGTTAGTTTTTCCACCAATGAGTTTCTGCTGATATACTAGGTCAGGGGCGCCCACACTTTGATATACTGTAGGTCAGGGGCGCCCACACTTTGATATACTGTAGGTCAGGGGCGCCCACACTTTGATATACTGTAGGTCAGGGGCGCCCACACTTTGATAGCCCATGGTCTCGGGCGGCATACTATAGCATGCCGTTTCCATTTGTCATCATTTTTGAGGATTTGAAAAAAGACGAAAATAACTCAGAAACTACAAAACATTTCAAAGTAAAAAGTTCCAGCATGTGTCTCCATTCCACAGTAAGCTGAATTATAAAAAGTGTGAATGGAGTTTCTAGGTGAAAGTGCTTTTTGAGGTGCCAATATCTGCCATTGAGCCCCATTGTAAATTTCTCAAATTTGAAAGCACTATATTTCTAAAACTATGAAACATTTCAAAGATTCCTTTTCAGGCAAACATGTCCACCGTAAGATGAACCTAAATAGGTTTGAATGGGGTTTCTAGGTGTAAGTATGTAGGACTAGTAGCATGCCAAAGTTTGTGCTATTGCCATTGAGAATGCATTGGGCGTTTAAGTTAAACTCAGAAACGGCAAAACATTTCAAAGTAAAAAGTTCCAGCACGTGTCCACACTCCACAGTAAGCTGAATTATAAAAAGTGTGAATGAGTGAAAGTGATTTTTTGATGTGTCAAAATCTGCTAGGCATTGACCCCCATTATAAATTTCTCAAATTTGAAAGCACTAGGCCTATTTAAAATTATGAAAAAACGACATACTATAGTCCATGGCTTTCAACGACATATAGTAGGTCGTTTTTCATGGTTTTCGACGATTCTTTTTTTATTACTAACGATAATCTTTGTAAATCAAATTATGTTGTCTGTAGCCTAACTTTACAGCAGGATTAATTTTCTCCGCAATTCTCTGTTGAAGCCATTTGACTTGTCCTAATCACAAGGAACACATGCACTGTCGGAGCTGGGACTTGAACCTGTGGCCTCCAGATTCCCAGGCAGGCTCTTTAGTGGTAAAGTTGAAAAGCAATGAACTGTAAATGTACTAGGATTTGAACATGAAATATCTGTGCTCACTCTGATTATTACTACGACTACACCGTCATTCAGTCTCTCTTCACAAATGTCTCTTTAGTACTGTTGATGAAGCGTTCTTTTGTACGTTAGCCTTCAGTTGAAAAAAAGTTGAAATACTCTAGCATTTAAAGTAAAGCTATAACTATAGCTGTAACTTTAATGTTCTAACCTTAGAGTATAGGTTCTACCCCACATTTGTCTTGTTCAAAACAATGAAAATAACTAATTATACAGTATTTGTATTGGTATGACCATTGCAGGCCACAGATATACATTAAGCAGGGGAGGATTTTCATTAAAAATATAATATATATCATAGAAAACCATGAAAAATAACAGTACTATAGTGTCGAAAAGCATGATTTTCATCATTTAACTGGCTCACTCTCAGCTGTCATTACACGAAAGAAATATGTGGCTATCCAGAGAAATATTGACAGACAACCATTGTTGTAAATGTAATAAGATTTATTAAGAATCTTTATTATTTCTTCTGCATAACTCTTCAATTATTTTATTTTTTTATATTCATTTAATTGTTATCTTAAACAGTGGACAGTTAATCTAAAAGGCAGCCCAAAAACATACAGGCGATATAGATATATATTTATATATAACTTAAAACTTTCTCCATAGGGAAAACATTGTTTTATATTTAGATATAAAATATCAATGTAGCTTGAGGTCCAATGTCCCGCCCACATCATACAGTATCATTGTACATGGTCCCGGAAAAATTAAAGAAAACGTACAAAAACCAACAAAAGAGCTAAACGGCAATCTACATGCAGAAAACTAAACGGGCATGGGTCAAATTTTGTAAACTACATACACTCAAATGCCTAAACGTGCATACGATCACACATTTACAAAAAAAAGGTACATACAAATATTACAAAACTCAAACTGAATATCAGACATTATGTTAGTTTCTTTTCTTTTCAACTTTTTTACTTGTCTCAGTGGAACTCACAAAAGTGGCCAAAATAGAATAACAAAAAAAACAAATGTGACTGTATCTTTTTTTCCCCATTCATTCATTATGTGTATACATTTCGTCGAGGGTTTTATCACAGTGTTGAGAAAGGTGAATACACGAACATTGCTCATACATACATACATACATACATACATATGATACACCCAGCACCCATACATCGCTTCTGTATGAAAAGAAAAAGTATGAGTAAACAAACCCCATACCCCGGAGGGATGGTCACGTTAGCACCAGCGGTTGCATGACAACCAATTTACTAGCCAATGGCAGCGTGGCCTTCCTTCTAAGCTATGGAATCTGAATTTTATATGCCATATATAAAGAAACATACCTCGCCGCAAACGGACGGTACATTGTCGCTGACATGCACAGGGGGTCAAACTGTACAACCAAATTAGAACCATGCATCAGAAACAGCAGGATTAGCTATAGTACAGGATATAAACAGAATATAGTCACATATACATACATATATAGAAACAGCAAAAAAAAGGGGGGAAAAAAAGAGAGAAAAAGGCAAGGGTCAGCAAATTTTGATTTCATACGCAACTGGTGAAAAACAACAAATTAGAATGTGACAGAGAGACAGAAATGTAGTCATGAGTCTAGGCTGGCAAGAGGACTGTGGAGCCATGAACTCGATGTAAACGCACACAAACATTCTCAGGGTTCCTACATTTTCAAAATCCACATTTTTCCATACATTATTTTATTGACTTGATCTGTAGAGTTTTACCATGTTCTTCTTTTTCTTTCTTTTTTTTTACCCCCCTCAGCAGCAGGGCATATGAGAATAGGTAAACATTGTTTTTCACACAGAATAGATAAGGAACAATTGAGTTGTGCATCCGTGGGCATGCGCACCTGTTCTGATTAAGCCACTTTCAACCCGTCGTCCTTATTTTTGGCATATCATTACAGGCAAACATTTACAAAAATTCTCACTTTTGTTTTATAAATTGTGAAAATAGCAGCTCTACAAGTTCACAATACATCACATTGTGCCACATTGAGAGCTTATAGATCAGTTATATTCCATTCATCATAAAATAATATGACGAATGATGAAGTATAGGACTTAAGTGGTTAATAACCTTAACCCCTTGCTTTTGTAGACTTGTTTTGTGTGCCATTTCTGGGACCTGATCCAGTTCTACACACTTCATTTAGGTACCCTGCACAGTGCTTGTTTGGTGCATTAACAGTAGCTGTGTGCTGTGACTAACTGTAGAGGGTGCTATGTTACTGTTGTGTTGAGAAGATGTGAAAACCATCATTTTGAAGGTGAATTAGCCATGGTGACAAAGAGCTTAAACTTGTTTTCTCTCTGTGGGATTGATAACCTGGAATCTGGTGGTGGCAATCATTGTGATACATGTTAAGGCCCCAAATATTAATTATTTTCTTAGAGATTATTCTTACTTTTTCGATTTAACCAAATAATCGAGGATTATGTTTCTATAATATGAAAAAAGGTTCATATTTTTTTTTAAATAATCAACAAAATCAATTATTCTGATTAATCACCTAGCGCTATTCTATAAGTCACACATTGATGTAAAAAAAATACAGAAAATGTCCGATCTACAATCTCACGTGTCACTTCAAAACTTGTAGGCTTCTTAATTATTTTAATATTATTATTATTATTTCATAATCAATTAATCTATTAGTTTGATTAACTTCTGTACCCCTACATTACAGGCCTTCTTCAGCCTCACTTTGTCAAGCACACAGACTACATCATCTCACCAACATGGGTGCGCTTTAACCACTTAAACCCCAGCATCCTTACCGTGGGGAAGGCTTTCACAGAAAGTAGGCGATCGACAAGCTCACAGAGCTTTGGCCATTTCAGCCAAAGCTTTTCCCCACAGTAACCCAAAACAGAAAAACACTAGTATTGAGCCCTGAGGGTTAAGCGGTTAAGTTAAGTGGTTAAGCGCAATACATACTCCTCCCGACGTCATAACCTTTCTTCGGAAAGGGAGGTGATATATACTACAAATTGACCTCATTCCGACCTTCAAAAAGGTCGGTCACAGAACTGGAAGATTGCCCAACGCCAGAAGGAGTATGTGTTTGACTTTACTCACTGATGACATCGTTGCCGTTTCGGTTTTTTGGAGGGAGGGAGTATGGAACACAGAACAAATACATACCACTATCGCCAGAGACTAATCAATCGCTCTCACGTACATTTTTCTCCTGAATAGGGCTGGGCGATATGGACTAAATCAAAGTTCACAATATTTCCGACCAAATACCTCAACATCAATATTGTGACAATACAATATCCATTTTTGAGAATTCTTGACAATTTCAGAAAATAAGGCTTAAGTGATTAAAACCAGGATGAAGACTGGAAAAAACAATATGCCATACAGTGTCACAATATTATGATATTCAAAATCAACGAACCACATTTAGTCTCATATCACAATCTTGATATAATGTCAATATACCGCATTGCCCAGCTCTACTCTTAAATGAATGAAAGAATATGTAAGGTAGATCCTTGATGCCTGAGTGTGAGCGCTGAGCTTATTATGTTAGTGCTTCTGGTTGTACGCTGAGGAAACGTGGGAAGGTAGTGCAGGAAGGAAGGGAGGAAGATAGAAGGAAGGAGGCAAGGGAGGAAAGGAAGGACGGAGGGAAAGATGGAAGGTCCTGTCTTGACAACAGCAATGAGTTTTCACGAATAAGCCACTCACTCTGCAAACATGTCCTGGTTATGTACTTACGTACGCACATGCATAAAAACAAATCCCCAAAGATCCTCTCTAGGCAATGGAATCTGTAGTCCCTGGTTTCCCTAGTCTCGCGTAGCCAGACAACTGTTCCACAATCTCCGAATGCTATATAGAGTCTGGAACTATACCTCCCGAAATCCGAGTAAGGAAGCTGCTATTTCCATTCACGAAAATATATTTTAAAATATCTTCACATTTTTTTTTTTTATTAATTAATGCTTAGATGTTTTCTATTTATATTAGGATAAATTCGCGCGACTGTAGAGACGAAACTGAAGTGGGGAGGAGGCTCCACTTGCGCTTTATATTTGACTCATGATAGCTTTTCCGTTGCTCCAGACTGGAAGCATTTGGAAATTGCGAGAGGCAACAGTCTGGCAACGCGAGACTATGGTTTCCCGGACGGTGGCATTCCCGTTTCCTGTTCTGTGTCCTTTACCCATAGCTTCGTTTGATTGGCTCTGTGATTAGATTTGAACCAGAAACAGAACAACTTCAAGTGTTTCTTGTCCAAATCTGCTGCCGAGCCGCTTGAACAAAGCTATGGGGAAATTAACCAGAAACGTATGACAGCTTTGGCAAACCCGGGAATACAGTTGCACAAAGCCTATAAAGCGGGTGAAGTGGGTTTCGGGGACCCCCAGGGAGTCCCCAGCCAGGTTATTGATAGTTAGGAACCAAATGGACCCTTACAGCTCTGTAAGAGACCGCTATGGGGGAGGCTGTGCTCAAATGCATACCAAATTGGCGGTCCTTGCAATGACAAAGTTTGAGAACCACTGCTATAAAGCAGACATCACATTTCATGTATCTACGAGGGAATGTTGTGATGTTCTTAAGACAGGACTGAGGCTCATTTAGATGGTTTCACATCAGTCCATCCATCCATCCATCCATCCATCCATCCATCCATCCATCCATCCATCCATCCATCAATCCGTATGTCTCTCTTTCAGGCCAGTTTGAGCGTGCTGACAGGGAAGGGTGGGACTGTAACCATGGTGACAGGGTTGAGGACTGTGGTCTGGCCCACCAGCTGCGGGTGAGGGGCCAACACGGCCGTGGGCTTCCCCAGGGTCTGCCCTCCCTGGCTCATCACGGCCGCCGCGCTCATCTGGGTGGCGGTGTGCGTGGCGTGGACGTGAGGCAGGTGGGTGAAGGTGTGGGTGATGTGACCCACCATGGTCGGCTGGGACATGGTGACGCCCTGCGGGTACAGCGTCGTCGACATGTGCGGTGGCAGCGGGCCGCCCAGGTGCGCCACGGGGTGCACTGTGATGTGTCCGATGGGCTGCGCTGTGATCGGGTGGTGGTGGTGGTGGTGGTGAGCGGAGGGTGTCACCGTGAGCGTCGTCGGAGCGGGAGCGGCCGCGATTTGCTGAGGGACGACGGAGGACAACGACGTGGGCCCCGGCGAGGGGGCAATGTGCGTCAGGTGCTTGTGATTGGCCGGCAGGGCGTGATTGACGGCCTGGATGACGGAGGCGTGGGAGACGGCGGCGTGGTGGGCGATCACCGTGGGCTGCAACTGCATGGCCTGCGGCGGGGCAAGTGTCATGGTGGGGGCCGGGAGAGGGGTCGGGGGGGCGGGGGCTATGGGCTGAGGGGCGAGGGGCCCCGCCGAGGAGAGTGGGAGGGCCGCGTGTTGGATTGACAGGTGAGGGGCCAGGAGGGGCGGGGCCGGTAGGAGGGGGGCGATGGGTTTGGGGAGGGACGGAGGACGAGGAGTCGAAGACACGTCCTCCTCGATGTCCTGGTCAAAGTTGTCTTCACCTTCTGTGGAGAGGAACGGGACCGTTAGTCTTACAGGGTGGTTACATGTATTACTATACTTCTGAGGGCCAGATGTCCTCACAAGTATAGTAGAATTTGAGAACCATTTTCCTGGTCCTCACAAGACAAATGGTTGTTTTATACAGTTATACTTTTTTTTTTGTTAAGATAAGCAAATATTGGGGTTTATAGGGTTAGGAATTTAGTGGTTAGGTTTGGGGGTTAGGGTTGAAATTATGACTGATTTATATGTTGTATTGCGCCGGTGTCGTGACTCGTGCACCAACGATAGCAGATATACAAGCTCACAACTTGTGAGCCTGGCTATTTACAGCTGTAGGGTTATTATAAAAATGGTAAATGGCATTCATAAAATCGCCTTCCTAAAATGTTGAAGCCTTTCTAAGTATAGTAATATAAACATACATGTGTGTGTGTGTGTGTGTGTGTGTGTGTGTGTGTGTGTGTGTGTGTGTGTGTGTGTACCTGATGCGGTGGAGGTGGAGACCTGGTCGTCCTCGGGTTGGACGGTCTGCCTGAGGACACGCTCTATCTCTGTGATGTCCATGCACTGACTCAGCTCTTTCTTCAGCTCGGCCAGTCGCTGCTGCGTGGCGATCTTCTCCCGCGCCAGGCGCTCCATCTCATGTTCGTACTCCTTCTCCTTACGTTTCAGAGTCTGACACAAACAGAGACATGGACCGTACAGTATGTTACAGCAGTGGTTCCCAAATTATTTTGAGGGGGGGAGGGGGGGGGTCCCCAGATGATTAGCTTAATGTGCAACATTGTTTTCTCACTCAACAGTAAACAAACCAACATGCAGTATAAGTGTACACCTGCACATTTCTAAAGTTACAATTTGATGACTTTTAAGATCTTTTTAACACCAAATTGGTAAGAAAAACAGCAAACATTGTGAAAATAGCTCACAACGCCTTGCAGTGCTTGTAGTTCGGCTATTTTAACAATATTTTAACAATTTTTGTGGGTCAAACTAATGTAATGCCTACAATTCCAAGTGCTTGTCAGTGAGGGGAGGGGTCCCCAATGCCGTTCAAATTTGAAACGGCATTGGGGAACCCTTGAAAAGTTTGGGAACCCTTGCTGTACATGTTCAACTGCTGCATGTTTCGCCATAAACCCCCCAGTTTAGTTTGATCTGTGGGTCTGCATGAAGACACATTTAACCCCTTTTGGTGTTAGCATTATGTTTTAGCTATTGAAAAATAGCAGATCTACAAGCTCATAGCGCGCCACCGAGTGGCGCGCTACGAGCTTGTAGGTCTGCTATTTTTGAAAAATCGAAGAACGACTGACATAGAAACATAGCTTTTTCACAGAACTGTCAGGATGTAGAAAGACATTTTTATAATCTGATCTCAGGTCAAAATGGGTTAAACAACCTTGGAAATGTCCAACTAGGTTAGTCATATACTGTAGGAACCAAATGGATGTCTGAATGTACAAAGGGAAATTCTATTATTCAGGGTCTTTCAGTAGCATGTGTACAAACGCTGAAAAGATTTTCATTTCAGCCAGCATCCAGTAATACAATAAGATGGAATGGTAAAACAATATCTAGCTGACTGATGCATGATACACATAATAATAATAATGAATAAACACCGGCCCGTTTCATTTGCTAGGCTTGGCTGTTGCTACCGTCACTGTGTTTTCATTGTGTGCCGCATTCCTGAAGTCGGATTTGACAAAGGGTGCACATATGAATTTGACATGCCTGATAGCATGTACAGAGCCAAGCACATGTACAAACACAGTCTCATTTACTGTGTCACTGAGGGAAACCCCTCCCATGTCCTGGGCATCAAGCTGGCGCTATAGATAATAACTATTTATAAAGTGGGGGTCAGCTGAGTCCAAAGCCTTCCCTACTACTTTGATGTCATTGGTAGACCCAGCTGTGTCCTAATAAGACCCAGTATGGGTGTCATATGGTACAGCAAAGGTCAACTTATGGCACAGCTTTCTCATGGACCAGACCAGACACATGTTGTGGACGCACTTGACAACTGAGAGATAGAGAGCGAGTCAAGATTAGAGAAGGTAAGAGAGTAATTTATACTTGGTTGTGTGCCAATGTTGCACCTGAAACAAGCTTTTAGATCTGCTATGATTATTGGTGCACGATACTAGCGCGCAATTAAGCACAAATTAAGCATTTCGGAGAGAAAGCTGTGATTAAAGAGGAGAGAGACAAAGTCAAGTGTCAAAGGGCACAGCCTCTCCAGAAGGGGATAAGCTAATCATTAAATAATCAATTGACCAAAGATGTCATACAATGTCATATTAAAATAAGTCCACACTAGAATGTGAAAACCTGCCTTTGTTCCTTGTTATAAAATGAAAGATATGTTTTATGCCTGGTAAATATATAATAATAAATGAATACATAATAATAATTATATTACCTAAAGTAATAGATCAAAACAATACCCGACAGAATAATATATTATGAAAAGAATGTGTTTGTTGCAGCCCTACTTCCTTTGGAGTTCCTGTGTGTGCGCGTGTGTGCGCGTGCGTGTGTGTGTGTTTGTGTGTGTGTGTGTCTGTGTGTGCGAGTGACCCACTTTGTGTGTGGCTCAGCTGACGCAAGCAGCACAAAAAAAACAAACAGCGTGCCTGCCTGCCTAAAGACATTAACACAGATTACTGCAGAGGGAGGGGAGGTACGAGTGGGTGACCGGCGGCAGTGGGGACACTGCACGTTCACACTCCCTCAATGCATCAAGTCCATGTAAAGGCTGGGCAAGGTACAGGTGTGTGTCTTGGAACTTCTAAATATTTTCATAACCACCTTTAAGGAAAGGTCGGAACTCAAACGGAGGCTAGGGCTATCACGATTATGAAAATGTACTCGACGATTAATTGTCGCTCAAATAATTGCAATGAATGAGTTTCTTTCATTAAACCCAATTCGGTTGTTTGGCTTTTAAGCCCCAACCACTCCAATGATTCGCCATGCAAGTCCTCGGAACATGCAACTACGCTCGACATAATGGTGCTTTCTCCAGGAGGGGCGAGACCGACACAAGTCCTTATTCGGGGGATAGGGGTGTAACCAATCATTAGACTCGGGGAGATGTAAAGAAGGCGGCAGAAGGGTCAAAAATATAATTTCTCAATTTTGTGAAGAAAGCTTCATTGTGGAAAAGGCTTAACTGTAATTTGTGGGTTAGGGTTAAAGGAGAATTCCACTCATTTTGAACATTTTACTGTCATTAATATACCTTAGAGTTGTTGTGTGGAAATAATAAAAAAAGTCCCCCCCATTCTGTGTTGCCTAGAACTGGAGGTCTGAAAAAAATCTGTAACATTATGAAGTACATCTTTGTGATCTTTGTGATACCTCCATTTTTGAGTTTTATTTTTATTTTGTTTCATAAATCAATGCTATTGAACCCTTTACGTCTGCGTTTTGATTAAACCTCTTAAAAATATTTGGACCCTCAAACTGTCTGCTAAAGCATCTAACTCCACCACCTTTCCACCTCTCATGTAAGTAATTGACAATATATAAAGTCACAATACCAACTTTGATGAGGCAGTATTGCTTTGATTTAACCCATTTTGGGCGGGAACCCCTTTTGGTGTTTTAAACATTATGTTATAATTCAGCTATTGAAAAATAGCAGATCTACAAGCTCTGCTATTTTTGAAAAATTGTGAAAATATTTATTTCAGAAAACTGGAGGATTTAGAAGAATTCTTTTAAATTTCGAGGTCAGGCCTAAATGGGTTAAAAGGTTTTCCTGAAAAATGTATAATTTAAATTTCCTGAAAAAAATGGTGGCTTCTTCCCGACAGCAGAGATAAGCAAAGCTTTATTCACACAGTTGCTGCCGTGTGTAATCCGTGTACGTCCACAACCGTGATTTTCAGGAGTTGGAATGTGTTCAAATGGATCAAATGGATCATGGACATTTCATTGGTTAAGTAGTTATATAACCCACAGACACATTTAACCACATAACAAGTTACAACGTGTCACATTGTAAAGTTGTAGATCTGCTGTTTTTACTACTTTCAGTCATGTGACTGTACAAAATAGGACATAAATGTATGAAGAAAATATCAAATATGGACATCCAAGGTTTCCTCCCCCCCTGACAGCAACAATAATTATGATGGATTCAATTCCCTGCACACAAGTGTCTGATGGAGTACCCTCCTTCTGACCCTTGTTGTCTTTTACTGTCCTGTTGGGGAGCGATAAGGAGCCAAAAGGAAGGGAGTTTAGAAGACTGGAGGGTGGAGAGAACAGGTGGAAGGAAAGAGGAGGGGATATAATTAAGAGAGAGAAAGGGAGGGAGAGAGAGAGACAAAGACACAGAGAGAGACAGACACAGAGAGAAGGAGGGAGAGAGAGAAGGAGGGAGAGAGAGAGACAGAGACACAGAGAGAGACAGACACAGAGAGAAGAGACAGACAAGAGAGAAACAGAGACACACAGAGACACACAGAGAGAGAGAGAGACAGACAGACAGACAGACAGACAGACAGACAGACAGACAGACAGACAGACAGACAGACAGACAGACAGACAGACAGACAGACAGACAGACAGACAGACAGACAGACAGACAGACAGAGAAAGAGAGAGAGACAGACAGACAGAGAGAGAGAGGAAGTGATAATGAGGAATGAGCCTTTGGGGACACATGTTCCTACTACAGGCCACTCAGTCCAGTGAGCAAAGATGTTTACCTTGGAGGCTCACGTGACGTCTCAACACACACGAACACACTCCCTGCTAGTGCCGACACACACCCAGTCAACTTACACAACCTCCCCGTCGTGTGTGTAAGACACTGTGTGTGTGTGTGCACGTGTGCGTGCATTCTTGCATTTCTAAGATGACAATGAGGAAAATCCTGCACTGTTTCAGGGTTAGAAATAGCTTTAGGTTACTGAGGTCAAGGGACCCTCAAGGTTCCTTGAGGGGGTTCAAAATGGACCCTAAAAATGTGAAACTCTTGAGTGTACAAATGGTTCCATTTGAGAAGCCCTGGTTTAGGTTAAGGTCAGGTAGTGTCGACCGATGCTGCGTTCACACTAGCGGCAACAAAGCATGAGTTAATGAGGTAATTTTCAATGGAAGCCAGTGACACAAATCTACAAAATGACACCCGACACTTGATGTGGCGTCACACGGTACAATTTGATTTAGGTTTTGAGCAGGCTTCAACTTTTTTTAGCGCTCCGATGACGCAGTGAAGTGTCAATCAATCGTGTTTTTCTTTCAACGTTTCCACTCCCCTTCTCTCCACAATTCCTAATCCATGAATGGAAGGAAACCCCCATTCTTGCAATAAACCAGTTAGCATTTGTACTTAACTCTTTTCATTTATGCAGTTCGCCTTAGCAATACTTCAACTAGCGTTGAAGTTGTTCTGTATCTAGTAGGCATGTAACGATTCACTCAACTCACGATACGATTCGTATCACGATATGAGGTTCACGATACGATTTTTCACGATATTAAAAAAGAGAAATTACCGTTTTTTTAATTTTATATAATTTATCTTCCCCCCTGATATTTTTTATTTAACTACATTGCAAAAGAAGTAGCATTACTTTTGACAGTGCAGAAACATAATTGCCTTCCTTGATGAGCATCAACGACCATCATCACCTGGGCACAGTAACAGACACACACAGCTCCCCTCTACAGTGCTCTACTACTGAAAGTGACTATAATTTCTCTCCAAAAGCACTTGAATATGATGGAATATGACTAAAGCTCACATTTCACATCACACACTAGCCCCCCTAAATTTTTTTAAAAAAAATGTTTTTTTTCTCCAATGAACATGACACACACACACACATACACACACACACACACACACACACACACGTGCACGCACACACGCACAATCCAGACGAGCCTTAAAGGTTGCACTGCGAAGATTCCAAGTTATATTATTCATCACTTCAACGAGACACATGACTTTCCTGACACAACCACATGTGCACCGACTCAGACAACAGTACTGCCAATGAATGGACATTGTATTTAACACAAATCTTCAGTCTTTCAACAGTAGTGTCTGGCCATAACAGGCTTACAATCACATGCATGGGTGTGTGTCTGATGCGCGCGCCGATGCAACTAAACATTTAACCACTTAATCGCTCTAGACTGAGGAAACTGGGCCTGAGTTGACTCGGTACTTGGACCTCTTTTTTTCTTCGTCAAAAGGTAGCCGATCTACAAGGCGTTATGAGCTTGTATATCTTCTATTTTTGGTAAATGTTACCATCAGAATATGGATGCTGGGGTTCAAGTGGTTAAAAGATCTCCACAGCCTGTTGACAGTGCATTGGTTCAGACAGACACGCACCTCTGGAACAGCATGTACTCACATCCAACCACAGCCTTTCTACTGCTTCTCTCCACTGCCTCCCTCTCAGCGTTCATGTCTGTCTCCCCTACACTGTCTCAGTGTCTCCCTCTCAGCGTTCATGTCTGTCTCCCCTACACTGTCTCAGTGTCTCCCTCTCAGCGTTCATGTCTGTCTCCCCTACACTGTCTCAGTGTCTCCCTCTCAGCATTCATGTCTGTCTCCCCTACACTGTCTCAGTGTCTCCCTCTCAGCGTTCATGTCTGTCTCCCCTACACGGTCTGTGTCTCCCTCTCAGCGTTCATGTCTGTCTCCCCTACACTGTCTCAGTGTCTCCCTCTCAGCATTCATGTCTGTCTCTCTTACACTGTCTCAGTGTCTCCCTCTCAGCATTCCTTCTGTCTGTGAGTGTGTCTCTCCTACAATGTCTCCCTCTCAGTTTTCCTACTGTCCGTCTCCCTCTCAGCGTTCCTGTCTGTCTCCCCTACACTGTCTGTCTCTCAGCATTCCTGCTGTCTGTCTCTCCTCCCCCGTCTGTCTCTCAGCATTCCTACCATCTGTCTCCTCTCTCAGCTTTCCTAGCTTTCTTCTCCTACAAAGATTCCCTCTCAGTTTTCCTACCGTCTCTCTCCCACAATGATCCCTTCACAGCTTCCCTGTCGCCTGTCTCCCATTACAAAGTCTCTGTCTCTCCCACACCGTCTCCCTCTCAGCCTCGTCTGGATAAAAAAAAAAACATAATGCAATTATTAAGAATCCCCCTCAGTCCCTCAAATCACCACGGAAACAGCTGCCACCCCCATGGCCGTTACCGTGGCAACCCCATCCACGAGGAGCCGGCTGCCGGAGCGACGGAACAGCGGAGGGCACGAGGAGACGTCTAATTGGCTGATACCTACGGGGCAATAACGTACAAGGAGCGATGTGATTGGGCGCTTTGCCAGACGACCGCGTCAGATCACTTTGCCACATCCCTCCCAGCCCATCATCCCACACTCCTCCTTACTCTCTTAACCACTTATACCCTCTGTTCTCTAGTTGCACCCGTACTTGGTGCGCGCCACAATCTGAATGCTCACAATGCGTGGCAGATAGCTTGTAGATCTACTAATTTCTGCAAATTAGCAGATCCCCCAGGATAGGCATCATACGCCCTTCCTCCTTGTGTTCTTCTCTCTGTAGTTCATTCTGCCTCGTCTTCACACCTCCTCTCTGTAATAATGTTATTAATGTTAATAATAAAGTTAATTCTGCCTCGTCTCCGTACCTCCCCTCTGTAATATTTACGCTCCCTTGCACACCGGTGTTGCAGGCGGCACGCTGGAAACGGCAGACCTGCAAACCCACAGGGTGTCGTGGATTTGTAGGTCTGCTGTTTTCGGAGAGCGACATCGTTGTGTGGTGCCACGGAGTATGAATGGGTGAAAAGGGTGCCTGGGGTGTCGTATGTTTCCGACAGACCCCACCGTGAGAACATATTGCGGTTATTTCTCCTTTATTGGCTATTATGGTACCATCCATCCACAGGCTGGACAGAGGGTAGAGAGACGCTGCATTATGTAGTACACCGTTTCTCAACATCTGGTCCAAAATGCACCCTTAAAGGTCTGTAACTCTGAGAGGGTACACATGGGACCCCAATCTACACTGTAACATTATCAGCATTCATTTACTGTATTTTACACTTTCTCCCTCACAGATTTTTTTCTCCTACACTGTCTACCTCTCAGCTTTCCTACAGTCTGTCTCTCCTACGCTGTCTCCCTCTCAGCTTTCCTACAGTCTGTCTCTCCTACGCTGTCTCCCTCTCAGCTTTCCTACAGTCTGTCTCTCCTACGCTGTCTCCCTCTCAGCTTTCCTACAGTCTGTCTCTCCTACGCTGTCTCCCTCTCAGCTTTCCTACAGTCTGTCTCTCCTACGCCGTCTCCCTCTCAGCTTTCCTACAGTCTGTCTCTCCTACGCTGTCTCCCTCTCAGCTTTCCTACAGTCTGTCTCTCCTACGCTGTCTCCCTCTCAGCTTTCCTACAGTCTGTCTCTCCTACGCTGTCTCCCTCTCAGCTTTCCTACAGTCTGTCTCTCCTACGCCGTCTACCTCTCAGCTTTCCTACAGTCTGTCTCTCCTACGCTGTCTCCCTCTCAGCTTTCCTACAGTCTGTCTCTCCTATGCTGTCTCCCTCTTCCTAAAGTCTGTGTGGGGTATCACAACAGCACATTGCTAAGTGACGTCCTCATATGAACCTCAAACGTAGCAGTAAGCTGATAGTCTCAGGCGTATAAGCGGGACGGTACACTCCTATCTCTTGTACTCATAGAACACGACTTAATATTTATTTGATCATATTGCTGTTGTCTAGTCTCTAGATTTGCTCTTGTACTTTTTACTGCCGATTCCATTTTGATAAGATAAATCAAACCTCATCCTGCAGTTTCACTTGTAGAAGTGCCTAAATCTAATTGACAAAAGCTCAAGTTTACTTTACGATAATAGTAACTGAATCAAAAAATAGATTTTAATTTCAAGAATCGAAGTATATCAATATGAAAACAGCAACATATATCGTTTGTATCTCTTTATATCGTATCGTTATGCAATTCAAATAATCGGTATCGAATCGTTTTGCAATGCAAATAATCGCAAGGTACTTGTATTTAGCAATGTTAAGAAGAAAGAAGACAAAGGGGGCTTAATTACTTTTCCATTCCATATTACTACACTTGGTCTATCAATAAATGGGTATATTCTCTGTGTTCATGTCAAGGTATAGGTTTGTCCATATGTGTTCAAATGTAATGTCCATTTATTTGCCAGAGAATCATTGTGTTTACTTTATTGTGACCGTATGTCGCATTTACTATGACTATGACTCCCGTCCGTTTGTCCGTTAGTTAGTCAACCACGCCTCCATATATGGTCACGCCTCCACATATAGTCATGCCTTGTGACATCTCATGACATCATGGAGACCCTTAGATCACCATCTGCATATATGGAGCCGGCCAGCAACTCTACATTTGACCTCAAACCCTTATATCCATATCCATATATGGAGCTGACCTGTTCTGACATTCCATATGTTGATCTGACCTCATCAAACCCTGTACACTCAAGACACGCTCCATATATGGCCAGTACAGAATTCATTCCATATGTTGATCTGACCTCATCAAACCCTGTACACTCAAGACACGCTCCATATATGGCCAGTACAGAATTCATTCCATATGTTAATCTGACCGCCATGCCAAAGCACCACCGCTCGCCCAGCAGGCTGCCGTCTAAAGGGAGAGGTCGCTTCTCGCCCTCAGGGTGTCTTACTGGTATCCATAATATTAAATGTTTCCCTTATAAAACCTACACTATCCACATGTTTCACACAGATTTAATTTCTTTGCTAAATAGTTACTGTATCGATTTTAAATCATTGAATTTTATCGTATTGCCATGAATGAACCAATATCGTATTGTCAACCTCGTGCATCGTGATATGTATCGCTGTTAAAATGTACTGTATCGTTACACCCTTATTAAGGACCCATGCTTCCCATCAGTCCCCTCTGTCCATATACTCAAGGACCCCTGGGGGACCTTCAGGACCCAGAAAAATGCCAGAAAATAACATAGTAGCCAATATACAAGCTCACAACGCATTGCGTTGGTGGAAACATTGTGAATATTTGTGAATCATTTTAACACCCTGGAACATATGTTCAGATGAGGGTCCGCAGCCAAATACATGTGGGGAGATCCCTGACATGAAAAGGTTTGAGAACCAATGCTGTAAAAAAGTGTAGACGTGAGCGTATAAAGCATCTTCAGAGATGAACAGGAGTATGAAAAGACACCTCTGAAACATCCCCACTGCAGCAGCGTCACCATCACCCACGCCAACAAAAACTCAACACCCATACAATCTGGGCTTTTTTGACGTGCAGCACTGCAGCATGCACGCACACACACACACACACACACACACACACCCTAAGGTGGGTTGACCACCTGCCATCATCCGTTGCCATGGCTACAGGGTGTTGAGGGCCAGAGACGCGAGGGCAACGGAGGACAGGAATGAGCAAAAGAGAAAGCGGGAGGGGGGGGGGGGGGGGGGGGGAGTGATAAAAAAAAGAAGAAAGGGAAGTGTAAAGAGGGGGAAAAAGTCTTGCACAAGCCTTCATTACAGGACTATACCCAGTTATATGGAAGCAAATTGTCTGCTGCACATGCCCAGTGGCACACACTGGACAAGAACACAGCACACCATTCACCTTCTCTCCTTACATGCCTAGCCCAGTGGTTCTTAATGTGGGCTGCAGGGACCCCCAGGGGTCCTTGAGGGTCCTCAGCTAAATCATTAATAGTTAATAAAAACCAAATGGACCCTTATTTGGTTCCATTTGTACACTTTCAAGAGTTAATTTATCACTGAGGATTTTCCCAGAGATACACAAATGTTATCTAATGAGAGCCTGTGATCTTATCCATATCAAACTGGGAGTCCTTGAAATTAAAAGACTGAGAATCCCCCTGGCCCCTCCCCCACCCTTTCTCTCTCCATCCTCTCTCTGCTGCAAGAGGGAGGGGCAGAGCAGTGCGGGGGCAGGCGACAGAGGATGATGTCATGGGACTCGGGCTAGCCATGTGCTCACAGCTCACGTGGCTTCTTGTGGAGAGAGATATGCACAGACAGATGGAAGGAGAGAGAAGGATGGAGGAACAGAGGAAATGCACTGTGAGCAAGTCAGTAATTCATGAGAAATAACCGCACTTTGCATTAGGCTCCGTAGCACCCTCCTGTCGTTCCGTTATTGTCTCATAAAGGACATGTTCAAAGTGCATTAGCTATTCCTTAACAGTCAGAATCATCAAATTATGAACTAAATAGCTGAGAGTACAGCTGCAGTCATTTGATCCAATCTATTTATGCCCTTCTGATCTGTTTGCTGCTTCATTTAACCCTGAACCCCCATCTATCCCCACAAATCTGCTGTCCATCTTGAAAAACGTAAGATACCAAAGATCAATCTAAAGAAGAACGACTCAGTGACAAAAGCTACAAAACGTCACAGCCAACTACTGCCAAGTCACCGTTACTCAAGCAACAGTGCGTAAATGAAAAAGGTAGTGTTAAACAGCACAGGGCAGGAATTAGTTTTTTTATTCTATTTCTGTAACAGAGCAAGAATTGTGGAGAGAGAAGGAGAGTGGATATGGTGAAACAAAAAAATATGATTGAATGACACTTCACTGCGTCACTGGAGCACTGAAAAAGGTTTACGCCAGCCCCACTTTTTAGCATGTCACACCTGTCACACTGCAATAAGTGTTGCCCATCAGTTTTCAGCTTCATGTCACATGTCACTTCAATTGAAAGTTGCTTTGTTCAACTGTTGCTTTGTTGTGTGAATGCAGCATGAGCGAGCACCACAGGTTGAGAAACACTTCTATGAAACTTGTACGGCTGTGCCCAACTCAAACCTTTCTGCCTTTCAATATGATTTGACAACTTGTTTATACGTACGTATATAAAGTTCTACAGTGACTGTACTGTATATACTATGCACCACACACACACACACACACCACTGACCAACAGTCCCCTCCACTTCACTTAGTTTGCAGGACTTGTCATAGTGTTGCTTGAATATGTTAAGAGACTCTGCAACCGGTTTTGATTGAAAAAGAAAAGAGCAGGAGTGTTTGAAGTGACTAGCAAGTCCATATACGGTAGGAACAATGCTTGAGGGCATTGCCAACCAAGGGTAGCAACTAGAGCCCTGCACAGGCCCAGAATATGGGCCCTGGCCCGGTCCGTTATGGTACTGCAGTTTTCCAGCCCGAGCCCGGTCCGAAGCCCGACACCTTTTCTAGCGCGGTGCTGCGCGTGCATTCACAGTGCACGCAACAGCTGCTACACTGTCGGTCAATCAGCAGCGCTATACTCTCACACTGCATGATAGAAAACAACCCCACACTGTACAAAACCAACTGACTCGTTTGTTAGACGTGGTAATTCTCCTGCAGTATTTAAATTGTGACTGCTTGTGGAGCAGATCTCTGACAGAACCTTTTCCCTTTTAGTGTGCTGTGTGTGTGTGTGTGTGTGTGTGTGTGTGTGGGGGGGGGGGGGGGGGGAAGAAGCAAGTCCAGTCTGGGTGAAATTAACACCGGAAAAGCCCGGGTCCCAACGGGCTTGCAGGGCTCTAGTAGCAACACAAAACATTTAGCAAAGCACCCAACGATAAAGGACAGACACAACAAACTCTAGTAGTCTGTTCAGACTTTCAAGAGGTTGGTGACCGCTTTCATTTCAACATCACTGAAGCATTAACACATTACATCCCGTTACCAGAGGCAGTGATCTACGGCCAGTGCCAACAGAATGTACGAAAAGGCAGCGTGAACCCACTCCGTGAACCGGAAGTACAAATCGTCCATTTCAGAATCAGACTCGGGACGGCAATCTACCAATATAAACGCTAATATGCTAACAGGGAGGTCGGATTAATGTTTTAACTCCTTTAGCTCCTAACATCGTCCTTTGCCTCAATCTGATCCCTAAATCAGCTAAAGATCACGTGCACGAGCATGTGCACAGTTTTAGGATTTTTGATGACGTCACACCATGGAAGCCATCGTTGCCTAGCGACGGATGCTAAAAACAGCTAACACTTAAAGAAACCCGAGATTTCCCGGGTTTGTCACAGGAGGGTTTAAAGGGTTAAACCCGAGAAATTGGCAATTGGCATAAATTGGTTAAGAAAGATATCTCAGAAAGCTACTCTAACCGCTCGCCCTCCCCGATCCTGAGAATAAAACAACAACTGAATAGTGTGACTACAGGCCATATAGTCACACTTTGTAGAATTTGATCCAAGTAATTCTGGGTTTGGGGGAAAGAATAACAGTTTTTTGTGTACCTGTATGTAACGCAAGGCGCTGCGGAGAACACTCAAGTTGGACGTCTTCTTCTCATCCACATTTGGAACATTCTTCTTCAGGGTCTCAAAACACTCCTTCAGGTGTGCTCGTCTGGAGAATGGAAAAGACATAGAAAGAATTGGATAACTGTAAGTCTGGGTGAGTTTCTGGTTACTGGCTACCAACAGCATGCAGGGAACTGATGGCAAGATGGCACCTCACATCTCATGTGTCATGTTTGTGGTTTTTACTGTGCTTTGGTTTGAAAGAAAACCTTTTCAAGCTAAAAACTACTTTGAAATAAACCAAATGTATGGATTTAAACAACAAAACCCAACGGGATCTTGTATATATCCTGCAACTGTTGACCTCCTGACTCTGCTCCTTGCTCTACTGTTGTACCTGCCGGTTGCCCACCCCCTCCTCCAGTCTGCTGTCCCTGCTGTGCTCCCTGCCTGTTGCTTTGCTGTTGTTGCCGACAGGTGCATGCATCTCCTCTCTCCACCTGCTACTTTGCTAGCTTTCCCATTGTGTGCCTGCTGTCCTGCTGTTAAGTGTATCTCTGTCCCAGGTGCCTCTCCTCTTCCCTCTCCAATGCGCACGTGCACACACACGCACGCACGCACACACACACCTGTTGTGTTGTGTGTGTGTGCCACGCTGTGAACTGGCTATGCAAGAGGCAGAATATTCTTCTTACGCTGACTTTTTCCAACTATGTGAAATGAACCATATGTCTGTTTTGAAAGGATATTTTAAAGTTTATGAGAATTCTCTCACTGACCTTGTAAATGATCAATCATGTAATGCTACTAGCTAGTTACTAGCTATCTTAGCTCTGCTAAATGCCTAAATTGAAAGGGATGTCTCTGTAACCATTCTATGTCGGGCAAATCCTGAATTTTACCTATGAAATCACGAAAACCTAAACTATCCAAAAGAAGTTCTAGAAAGTAATACAATCCTCTTCTGGCTATGTACGCTCTAGTCTAGTGAAACTTCTAACCTACATACATTGTTAAAGATTCCTGCACTCTGACTCATAAGTCAGCCATGCTTAACCGTTTCAATGGGCAATTTATTTCTGTTGGTTTTCTTTAGAATCCTTGTGTCCTGAATGCCTAATTATGTGTGCAAGTTGACAATGCATTCCCTGCCAATATCACATGGAGCTACTATTAATTCAATTGACCATTTCAATTTATATCGTTCTCCATTTATGTCAACAACCTTAGAAAATATGTATTTGGCATTTTCTGTACAGGCCTTTGACATTCCAGTCTGCAACTGATCAGTTCAGTCCTGCTTGCAGCAACTGATCAGTTCAGTCCTGCCTGCAGCAACTGATCAGTTCAGTCCTGCCTGCAGCAACTGATCAGTTCAGTCCTGCCTGCAGCAACTACACTTGGTATTAAATAGAGACAACTGATCAGTTCAGTCCTGCCTGCAGCAACTGATCAGTTCAGTCCTGCCTGCAGCAACTGATCAGTTCAGTCCTGCCTGCAGCAACTACACTGATCAGTTCAGTCCTGCCTGCAGCAACTACACTGATCAGTTCAGTCCTGCCTGCAGCAACTACACTTGGTATTAAATAGAGACAACTGATCAGTTCAGTCCTGCCTGCAGCAACTACACTGATCAGTTCAGTCCTGCCTGCAGCAACTACACTTGGTATTAAATAGAGACAACTGATCAGTTCAGTCCTGCCTGCAGCAACTACACTTGGTATTAAATAGAGACAAAACTAATAGAATGATGCAATCCTGCGGAATTGCGACTGTGGTTGCCATCTCTATAGGAATATTGCTCAATTAGATGAGTTGAGTTGGGTATGTCACCGTATACTGTCCAATCAGATGAGGGCAAAGCACACAAATGCCTTGGGAAGAGTTCAGAATCACTGGCCAATCGGAGGGGAGAATAGAGAGTTATTGCACGATGTAAACCTTTTTGTAAACGATATAAGTGCTGGAGTGCAATAACAATAGTCTGCTTGCCAATAGACAACCACACTAACTAAACGGTTTTCAAGATTTAATTTTGCTGAATTTAAATAGTGCCTTTATCCAAAGCGCTTTATAATGAGCATTACATTCACTCATTCCATAAACACATTCGTATATTGACAGCAGAGGAAGCAAGGTGCCTGCTCATTGGGAGCAGTTAGGGGTTAAGTGTCTTGCCCAAAGACACTTGGGACACTATTCCCAGGGGAAGTCGGGAACCCAAGTGGCCTCCAGGTGAATTTAGGCTTCTACTGGTGAAATAAATCCTGGCTCTCCTTTAGAGCCATGATCATATACCTTGTGTTGACAAGTTGACGACCTTCTTGTCATTATGGCGACTTGTTGAACATGCGTGCCTATGTGGACACTTTGTCTCATTGTGACTTGCAATTTGTCACTGGTTGTAAACATCTTCCAATCCACCGTATAAAATCCAATTGGCCTTCTCTTTTATGTACAGTACATAGGAATTAAAGGCATCATATTCAAATTAAATCGAACCGACAGGGAATTAGAATTAGAACTTAGAAGTATTATAAATTGTCTCTATATCAGTAACAGGACTACAACCATTAATCAAACTAATCAATTTAATCAAATCAAAATAAAATAATTGATTTTTAAAAGGCGAAAATCTATATCTAAATCTAAATCTAAATCTATAAGCTCTTCAACACTGAAGAGCTCAAGAACCTGATGTTGGATAGGACATTGTGGAGGGCAGCGATCCAGGAATCCCCAGTTGGTGTTGGCTAGACCTCACTCTCAAAGCACACAACGTGTCACGATGCGACGTGTGAGCTTGTAGATTTGTTTTGCCCTTTTCTGCTCATTTTGTGTGTACAAATAGTGCTTAATCAGACTAGTCCATTCTAAATGTCTTTTTCACTTTTTTCGCTTCTAAATTATTTATTTAATAGAAAAGGTAATCAATAAAATAACCACTAAGAAGATAATTGACACCTGTAGCCCTAATATCAAATGTATTTATTATTTATGTGTTTTTTTTCTTTTTATGAATCCCAACTGTATCTGTTTTTATGCAGCCCTCTTGGTTAGGTTTCTCTTAAAAAAAAAGGTTTAGAATTCTTTGCCAGGTTAAATAAAGGTTTAATAAATAACCTGATAATTTGCTTTAATGTTTGTCCATGAGTCAGCAGAAATACACTGGTGTTACATTGTGACTCACCTGTTCTTCTCCAGCTTGTTGTGAACCTCTCTGGTACCAGCTCTGTAATCATACACACCCACAGACACGTCAAGATACAATAAGCAAACTTTTTCCTACCAATGCATTTTTGACATACATTCCTTATCCCCTGTCCATAAAACCACCCAAATGTTATGAAACATTAGTTAAATCTAATTTCATCATGCCAAGCCTAATCAACTGGTTTTATAGCCAACATTTTGTCAAGAATACAATACACATACACTAACCCTCCAGGTCGCCTCTTCCCGTCTATGGACCGCATGTCATCCACCATCAACCCGTTGGTTCGTGGCTGAGGGGAACCAGGGGTCGGGGCTTGCTGGGGGAGCAGTGCATGCTGGGAGGCCGGCGTGGTTGCGGCGATTGGCGAGGTGTACGGGATCTGAACCTGAGGCTGCATGGGCATGGTGGGCTTTACATCGACGGCCAGCGGCGGCGAGCTAGGTTCCACCTTCACCTGGGGAGCACACAGGAGGTGTCGGGGAGGGGTCTGCTGGGGAGGGGAGGAGTGGCCGTTTTTGACCGGAGCGGAGCTGTGGACTGCTGTGGCCACGGCTATGGAGCCAGTGATCGGGAGGGGAGGGAACGATGAAGTGGCCGTGACAACGGGAACCATGGGGATGATGGTGATGGGCACATGGGAAGGCGGGAGGGGTGGCGGAGGAGGAGGCGGGACAGGAGGTGCAGGGGAGGGGTGCCGCGGTTGTTGTTGTTGCTGTTGCGGTAGTGGTGGCTGATGCCAGTGATGGCCATCGCCCCAGATTACGTGGTTGGATTTGATTGGTTGGGCCGTCAGGGTCGCCGCCACCTCCATGCGCCTGGACTCCTCCCGGCCGAGGAGCTCCTTCTCTCTGCGCTGATCCTCGTCTGTGAGAAGACATGGGATGAGGTCAGAGATCAGAGGGATGTAGAGCAGGGAGCCACAACAATAGAAAAGGAAGATACAGTATAGTCTCTGTTGGGCAGAAACCTTCTATCGCCATATTTCAACTTTTTTCTTCTTCCCGTAAATAAATGCCCTACTTCGTAGTACAAGCAGATCTAGAAGCTCATAACACGACTATTTAAAACATAATTAAGTAATAAGTGTGTCTGTGAGTTTTATAATGATTTAACCTAAAAGTATTAACAAGAATTTGTGACAAATTGTGAGTAAATAATAAAAGCTACATTGGAACACTCTTTTCCTGACCGTTTTGGACATACACCACCCGACACCGAAAGCAATGATAAGAAGGTGGATGGGGGTCAGATAATAATCATCATCTAACATGGTCAGTTTTATGTGCTGCATTCTGACTCGGATTGAATTGTTGGTGTAAGGCAGTGGTTCCCAAAGTGGGGTCCGGGGACCCCTAGGGGTCCTTGAGGGAGTTCCAGGGGGTCCCCAGCTAAATGATAGTTTGGAACCAAATGGACCCTTATGGGTCTGTAACCCGAGAGTGTACAAATGGAACCAAATGGACCCATGTAAATTGTAAACATGTTCTCTTATGGGGGTCCCTGGCATATCTTTTCTAATGGGGGTCTGCGCTAATGAGTGTCATTTTGGGGGTCCTTGACACGAAAATGCATGCAACCCATCTTAAGACACAACCATTTATAACTACAAATTACAACAAAACTGTTGACCAGCACTTAATACATACCTACCTACCTAAAATAACATCCCAGTCTGTTTATTGAGCCAATGTGTAAAATGTGCAAAGTATAGCAATCATAATCTAGGCATCTAGCAGCCCATTCAAAACTACTTAAAATATAATTTTTTAATGGCCAGTTTCGAGTTTGATGGTTCCGAATGTCATTGTTTACATTGATGCATATTGGCGCGTCACCTGTCTTATAGCAGACAAGTTCATTTCAACAGATTAATGGCAAAGTGAAAGACTAGCACACTTTATATTTCGGGGTTATTGCAAGCAGCTTTTCATGCTGATTGCCAAATTGATTTGCAAATGCAATATGATATGATATCCGTCTACTCAAAAGACTGACTCTGTGGCTGCACTTGTATTTGTCCTGCTCAAAGCCTGCATCTTTAAGTTAGTGACAGGATGCAGATTTCAACAGTCATCCATGAGATGGCCATGAGATAAAACCATTTTGTCCATTATGGAGGATCCTCAGTCCAGCCACCAATCTTAATTATTATGATTCTAATTCATATTCTACACCTATAGGAACAACTCATGGTAAAAAAAATTACATTTCATACGCACACGCACACGCACACACACACACAGGAGGCAGACAGCAGATACAGACAGGAGCGGAGAGAGAGAACGTCTGCCTGTGCCTCTTTAACCAGAGAAACTGCCTCCTGCTGCCTGCTGCCTGGACCATTCAGTCGACGTGCGTGCCTGCAACGAACCCCAGCCTGTGATAGGCTGCTTGGTTGAATGGGCAGGGCCGGTTGTCAGGGAGCCACTCAGCTGCGTCAGCTAGACTTGGCGCCACGGCAACATATACACTATACAGCGCGTCACTGTACAGCGTGTGTACAGAGAGACATGCTTACATGCAGTGGTGGAAAGTAACCAAGTGCATGTATTTCCATTTTTCAATACTTTTACTTCTACTCCACTACATTTCAGAGGCAAATATTATACGTTATACTCCACAAAAACTTTTTGAAATCTTGACTTTCTAGTTACTTTGTAGATTTTGATTATTATAAAACATGCATTAACCACGTCAGCCATATATACACTTCGGCTATATGAAAATAGTCGTGGCGCGTTGTAAGCTTGTAGATCAGCCATTTTCAAAAGTTTTTATACATTTCGGAAACTTGTTAAATGGGACATTCTGCATATGAGTACTTTTACTTTTTGTACTTCCAAGTATATCTTGATGCCAATACTTTTATACTTTTACTCAAGTAAGTTTTGAATACATGAATACATACACGTCTTGTACTATATTGTATTGTATATGTATATTGTAAATGTATTTCCACATTGTGATATTGATACTTCTACTTAAATAAAAAACACATCTCAGTATTCTTTCTATTCCACAGCTTTACTCGCAGCCAGGCGCACACAGAGGACCCCTCCATGTCAACATATCACACCGTTTCCTCAAGTTAAACACAATATTCCGTAAATATATGAATTAGAATTTAGAATTAGAATTTAGGCATTTAGCAGACGCTCTTAATCCAGAGCGATTTACATTAAGCAAGAACAAAAAGCATGGGAATACATCACATATATAAACAGCATTTATCAAGAAACATGCGTAAGCTAAGAACGTAACTAGAACATATCTATATATAATGACACTATACATATAAGCTATACATATATATTATACTATGCTGTACTGTTATTGTGATGTCTACATGACATGCTATAAGTCTGTTTCAAATGCTATCTAAGTCTAAAAAAGTGCTGTCTAAGGGGGTAGGGTAAGTGCTATGGGCCATGGTGGAGTCTGAAAAGGTGGGTTTTCAAACTACGGCGGAATTAGGGCTGGAGCTATCGATTATTTCCTTCACAGTGATTATTCTATTGATTACTTTTTCGATTAAGCTAGTAATAACCGATAAATGATCGGGAACGGGATTTTTGTTGTTTTTCATGATTGCTTCTTACATATATCAACAAATCAATTAACCACTGACGTCCTATTTTAGACTTTGTCACACAACAGTGGTGATGTGGCCTTGTAGATCATCTTATTTCACTATTTGATAGGGATCAATTAATAAACAATTATTTTAAATTATTTTTATAAAATATTAAATCTACTAGTTTGATTAATTATAGCACCCATATGTTCAATTAATGTTATTGAGCAATAATCGATGAACCAGAAAATCTTTGCCAAGGCGCGCGCGCACGCGCACACACACACACACACACACACACACACACACACACACACACACACACACACACACACACACACACACACACACACACACACACACCTCTCTCACACGCACACACACCTCTCTAAAGTAATCTCAAGGGTCCTTAGTTACTATGACTACAGTTATATTCCCATGGATTCATTCCTGAGACCCACACAGCCCATAGCAGCTACTGCCAGTATAACACACAGCAAAGTACAATGTAACACAACTGTCATAAATGTGTGTGGTTGATTAAAATGCTACAGTTATTGACAGAATATCTCGCCCTAACTGACAGCATGTGAGATTATGATCATAATTGCCTAGCCTGAACACAAGTTCACCTAAATATGGCCACCACCCAAAAGACTGGACATGAGTGAAATAACACAAGGGACCCAGCTACCATTATTTGTGCAATGAGCTAAAAACTATGTTAAGGGGATTACACATAATTTTGTATTACAAATTAACTGCTTCAACATCTTAAAAAATGTTAAATATGACATTTTTGACCTACGATGAAAGCAGGAATAGCTTATCTTTGATCTACAAGAGCACAGCGCATCAAGTGTTTGTGAGCTTTCTATTATTTTTACATTTTATGATACGAATCATGTAATCTGAACACACTTCTAGTACGTCTAGTCAAATATACAATAATAATCTAGTGCAGCAGACACCCAGAAATAGACATCATTCACATTCATATGGTCTTTCTCTCTTGCTTCACACAGCACAGCAGGCATTTGACTCTAGTTTAGACATTAACATTCCCATATTATGTCATCCTTTTTTCCTAATGACACATGGATTCACTTTGCATCAAAGCATGCAGACTAGGAAAATACAGTGCATGTTAATGACCTCTTTTGTGTGTATTTCTGTGGATTAGAGTTGGTCTCTCTAGCTCTTCCCAGAGTGTCCTTCCCTTGACTCGCACAAACACACACAATTCAGCCATGCTCTAGTTTGGAAATGCACGCAAACGTAAATTACATAACTCCTGCATTGACGAAGGGAAGGGGGCGGGGGGGAAATAATTGTGGTAGTGGTGGTGTGTGTGTGTGTGTATCTTGTATGTGTGTGTGTGGAGGGGGGGGGGGTGTATGTGTGTGTGTGGGGGGAGGGGGGGCTGCCCTACTTCCCCCCTCTCCCCGTGACCCGCCGCTGTCAGCGGAGGGGAGGGGAGGGGGGGGGGGATACAATGCACGTGGTTGTCGAGGGCGGGCCCAAGCACGCACAGAGTACTTTGTTGCCTTTAAGAGGTCGAAGGCAACTTGCATTATGCATTGCATGATTTGTAACGTAAATGTATAAAACGCTTTATTTTTCAAAATGAAATTTAACAGTGGCTGTTAAGAATTAAATAAAGAATAATAAATTGATAACTGTGACTATTTAAGCTATGCTCCAGAGTCCAGACTAGTGATGTCATCATGTCAGTCATAACCAGTGCTATAACCTACGTATATAAAATAACAATCCAATATTTCATAGCCTCGGCTGAGTCGGCTCGTGTTGAACGTTGTGCTCAATCAGTCAAATGGATGATCACTCACGACCCGAAAGAAGCACAAGTCTTGTGAAGGCAAAAACACACCCTGTGTGCCAAGCACGCGGTATGTAAGTGGGGGTGTAGATTATCTGACACGTCATCAGAAGGGAGAGACAAAAAGAAGCCCAGTTCCCTTTTCCAGTATCTTGTTGGTACTGTTGATTATTTATAAACTGCCCGAGGGTGAAACCGGGGGGACTGCAGGTCACATAACGCATTTTACCTTTCACTATCACTTAGTTTAAATCGACATCAAATAGATACACGCGTACGCGTCAAAGCGAGAGCAAGAGGGGGACCCGCCCCGGTGTGTCATAAGATAGCAGAGCAGAGCCATGTCAGGGCATTACATAAAGAGAGCAGTCTCTCCTGCCACCGCCCTACCACCCCCACGACGGACTGAATGAGAGAGAGTGGGTCAGTAGGACTCCAAAGGGGCCCATTCTTTCTTCATGAAACCCGCCTGGGGGATGTGCGTCAACAAGGACCAAAAAAGTGTGTTTATCATTAACTAATGGCTACTACTGAGGTTTCATTACTGCTAGTACAGGGTAGTTAATGCCAGGGCAGGGAGGGAAGGTGGGGACACTTGTGTAACAAAGTTACCGCGACGGAACGTAACCTAAAACCCCAGCAACAGTGCGCAGGAGCGGGCAACGTGCCGTGGTGTGTGTGTGTGTCTGTCAGCGGACTGTTCAGTTCACATACACCACACACGCACGCGCGCGCGCACAGCCAGTGTGGAAAGAAATAGTTTGAAAAATAATAAACTTTTGGGGCCATTTCCGCATTTGGAATAGGCCAGGTAAACGGACATAATAACTAATGGACAGGTTGAGTATGTTGTTGACGCAGCACCGGAGGCTTCCGCTCTCCTCCACTAGGCGGGTCAGTTGAAATGCATGACCAGTAGCGACTGACTGGGACGGGCTCGTTTCCCCCCAAAACTTTCAGGTTCGGGATTCGACCGCTGCAGCTGATCAACGGTTCTGTCCAGTAGCCTCCGCCCGGGCCAGGGTGGTGCTCCTGCTCCGACTTACCACGTGTTGTCTGTTGTTGCTGGGCTTGCCATTCCAGATATCTGGCCGCCTCCAGCAGAGTATCGATGCTCATCGCGCGTCCCTCACGGTAGGCGACCCGGTTCCCCGGGACGGAAGGAAGCAAGAGAAACGGGCGGGTGTTTTTTTAGTCTCCAGCGAGGCCCGGTGTGCACGATCAACCCGCACGCACGCGTCGATCGTTCCTCCCTCTTTCTCCTCGAAAAGGGACCGAAAAAATCAATTGGAGAAACCGAAGGTAATTCCTCTGCATACGTAAAAGATGATTGCAACAAGATGGCGATGCGACCACGGGAATACACACAAAACAAGGCGAGTCGTATTCTAGGCAAGCCCCGCCCCCCAGGGCTTTAGCCCCGCCCTTCTTACTACGACCTTCGGCAAAACACGGCTGACTTTCGCTGCGTGGTGGCACGGATTGTCTTCAGCAGCTTCAATCTGAATCAGTGATCATTCATCCCATCACAGTTCAGTTTGATAAGCATTAGGCCCCAACCTGGGGCCCCCAGACCCGCATTTTGATACGATTTATTTTCATCTAGCCGTGTTTAACTCAAGAGTTACAGAGCTAAGAAGGGTCAATTTGTTTCAGATGATCAATCATTTAGAAGATGCTAGACCCCTTGAAGGTCCAGCCTAGAACCTCTGGACTGGACCTATATTTATACCTGGACCCTACTCGAACTAAACGTGTTGTGACTCGTGTAGCACGATGTCACATCAGTAGTTTATCTAGCTTTGTTATTTTATTCCCCGTCCCTTTGACATTTTTTGACTCAGACATTTATTTGTATAATGCCTTTCAAAACAAAGTTACAATGTGCTTTACAGAGTTAAAAGCAGAAAACAACAAAGTGCTGCTATAATTACTTAAGTCAGACATTCAAATTAGAGCGGTCATAGGCAAATAATACACTTGACCGTAACTATGTTTCAGAAGTTCTGTGGTGGGAAATGTAGAGCTCTCTTTTTGCTGCTTTTGCAGCATGAGGGAAAAAGTCTCCAAGGAAAACAAAACACATACGTGGGATCCATTTCCAAATTCCATCCGCCGGGGTTTGTATGCAGCCGCGCAGGGCCGCAGTGCATTCAGACATGTCTGTGCGTGCGGACCAATGAGCGTGCAGAACAACAAGGCATGGTGCTGGTCCACATGGGCACCCGCCCGGCCCGACACTGACTCATTTGCATGGCGAGAGCGTGACTGGCCACCCTGCTGTCTCGGGATCCCACCTGTCAATCAAACCATGACGAGGGCGTGGTTTACCAGCCTGCATTCATGGCTGTGTTATTATGCATTACGTGCCACAACTCAACTGTGATGTCTTTACACTAGCCGTGGTTATTTGGGGTTGGTTCTCAAAACATGTTCACCATGTCAAGGGTCCCCAGATTGATATAGGCTATTTGGCCTCCGACCCCTATTTGAAAAGATGACGATGCCTGTTGTGTTAAAAAACTAAAACAAATAAAACACCTGAAACCTTTTTTGATCGTTCCACAAATAGGCTACTTTTACAAGCTTTTCTAATTTCTACAAATTTGAAGATCTGCAAGCTCACAACGCGATCGTTATTCGTTATGCATTGTGAGCTTGTAGATCAGCTATTTTCAATAAAGCCAAAGTATACAAATACTAGGTATGGTGTGGTTAAACTGTTCCTCATTTTGCTGGGGACCTCCTGGGAACCACCACAAGGACCCACTTTGAGAACCACGTTGCTTTTACGGATATATCATGCAAGTCTGAATGAATTTCATCAGTGGAATTGCATTCTAGCATGACCCAAGCTGTTCCCTAGCAACTTGCTAGGAAACAGCTTGGGTCCAAGTTTAGTCAACTAGCCTACTGATATTCAGATATCAACAGAATGGACTCATGTACGTAGACTATTTTATGTTGTCAGTTTATTACTATAGATATATAATAACTATTAAATACACAAACTAAAACACAAAGAAATTATAAAATTAATTATGCTGGTGAACACATCAAAACAAAAAAGTTATCAAATATCATCATCAGAAAGTTTATTAGCTGTTTACATATAAGGACAAATTTGCACTGACTGTAGCTTTGAAGGTTGTTGGCTTAAGGGCTATAACTATAACTTTAACTGTATTGTATGTGTATGTGTGTGTGTGTGTGTGTGTGCGCGCAAGTGTGCGTGTGTGTGTGTGTGCATGTGTGTGTGCGCGAAAAGAGAAACTGTTTAAAACACCATGGCAGCAGTTTAGAATGGCATGATTGTATACAAACACGTGTATGTATGTATGTATGTATGTATGTATGTATGTATGTATGTATACATACATCTATACAAAGTACTCAGTAGCATTCTCCTGGTCAAATATTACTCAAGTCTCAAACACAAGTGGAAGTTGTTCTGTCAACTTGGGTTAAAGTACTGGAGTTGCTTTCAAAAACACTTACCGGTAACTACTATTCAAAAGTACAAGCCTTTAAAAAAATACTTAATATTCAAAAGTGAAAATGACAAAGTACATTTTCTTTTTAAAATCAATGCATTGCTGTATTGAAAATGTACCATTTTCTAAAAATTCTAACACTTTAAGAATTTTTCGAAACATGTCAATAATAATGAAAATAGCAGATCTGTGAGCTCACAACATGTTGCCTCGTGACACATTGTGAGCTTGTAGATCGGTTATTTTCACTATATTTGAAATAAGGGCAAAGCAGCACTATATTAACTTTTTAATGAATTAAATGACATTTTGTCCAATCAGTATGGTAGAGTATGTTAATACAATATAATTTATACTTGGGGTGGTTGTGTTTAGTCTCCCTGCTCTTCAGATGTCAAAGGTCAGGCTCTATAAGCTCAATGGTAAGCATTTCAGTAAGCCTACTTGCGCAGCAGCGCAGGCAACCCGGTTGAAATCCGGGGTAGAAGAGGAAAGTTACATTTCTCTCTCTTTGTATTTAACAGGGACAATACAAAAACAATGTATCAAGTTGTAAAAACATGAAACCGTTACGTTGTACAGTATATATGGTTTATAGCCAATAGCTAATTTGCAACCCCAGTCCCTGGTTAGGCCTTTCTGTAGGGTACAAATGTTAATTACTAATGCACCTTTCCCAGAAATGTAGTGGAGTCAAAAGTACAATATTTTCTACACACTGTAATACTTATACATATACTACACACATATGTGTATAGGAGTGTAGTCTGTGTGGCTGCCTGTTAACGTATTAACGCCTTCAGGCTTTCAATTAAAATCAGATTTACACGATGAGTTAAAGTTGAAATTGTCAATTCAGTTTAATCACTTCAGGTAGGCTATTGTATTGTAATACAGCAGCATGCTTTGAAGAACAGAGGGGGCAAGGAAGGAAGGATAGGAGGAAGGATAGTTGAAGGAAGAGATAGTTGCTCTTGCTGTGACTAGTGAGCAGCAGATGGGCATAAACTCTGGGGTCAGAACAAGAACTGAGGTGGGAAACACTGACCCATTTAGAAGTGCTGCATCACTGGACAAATACTGAGAGAGAGAGAGAGAGAGAGAGAGAGAGAGAGAGAGAGAAATGAAACACTGAAAACCACAAGGTAAATAAAATTATGGTAGCCTAATTAATTGACCTTCATGGGTGCACATAATGAAGCCAACAATATTATGTAGGCTACATGAGCATTTTGGTTATGGATGTCTTTAAGGGGCAACAGTAGCGTGTATGAAATTTGAGAAACGCAACACAACACATTTCATGTAATGCACCCAAGAGGTGAATTCAGGCGAAGGCTACATAATTGGCTGTTCCACTTTCAGTCATGAGGGGAGGGGCATGTGAATGGGAGAAGAGGATTATGTTTTTGTGTTGTTGTTTCTTATTTCACTGCACCAGAACGGACTGCAGAGCAATATTAGACTTAGGGGTTGCTTGCATTTTGTGCACAGTATATGCTAGGGAATTTCCCTGAATACCATCCACAAAGGAACTGAAGACTGTCATTGTACTTAACTACCACTTGAGGGCGCCATAATCCTTGTCGTGCCAAAGTAATGCACACTTCGCCTAGCGACATTCCAAAGACATCCACCAGTTCCACCACTACGGGGCTCTGTTGGATTAGATTGCTAGTCACGTCGTAAACTGCACTAGGATGACACACAAACCTATATAAATACACAGATCCTTCTCCAGTAGGCCTAGCTACCGGTGCAAAGAACCGTTTTCACTTGCAATCACTATTATAGGCTAAAGACAAGCAATTGGTCACTCATAGGCCTTTATCTGACAGTGGCACTAGGATAATAAAATATTTTAACTTAACACCACGTTACTGAGCATGTCTTGTGAATGTATTATGTAGCCTATTTATATTTAGGACTTAACTGTCAAACAAAAGTCCTCAGATGGAATGAATCTTGTAATCACGTCTCGTCTCAGTCTGTGTGCTCTATAGCCTATGTATCCCTTGACCTTGAAACCTCCCAGCAGTGTCTCATTTTATCCCATCAATGCGGGCAAGCCTGCATGGTTTTTATACCTAACCTCTCATGGTTTTATCATGCACGAGGAAGTGCATGTAGTGCGTGTGAACTACTAGACAGTAGACAGTGCGTGATACCATAAAGTAGGCCAATGTTTCTGGCTGGGTGGCTCTGGAGAAACGAGTTGATGTCTGAGACAGTTATTGATTCATTACTTCCTATAAATGTTTGTATTCCTCTATTCATACACCTAGCAGCACCACTAGTTTAATGCCTTCCCTCTTCCTATAGTAATCTTGTCTGCTGTAGTGTCCCACCAAAGGCAGATTTATTTTTTGTGGTTTTGTGCCTAGTTTCCAAAGCTTCAAATTAAAAGATAGATGATGCCCTTTTAACATCATATAAATAAAAAAACAACGCATTGCATATGGACACAACTTTATAACAGCTGAAAAGTATAAAACAGGGCAGGGCCAAATCAATTTAGTAAATAAATCGATGGGCAATTATTGTCACATCGATTCATTAATCTAGAAATTACACACGGAAATCTATAGTTATACGCCTACATTTTTCCACGTACAACTGAACTAGATTGTTTTAGGTGGATATACAGGGGAGTGGTGCACTGTGCATCAGTGCAGGATGCATGGCGCTCACCGTCTTGGCAACTGTTGCCAGGATACTGTACAGGGCAGGAAGAAATAGCTGTGCATGTGAGTTTAGACGTAAGCTGACGCACTATACATAATTGATAAAAGCCGGGGGACTGACTGAAAATCTCCTCACTGCCTTTTCTTGATGCCCGTTTCACCCAGCCAGTCTTTTATGTAGTCAGAAGGCTTTACTGATAAGGTTAGTACTACCTCCTGACTCCTGAGCAGGGCCAAAATTAGGTTCAGAGCAATCTGGAAACCCATTCAGGGGAAGAAAAAAAAGATCCCCTTCCCTTAGCAATTTGATTCTTATCCATGGATCCATATTGGATTGAAATTGAATGGACGCATTTCAGGTTTCCTTTCAGTTCATATGCCTATCCCTTTGTACCTAAACAAAATCCACAGGAAGGAACAAAAGGAATGTTATATTTACAGATTTTTATTTTATTATGTTGCAAACAATGACATCCAGATATATTGATACACAACTTTTTTGTACTGTGCATGTGTATGTGCATTTGTGAGTGTATGTGTATGCGTTGAGAACATGTGGCAAGACAGAACCACAGAAAGCAGAATGTAAAATCCCATGAGGGGAGGCCCTCGCAGGGTGAACAAGGCAGAGAGCGAGAGAGAGAGAGAGCAAGAGGGCGCTGGGGATTCTCTGGGAGTCAATACACACTTACATTCACACACCCACAGACACACACACAAATCATTAAAGGTAAAACACACCTTTGCTGTGGCTGTGTATGTGTCTGTGTTCTCAGCAGCAATAGGGTTTTTTAAGGTCCTGTGAGTCATCTACTAAAAGCAGAGCTGTCAAAGAGATGAAGAAGCGTGACTTTGAACAAAGCAGGTGAGAGGCTTTGCGTCCCGGGCCCCGACCCCCCCGCTTGTCGAACCTGCGGAGGAGACTGCGGGACGGAGACTCTCCTGTCGTAATATACAAAGACGGACAGGTAAACACACACAGTGAACACACACACATACGCTCGCCCGTGTAACCTTGAGGTGCAATCGGACTAAAGGGCCTGCATTTGCTCTGTCCTTTCTGATCTTTCTCCCTTACTTCAATCCAACCGTTATCTTCCACTCCTTTGTTCCCTTTCTTTTACTTAACTCATTCACCACAGGCAGCAACAGACCATAACAGTGGAGGCATGAAATAAAACTAAACAAAAAAAAAAGAAAAGAAAAAGAAAATCCTAAACAAATCCCTTCAACAAGGGACACAATTAATTTTTTCGTGCACCGTCAGTTACCCAGAATCCACCTGCGCCAGCACACAGGGATCATTTAAACTTTGACCCCAATAGGGAAGGTCATGACAACGGTATGCAAATTATGCAAATTTAACAGTATACAATTTTTTTTGTTTGATTCACCATGCAAAGAATACTTTGTTTTTCTTTTTTTCTTTTTTTTCCTTTTTTGATGTCGTGTTTATGTTTATGTGTCTTGAGATTGCGTGACATTTATTTTAAGCGTACCCTACATCCAGAATAATTTACATAAAAAGGACAAATAGTCATCTTAATAGGGCTGGCCCAGTGTAGAGGGAAGAGAAGAGAGGAAGGTTGGGGACGGGGGCAGGGAGAGAGCAAGGTAAACTATGAAGTATGAGAGGAGAAGTGTTGGGGGCAGGGTGGGGGATGAAGTAAGAGGAAGAAGACGAGTAGCGGGCCAGAGGGTTGGGGCTATAGGGCTGCTGTTGGACTGGGTGGGCGGGTGGGTGGGGGGGGGGAGGGGGTGTAGAGGCAGTCTCAGCGGCACTCCCAGACTTTGACTGTTTGGTCGACACTGCCCGTCACCACGTAGGGAGCCGTCTTGTGGAAATCTGTAGGGGTGGAATGCTAGTTCAGTGCCATGGTGTTAAAGAGCAGTACACTTATTCAAACCGTTTTTTAGGTCTATTCCAAGACCTCTAATGTTTCTATCATCTATTGTTATAGTATTTTCTATTTTGCGATACAGACTACTGGATCAGATTCTTCAGCTGCACACTTACCACAAGCAGTTTACTTTAGCAATTACACGCTGGTTGAATTAAAAATATTGACCTTTGGTGCATTAACACTACTACACTGACACTAACTGGGACTCTTTCAACTACTGGTCTGGTCTTACGTGACACATGCCTGGTTGTCCCTGCTAAGAACTGTAGAGCTGGTTGTTCAGAGGTGTGGAAAAGGGGATTTAGGGCTTTGGGTTGAGTCTTACCCAGAGAGGTAACAAAGTGTTCATGGGCACACAGGGTCTTCATGCAGCGCTTGTTCTTGTAGTCCCAGATCCTCAGCGTTTTGTCATCGGCACAACTCACTATGAACCTGCCTCCAGGATGGAACAGGAGCCCACGCACCCAGTTGTCATGACCCACCTACAGAGGAAGAAGACATTGTTTCTCAAATGGCTCAGCTATAATTACATGCACTGAGAATCCCCTTCATTGTCAGTATTCCGTTTCATGCACTGGCAGCTATGAACAAAATTAACATGGCAAATACGAGACAATAAGGGATATGGTGCCAGAAATAAAATTGTTGGTATTCACGGTTTATGCAAAAGAGTTCTATGCCCTGTACATCCACAGCAGGTGGATGGATATTCATAGAAAGCATTCCATATGACCGTGATAACAGCACATCATAAGTGTTGTTTTATTTGCAGACACATATAAACTTGGATATTGGAAAGCTACAGATGTAGCTATATTACCAACATAACCGTAAGATGTTAACAGTGATACGAGTGTATCTAGATAAGAAACCTTGTTCATTTAAAAACATAGCAAGGACACCAAGACAGCCATAAAAAAGAGAAACGCAGGAACACACACACAATACACACCAGGGTCATAAGGCACAAGCCAATGCTGACGTCCCACATCTTAATAGTTTTATCTCTGGATCCAGAGAGCAGGAAGGGTCCAGGTTTCCCACTCTTCTTATTCTGCAGGAGAAACAGACATGGTGAAGAGGAACTTCTACTTAGGTATTTATACTGACACTTCCACAATATCTCAAATCAAAATAAGTTTGTGCAGTTTTAACTCTGCTATATGAAATATTTGAATGAACATGAAAAATGTAATATGAGGATATAAAAATAGTCATTATTTTCAATGCCTTTATGGGTCACTTATATCAACATGTCTCCATATCATGTTTTCACTCAAGTTACATAATGACAATTCAACAATGTACATCCATGTTCCTTTGTGTTAAATTACTAAAATCAAACTTCTGAATGACACAGGTTAATGTGAACCAATATCCCCACACATCAATAATCAATAATGTTTTCATACCGTTGATTAAAACAGATCCTATTGCATTGGAGAATAGCCTCTGGGCTCTATTTTTGTGTATAACTGTAGTTCCCCAGAGTGGCATAAACATTTGCTGTTCCGGTTCAGTTTCTCACAGCTTGATTAGATTCGCTCAGAAGCAGATTTGAACGGAAATACATATGAAGGTGACGTGTTTCCAGTTCAACAGGGAACTATTAGTTATGCACAGTCCATTTGATATCTAGCCACAAATGTGTGAAAGCTAAATCTTGAGAATTAACTTTTAAACAGAGTGTAAAATTGTTCATTTTAACACTCTCGGGCTGATAAGGGTTAACACCATCAAACTAGAGGCCTCAGAGGTCAACAGAAGACAACTGTGCTGGGTGTTCTACATACCTCAGAGCCAGTGGCTTCCAGGATAGTGGGGTGCGCGCTGTCTGGGGCCCAGGCGATGCACTCCACCACGTGCTCGTGCTCACGCAGCTCTGCCTTGCACTCCTTGGAGGCGGTCACCCACACACGCACCGTCTGGTCGTTGGAGCAGCTGGCGATCAGTGTGCCGTCCTGGTTGGGGCGCACCATGCGCACCCACTCCCTGTGGCCTGCGAATGTCTTCACACAGTAGCTGTGGGCGGAGTTATACACACGCTTAATAGACACACCTTGACATGGATCAGATTGGCTAGTTAAAGGGGTTGTTAAGTAGGGCTGTACACAACATGTCTTTCTTTTCTCTTTACCGTAATAAATTTTGTCTTGCACCAGCGACTACTAGATCTGCGATATAATAGCGTTGTATGTAGTCCTATACAGGATTGTTAAAATAAGCAGTCTGCAGTCATATAGTTAACGCATTAATTGCTTTTAAATGTTCAAAAATGTTCAAAAACTGACATATGGCTCTGTTGCAATTCTCTATGTATTGTTCTCTAAGCACTGAAAGTTTCTGAAACAATTGCAATTGCAGCCTCCAATAAAAGGTCACAATTTCAAAAACCTATTTTCTATATAATAACGAATCGCTGACGAGTCGCATTAAACTCCCGACTCTGATTCAACTAGATAAATCCTGAGTCAGGGAACGCCCTAGTTGTAAGTGATATTTGTCTTTTTTTAAGTTATAGCTCAATGTTCTGATTCATTCATTGCTACAAAGTTGTTCAGTGTGTTCAAGTGTCTCACATCTTTCCAGCTCTTTAGTAAACAGAAAATACATTTTAACATAAATAAATTAAATTAAATCCCAGCACAAAAATCCAAGGCCCATCTGTATTCTCTTATAAAGCACATAAAGATGTACTCTACGGAAATAGATGTAAGAATTCTTACCCAGTGGCTACTTCCCACATCTTGATGGTCTTGTCTCTGGAGCCAGACACTATGTGGTCTCCATTGGGCATGATGGCTACAGACGACACATTGTGGTCATGGCCTAAAACACAGAGGACAGAAATGAGTAGGTAGCCCTACCAATATACGCAGAAAAACTTTTGGCCATCGACTTTATTGGTGACATCAATATCAGCCATTATGCAGCCGATGAGTCAGATTTTACAGGATTCAAACCTAGGCATTGGCCAGGCTATAGAGATAATTCATACGTAGTATAAGATTTGAGAATGCAACATCTTTTGCATCATATTTTGTTGATGATCACCTTGTGATCATGGTGTAAACTTAAGAGAAAAAAGGAAACACGTGACAGTGAAATGGTAGCTTAATTAGCGTCACTATAGGCCAGTCAATCTAAGCTAAAAAGGGGTGTGACCCAAAAGAAATTGCAATAGTAATCATTCAAGGTTTTTTATGATCCTAAAGGGCCTTGCAAACGTGAAGCGAGGAACGCAGGCGTTGTTGCCTGGATCAACACAGGTCAACACAACTCCTCCAGGTCTGTTGAAGAGGGGCACAACAACGCAAGCATAAAAAAAACAGAATCCAGGTCTGGTGAGTCGCGGGCGTGTGCACGTAACGAGCACGCGTGCAACAAATTCACGGGACCGCGCTCACGTAAATACGCTTGCGTTGTCGCACCGCGACTGCTCCGAGCAAAAACACAGGTCTCATTGAAAATGAACTATATGCTCATTTTATCGCTTCCGGTTTGCAAGGCCCTTTAGGGTCATCCAAATAACATAAAAAAATGTGGATCATGGTAAAATCAGGGGTTGCATCACGTCACACTACTCAAAGCATAATTTAATTTAAGTGTTTTTGCCTTATATAGGTTTAATGGTACCCCAAGTTTCAACCCCTTAATTTACCATGATCCACAATACAACCATTTTTATTTTGTTATTTGAATGACCCTAAGGATCATAAAAACCTTGAACGATTACTGTATTGCAATTTCCTTTGGTTCAAACCTTAGATTGACTAGCCTACTATGCGAGTCGCAGAATGACCACATAACTGTGATGGAAGCCAATGAGCGGGTCTACTGACCATGCATTGTTCGGATGCACTCAAAGCCCTGGAAGTCCCACAGCTTGATGCTCATGTCGGCTGAACACGAGGCCAGCAGCTTTCCTGTCTGGTCAAAGGAGATGTCCTGGACAGAGTCTGTGTGGCCCTTCAGAGTCCGCTCAAAGTCCCCCGCCTCGTAGTCCCACACCTACACACACACACACACACGTCAGATTGTACACACTTGTTTCACACTTTAAGACAGGCAGATGTGTGTAGGTCAAAGTATTGAAAATGTACAAAATGTTTCTCCCTCTATCTGCAAGCATGGGGTATTTATGTTGGATTGCATGTTTTATTTATGTATTTCTTAGTTAGATTTATTACACATTTATGTTGTTTATATATTCATGTCCGAATTGTATAACTTTACAATTCATAAAAACAGTGTTGCTTGACGACTGGATGATAATGTGCCTGTGGGGTGAATATTATATGAGTTAAGCGCTAAATGCTGTTTCTGTACCAGCATTCTGTAGTGATGCACAGTATCGCTACAGAGGGTAAAATCACACCCGTGTGAAGTGAGTGGTGCAACTCCGTGTGGGGGTCCCCGGAAGTTCCAGACGCACAAGACCACGGCCAGGGTGCCGGTCCGGTTCGGGCGAGCCGCCCCATGTCCGAAACGGTTGAGAAATGACAGAGTTACCATGTGGGGGTCTCCGGGGAGGTCCCAGGAAACATCATCATGACAGAGTTACCGTGTGGGGGTCCCTCTACTGTACTGTACTGGCACACCAGAAATCATCATATACAGTTAATATGTGTGTGTGTGTGTGTGTGTGTGTTAGGTTGCGCACAGGTGGTGAAAAACAACCATGCTATTTTCGTGCTCAGACCCAGGCACCCAGATAGCTCCGTACCACTCAAAACACATAAGTTGAGTGGACTGCCACTGTCTCTTTAAAATAAACAAACCAACACTAGCCTATCTAATTCAAAGTGATCATGACCAAACAGGGCATTTGATCAACAGCAAGATGAAGGAAAACCGACTGAGAACGCTGAAAGAGAAACCGCCATTTGCATGTTTCCCAGGGTGCTCCGGGAGCGTTGTGCCAGCGTTGCCCCTAACAACAAGAGCATCAGTCGATATCCACCCAGAGCAGTGACACAGCAGAAAACCAGCAGGGAAAACAGAGCCCTGGGAGGAGGAGGGCAAGGAGGTAGTGAGGGGTGGTGCTGGAAGGCGTATGAGAGCAAGAAGACAAAGAGCCTTCAGAATCCACAGCATGGCTGTGAGTGTGATCTGCAGGATCAGAGCAACAGAAGCCCCGATGTCGAGTTGAACAGGTCAAATCAGTTGTGAGAACATGTGAAAACAACTTTTACTACCCCATATAATAACCCAACTCAAATAATGTGCACCACTGATTTGAATGTGTCTCCCAAAGGTCTCCCAGCGTGATAGTTGTTTTATAAGGACTTTTAAATGGATTACCATTTACCGGTACACAATGTCTGCATTAGTTTGGGTTTGTCAAAGAAACAGTGTGTTTGCACTACAGCTTGAAGAATGGTCAATTTCATTCTAAACAATGAAACGAACAGGTCTTATTTCCATTTTACAATCAAAAATTTAATTAGTCAATTTTTCTTTTTTTTTGTTTCAAACTTTGCAGAGCTTGCCTTTAAATTGTAATATATTTTGCATCACCCCACACACAGAGACAAATATAATAACCCACCAACACCACAACTGATACCCTTAGACCCACTACCCACCTTGATGGTGGCGTCCTCAGAGGCTGTGACCATGACGGAGAAGACGGGGTGGAAGATGACGCGGGTGACGGGGCTGCGGTGCCCGCTCAGGGCGTACCTCTCTGGGGGACGGGGGATCCACTCCTTGGGGTCCCGTTTCTGTCCCACGGGACCACCGTGCGTCATCTCCTCCTTGGCCTCGTTCAACTTTGACTCCAGCTCCATCACCTGTCGGAGGACAATTAACCCATTTAGGCCTGACGTGGTTATTTCAGAAATAACCATGTTTCTGTATCAGTGGTGCTCAATATTTCATGTCAAGGACCCCAAAAATGATATGTAATATGCCTCCGCCCCCATCTGAAAATATGTTGTTCCAGGGGCCTCCCCAGAAGCAAAGATTTGAGTTAAAATGTTCACTCTGTAATAATATATATTCAAAGATTTGAGGCACATTTTCACGATTTTTCAAAAATAGCAGACATACAAGAGTTTAAATTATTTTTGTAATGTTTTTTTGTGGCTTTCGCCTTTATTTTACATTTTTTATGGAGGGACAGACAGTAGGCTGACAGGAAATGGGGAGAGAGGTGGGGGGAAGACATGCAGTAAAGGCCGTCGGGATCGGGAGTCGAACCCACGGCACACTGCCAGACTGGATTACCAGCCAAGGTGCCTGGACCACTGAGCCATGGCCCAGGCCCTGCTATTTTTCAATAGCTAAAGTATAACATAATGCTTAAAACACCAAAAGGGGTTCCCGCCCAAAATGGGTTAACAAATGAGCGCAATGTTATCATGCTTTGTTTTCATTCTTGATTTCTCCTGTCAGTTGCGGGCTGCCTCTGTCTGCCTTTTCTGAACATCTTTGCTTGAGCATGGCTCAAGACTGCAACTAATATAAGTGCCAGTTAAACTTTACCTGATGGAATTCGTGAGAGTGCATGTTGATCACTAAGTCGGTCTCTCCCTCCCTGCTGTATGTTCATCATCAGTGTGAGTGTAAGTTGATGAAACGTGCCTAACATCCTGTTCTTCAAAGTGACTGACGTTACGTCATGTCTCGAGAAACAACTCATGTGATTTAAATTAAATCACTGGTGCACAAAATAACCATATGGATTGTCTACTAACGTTTTCAGCTGAATTGCCTAACGCGTGTTCACTACATTTTGGTTGGATTGCATGGGACACACGTACACCAGGGCTTGAGATTAACGGCGTCCCAATGTCCCGGGTCCTATAAAATATCAATTTGGGCTGATAAAATATCTCAGTCGGGCCGGTTTCGGGACTAGGGTTTTCAGTTTTGCACTGAAAATGTGCATATCGTGCGCAGCTGCAAGCAGCATTAGACTAGCAGTGCTGCATAAAACAGAGACTGATCAGAGACTCTATGAGACTGACACGGGGGCGCACTGCCTCAAATCCTGACACAAATAAAATAATCCAGAGTAGTCTGCTGCAAGTTAATAGGGACTTTAAGCAACAACGGTTTTCAGGATGGCTCAGCTAGGCGGAAGTATGGCAGCTATGACGCCGTCGCCGTAGCTGTCAAAATCGTTAAGCAAACAGCCGTCAGCGACGGCGACATTGGTTCCCATGGTGACACGTCTATGCAGCATGTGTCAAACAAACACTTTTCTTTTTAAACACCCCGTCGCGCGTCAGCCAACTTGCCGATATTGCTTAATTCTTACATGCGCTGGACATGATCAGCAGTGGAAAAAGGAAGGTGCTGGAGCACCTTTTATTCTAAAACCGTTTTAATAAACATGGTTAATATGACATATGGTATTAGTGTTATTTCTTCATTCAGAGCATGCCAACACATTACACAGCATAAAAGAGGTGATGGAGCTGAATGTATGACAGCTATAATTTCAATAAACATGGTTATGACATGGCGTTGTAGACACTATGTGCAAGTGTAGCTTCTGCCGTAGTAGAAAGGGCTGCGACGGAGAGCAGGTTTATGTATCGAGCGCTGATCCATTTCCGGTTGCCGGAGCCGACTGCCGTAGCCGTCGTTGCTTAAAGTCGCTAATGTTGTGCTTGCCAGAGCCTCATACTCACATAGCCCCACCACACCCCGACGGTAGCCTGTCGTTTTTGCCCCAAGAAGACAGCCCTCCCTTCTCCAGGCGTCGCGTCGCAACTATTTAACCTGTCCTCCCGAGCTTTAAATTAAAATCACATTCGATAATATTTACGTAGGTCAATTGAGTAAATATAAACGTAATGTTTGATGAGTCACTGACAATTTTAATAATTCTAATGACGTGTATACACGTCTTTAGAATCAAAACCACAGGGTGCCTTGGATGTGTATAGGCGTCTTTAGAATCAAAACCACGGGGTGCCTTGGATGTGTATAGGCGTCTTTAGAATCAAAACCACAGGGTGCCTTGGATGTGTATAGGCGTCTTTAGAATCAAAACCACGGGGTGCCTTGGATGTGTATAGGCGTCTTTAGAATCAAAACCACGGGGTGCCTTGGATGTGTATAGGCGTCTTTAGAATCAAAACCACGGGGTGCCTTGGATGTGTATAGGCGTCTTTAGTGTGCGTTCATTAAAGTGTTTCTTACTCTTTGTGTGTGAGCGGAATGATTTGGAAAGCTGTCATTGGCCAGTGTACACACAAAACACACGGCTCACCTTCTTCTGTAATCTGATGACTGAGGTCCATTTCTTTTCCAGAAGTCCAGCGTACTTTTTATCTACCTCCTCATTCTAGAAGAAATTGCAACAAAAACCAAACAAGAACAGCAGTTAGGCAAACACAGAGCCAACCATATTTTGACGTATGGATATCCTGACTTGTCAAGGACTTTACAACAATTGTTCATGATCAAACAGTTCATGAAGTCTACGTATACACAGTGGAAATTCAGCCCTGCAACTGAAGCAGACTAAAGGAAAACTAAGACAGCTTGAATGTTTGAACCGCCCTTTTGGACATGGTTGTTTTATTTGCTTTCAGAAAGCGAATCACATTTTTTTACAGCAATATCAATGGCAGGTGAATGACCCAGATATTTAGTTATCAAATCAGCAGCACCAACCCATAGTCTCACATGATCATCCATTTTAGACTGTAAATAGTGATTCAGGCTCCCGTCAAATCATAGCCTTTCCGCTTTGACAGGAGCAGAGATATGTGCATTTATCTTGCCACATGTCAATCTTGCAACAAGTTTTGTAAGTCTTTACAAAACTCTAAAGTAGTGCAAATCATCAAACTTCAGGAGCCACAGTACCTCTGCCATCAGAGCTTAATTCCTAGTTACCGGCCGCGCTGCCTCTCCCATGTTGGAAATGTTGAAGGATTTGCCACATACAGTATTTCCCATTTCGTATGTAAATGTCAAACCAGCCACGATATGTACTTTTCCAAATGTAGGAACTTGGAAGTTGGAACCAAGTTCTTACATATGTATGACTTTGGCGGTTTTCCCTGTGTTTGTTCTTACCATATCTACCTCGGCCTCTTTCTTGAAGGTGGAGTATGCCTCTTCGTATCCATTGGAACGGAGGTAATCTGCTATAGCTCGGTTTCTGGGAAAAGACAAAATGAAAAGAGGGTTGGAAACATGAGTCCACAAGTTCCCAAACTTTAATAAAAATCACACCCGTGTGGGTTCCTGTGGAACGCGCCCAGGGTGCCGGCCCGGTTCCGGAAAGCCGCCCCGCGTCCGAAATGGTTGAGAAATGACAGAGGTCTGGTGACTGTACTGTCACACCCAAAATCATAATACAGTATATACAGTTAATATTATGTGTGTGTGACTGTGTGTCTGTCTGAGGCTGCACAACAGTGACACTTGGTGGTGAAAACCAACCAAACGGACACAGAAAGGGACACACAAAGCTGTCTTTAGGAGTGGTTGCACCACTCAAACATGTGTCTGATTCGGCCATTCAGTGCTCACCCATACAGTCTATGGTATTATATGGCCTAAATCATATTTCTCAAGATTAAGACAGTGAACAAGGTCACCGATGGTAGCAGCTACAAAAAGAAAGTAAAGGTTGTAGTGTAGTTTTCATTTTCACATTCACTGATTTTATCCCAACAACAAACGTTTCTCACCGATTGTATCCCAATAACAAACTTTTCTCACTGATTGTATCCCAATAACAAACTTTTCTCACTGACTTTTCACACAACTCCAGTTTAAAGGACAACTTCACCACTATTCAACCTATATTCATATATTTGGTCCTCACTAAAAATAGCAAAGAAAAATCTACTGGCCAATAACCTCTATGTATGTCCCTAACCCCCAATCCCTATGTATGTCCGTTTAGAGTAAAAACAGCTGCAATACCGCTGGGTGACCTTTTTTTAATTTTCATCATGAACATTAATGAGGACCAATTATGAACATAGGTTGAAAAGTTGTGGTCGTCCTGTAAGAGACGCAAAGACGACTCCTCAGCTTTACGGTGCAAATGGACGAGCCATTGATGCCTAAAGATGCACGCTGTTGGGAGTTCATCGTCTTTGTCAGGGACACTTCATAAATATTTTAGATGGCAATATTGTGTTGTAGTTTGTGCACGAACATGTCGTCATGTGACTTCTTATGGCTTCACAACTAAATGCAACACATTGTCCTCCGAGTGTTCCATTTATTCAGTGGCAGTGCTAAGAGAAATGTAAGCTCCGCCTTCAACAGAAAAGAGAACCCCACCCTGTCTGGCAGATGGAATTACATAACTCCACCTTTAATGTCAGTAAAAGTGTGTGAGCTGCCAAAGAAAAGGGGACCCTAATGTTTGAATCACCGGGATGGTCCGTTTGAGTTACCATGGAAACCCACCACAAAGAGGGAACCTCTCAATTACGCCCTGAAAAAGGTCTCGACCACACGCACGCACACGCGCGTGCGGTTCAGTTCCTTTCTGAAATGAAGGGTGAATATTTCATGAGCAGCAGTGCTAAGTTTAGGCTGTGTTGTCAGTGTCCTTTGACTGGCAAGCAGATCATTTGTAAGTATTGTAAGTTGTAACTCATCATGTGTCCTGCGTAAAACGCATGAACAAGCACACAAGAACATTATGCATTAAGTCACCTTTGGCAACAGTGACTGCTGATGAATGTCATTTCCTGTCTATAGAGCTTAATGAGTAGGACGTGGTTAGAGTGACTATTGGAAAAAGGCATGGCTGTGGGACTTGTATGCATTCCGAACTACAACCCAGCAAAAAAATTATTGAAATTGAGCGTATACTATTGTTGGCAACAATTACACAATGTAATTTCATCATTTCTCTTGTAATGCATACAGCTGATATAAATAGACCTTCTCCTGGGCTAGTTAGTGGTTTACATTCACCTGCCAGGACTTATTTTAAACGAAATGAAACTGAGGTGGCTGCATTCACTACAGACACACAGATGCTCTAGTTTACAACAGAACAGCAGATTCAGTCTAACTAAACAGAGTTTGACTTGAACCTAAATCATGGATCATCTTGCTACCGGGAGTCTTTTGAGAGGGGCAGAAAACGTTAGAATTTAGATTAAGAGCTGTCTGGGACTAGGAATTCACATGATCCAAGCAACAGTAACTAGTAACAAATGGTTTGGAAAAACATGATGGCTCCTCCATAAATCAAAAGGCAATAATTAACTAAATCAGTTTTAACTCTGGCCAAGAACATTTACATACGAGGGCCGTGTGAGAACATGAAGAATTCTGTAGTGGTAGATCATGTATGTTTAAAGATTTATTATTCAGAAGTCAGACTTTGGTAAATAAAATGTGTAGAGGAAATGAGACACATCAAGACAATTATTCAATATTGTGATAACATGTATGGATTTAACCCATTTTGGGCGGGAACCCCTTTTGGTGTTTTAAACATGTTATAATTTAGCCATTGAAAAATAGCAGATCTACAAGCTCATACGAGCTTGTAGGTCTGCTATTTTTGAAAAATCGTGAATATATTTATTTCAGAAAACTGGAGGATTTAGAAGATGTTTTTTAAAATTTCAAGGTCAGGCCTAAATGGGTTAAACATATGTATTAATATTAACAAACAACATCACTCAGCCATCCTACTGTACCAACCAGAGCTAACTGGTGAAATCACTGCCATTACTGTCTGCACTGGATGGATTAAGGGCTAGTAGGGTCGTCTCCTTGCATTAAACCGACAGTCAGTTTCTTCCATTCATCTCTTCTCTCCTCCCCTCCCCTCCCTTCCCTCTCATCTTTACTCTCGTCATGTGTGAGTTATGAAATATTCACAACTCGCCATGCAACCAAGCACCCAACAGGCCAGCACAGACTGTGCACACATCCTTCCTTGCACACATTCTCTCTGACAGCACACGCGTCCTCCTGGAAAAGGAAATGTGCTTTTATCACAGCCATTAGTGCAAACCTCCTCATGGATGCTTTCTATTAAGAAAAAGGGACATTTCAACGACTGTTTTGATTTGAAAGCCCATTTAAACTCAAACAAATAGGTGATGCGTGTGCACATTTGTAAAAGACGTTAAAGTGCTATGAGCTACATCTATCTAGACGTAGAAATATGAGAGTGGGGTCATATTGTGCTTAGGGCGATCACAATTATTACATAATCGCAATTATTTGAAAAAGTAAATTATATTTCCATAATTGTCAATCGTTTCCATGTTGAGAAATGCTATAGATCTGCTATTTTCACTACTGTTCTTTTGAATGTATTAATGGAAATTAGATTGTTTCATTTTATCTATGAAATACTAGTTTTTTAAATGTAGGAAACAAACAAAAAAGTATTTGCGTCCCATACATAGGTCCCAACCCACTGTTTGGGAAACAGTGTGCTAGTAGATGTGTCCACATAGGCTCCCTGGCATTACTACTCACAGTTCATCTCGTTGTCTCTGCGACAGCACCATGGTGCCTGTAGTTGCTCTACCTCCAGGAGGAGGGGAGATGAAGGTCCGGGGGTGGTGGAGGAGATGCTGACAGGGCAGGGAGGTCTTTGAGTTCTTTGGTCCCTTGCTCGTCGTCTCGTGTTCTGAAACTTCACAGGGTAGCGGGGGTGGCAGAAAGGTGCCACACGCCGACCGGTTGGACGAACGGCTGCCAAAGAGGACAGGTGTGGGACTATGAGGAAAGTCACAGCTCAGCCGTAGAGGAAAAACTCATCAATCAGAGATGCCCATGATCTATTGGGGAGAGGGAGAGAGAGAAGAGGGACAGGGACAATCAGTTAGTGTGACAACCAGTAGTGAGGGGGTAAATAGGGCTGGCCCCGACTGTCCGAAGGTGTGAACATTATATTGGCATTCAGAGCATGTGCATGTGCATTATTACACATGGTTATGCCTTAAAAACTGTATGTAATGGTAACGGGATGATTGATCTAGAATATCCTAGAGTAAGGCACCGTATTGGTTTAGCTGCGAAACTAAATTTGGCTTATATGACAGTATAACATATATTAGTTAATTAAGCCCAGGATGCTGCCTAGCGTGATTTGGTAGCAAACCAGGTTGTCCATTTCCGGAGCTTAGGACACTGTCGTGCACCTGAGGCCACAACAGTATTAAGCAGCTTAGTAGCTAGACCAGACAAACAAGAGTCTTCATTTGTCCAAGTGTTAGAGCCCACCAGTCCTCCATACCGCTGACAGTGCACAGGGAGACAGGGAGCTAACTGGATTAAACCCAGACGGGGAGAGGAGCATTCAACACGAAGCTGCACTTGTCCATTTGTCTCGCTCACTGTCTGTTAGGGTGTTGTCCTTTCATAGGCCAGCAACCTATTGTCCATCCTCAATAAATGACAACATACAGCATTTCAATAAGAATAAATAATTAAGTACTATTACTAATAAGCAAATTATTATTAAATGCAAACGCCTTTTTTGAATCCAGAGACATTGACACATTTGTAACACACCACTGTGTGTTGATGGAAAGTAAACAAGCACTCTACTCCCAGAGGTTGGATTGGGGGTAACTTAAGTCCCTGGAACATACTAGCGTCCAGGCCAGGGGGTGTACTTGTACATCACAAGCTGCCTCATGCTATAGAAACAGGAGATAGACAGACTCCTGCCCTATGGGCTACATGGCTCGCTAGAAACACTCATGAAACACTTGAGTGATTGCCAGAACTGTGAGTCGGTGAGAAATATTTGAAGAAACTCGTAGATAGAGAAAGGGGACAGAGAAGGGGCAGGATGCGATCATGCAACATGCAAAACAAACAAAAAGCCAAGGGTATGGGGCCATGGCTGGTACTTACAGGAGTCAAGACAAAACGTCAACTATCATGTTTAAAGGAAAAACCTCCAGGATCAAATACTCTACTAGCCAATAATATCAGCAATGATCAGCTGGTCATAAGCACAGAAAAACAAAGGTCCAAAGTCCATACCATGTACTGGCCTGGGTTTAACCAAACTGTTATGTGCAGGCAATGTGAGGTGCAAGGTGCAAGAAAATGAAACCAAACCATAATGTGATTAATGTGATATGGAATTATTGGACAGCAATAACAATAATAAAAATCAAGATTGCCATGTGTACAAAACGATAGGAAGAGCAGTGTAATCAAGCGATTCACATTTATCTTTCATCCACTGACACAGACAACAAAGACACTGTGAAATGATTTAGGCCCAGGGTGATTTTCAAGCGAGAGTTAATGTTGTGACAAGGTGCGATTACTGACAAACAAATGCTTCACAAAAATCTGCTCAACAGGCATTCTTCTATCCCTGAGCACCTCATCTGAGATCGTAGAAGAAGCATGTGAATTCTGCTTTTAGGGTAGCTCTTACTTCCAGTTCCAAATCAAGACTATTCCCTTGACTGTGTGTTCTGTATTCATTAAATAAGTCAATTTCCAGGGGAACAAAACAAACCTGGTTGGTGGAGCACCAGTAGAAAATGTTGTGTGGCTCCCTTCCCGCTTGCTATGGAGGTGATTAACCACATTACCGCTGGTGCCCTTATTCTGATGCGAAGATTCTGTGAAAATAGCCAATCAACAAGCTCACAACACGTTGTGAGCTTGTAATTCTGTTATTTCCGCCGAGGAGATTTGGTGTAAAGGGGAGGGCCTATAGACTCCTGGGGGATCTCGGTCAACTAAATAGGGTTCAAGACTTAAGTGGTTAAAATTCTGAGTGTGTCCTGAAAGGAGGGCATGGTTAAGCCCCTTCACTTGTGCCCGGTTACTCTGAATAAAAACCTGCGGAAACAGCAGCATTTGTGCCAATTTTTTCAACCACAGCACTATAGAGCTTAAGGCAGGACAAAGAATGACCCGACAGGTCTAGTAGAGAAAGAATATCACTACTGGAATCCAGGGCCTGAAGATCACATAGCTGGTAGAAGGGGGGGGGGATATACAGATGGATACCTTGTGTACTGTAAACTAGGGATGTCGGTAACGGATAATTTCCCATCCGGTTAGCCGACAGGATTAACCGGGTCATTAACGGATAATTGTTTTTTGTTTTTTTGTTTTTTTTTGGCTACCCCAAATGTAATATGCATGTATAGGCTACATAATTAAAGTTGGTAGACGAAATGGTATACATTTATTTATGCTCCTTTTAAAAAGACAAACAAAAAAGCAACATTTAACAATATAAATAAATTGTTGTAGGCTTAATCATCAATAAACAACGCATCGCATCTGCATGCATGCATCTGCGCGTCTACAGTACAGAGGTCCGCCGGTTCTAGTCCAAAACATAAATAAGTCCAGTCCAGATCTGAGCAGCCTATATCTATAAAGCCACTGGACGCATGGGCTAAGCCTTTTTTTATTATTAAGGAAGATCAGCATGCATGTCACCGTGTTCTGTTGACTTTTCGCTGACGAGAAAACCCTCAAACATCGATAGCACATGGCTAACTTGATAGCCGGGAGGAGGAGGAGGAGGAAGCGGTGGCGGCTGTAAACGTTCTCCCTCCAGGCCATTCATGGATTTAATAATGTAGGTCTCTGCATTGATACGGTCGACATGTTGTGTTAATCTCGTCTCGCTGTCAGAGAACTTTGGGACAACGACATTGCGGGGGCAGAAAACAGCGCCCGAGCGCTGCTGTTCATGCAGCCTGGAGTGTGACAAGCTGGCCGGCGCAAATAACAGCAATTTTAGGCATGTGTGCAACATGACAACTGTTTTAAAGTATTGTACAGTGACAACTACAGTCTCTGTAATGTTTATGTTGTACTATTACTAAAAACGATCTAAAATAAAAGGGATTTAAGATCAGAACACGCATTTATTATTATGCAAATTAACCGTAAAGCTGATAAGCATACCCGGATATTTCTTAACGGTCGGCTAACCGGCTAGCCGGTTAACCCCTGACATCCCTACTGTAAACCTGCTCATAATCGAGGAGACGAGGCCAGTCAATGCTGGATGAGTGAACGATAGGACACAAGCATATCACTCCTAAAAGCTTAATTAATAACTCTGTGAATTATTAAATTAGACTCAGTCTTTGGTGTGTCACAACTTTTAATCCAAGGTCCTGTCTCGGTGTGCGTGTGCGTGAGGTGGTGGCTCCTGACGTCACTCGCTCGTCCCCTGGTTTGCAGAAGTACTTTCTCTATGGAGAATAACATTTAACAAACTATATCAGGCAGCGATATTGTCATGGACATGGCTCTGTATCGTTTACGACAGTCAGTCACTCATATTTGATACAGTCTGTTTCTGGAGAACATTTGACTAATTCGGTCAATTTCGGTGGCAGTAACATTAGGGTTTTCTCGCCGTCAGTCGATTCGTCATGTCCATACGAGTCAAACCGCCTGGATCATTTGATATTATTTTTAGAACAGTTATTATTTTAGGCAATATGAAAAAAAGTCTATGGGGGGGGGGGGGGGGGGGACACAAACCGGGTAGGATGTGAAATAACGTCAGACGGTAGCGCTCTATTAACCACAATAATGCCTCTTAGCGCAAATAATGCCTCTTCCAATACAACGATGACTGTGCTGCAACTGATGAATTACAGATTACTATAAGGCCAGTCATTTGTGGACTCTCAGTCCAAAATGTGCTAGATGAGGTCAGTAGGCAGCTCTGTTCCATGCCATAATATAATAGCAACCACTAGCTTGATAACGCTAGAGCCTAAGGCCTGCTATCTTAGACACAGAAAACACATTCTCTCTGTGCCATTTCCTGAATCCACTCACTGCTCATTATTTTCAGCCAGAATGCCTCTGCCCACTCTCCTGCTTTTTCTTCTTAAAATGCCTCCTTCAATTCATCAGCGAATCAGGATAGACGAGAGAAATATGGCAATAAGCATTATATGAAATGAAAGGTTTAGTTTTCCCAATTACAAGATCTGGAAGTTCCCACATTCAACCTGGTGTCCATACTTGCTTAAAAATATTTTTTGATAAAAATGTCAAAATGCCAAAGATAGCAGACATTCAAGCAGTGAGTGAACACAAAAAATTGCCGATCTGCAAATTTATAATGGATCGCGATAGATTGTAGGGTGGCTATTTTGTCTATTCGTAGTATAACAAAGTATATAGGGCTCAGTCTTTATTTAATTCCCAGTGTATGCAAGTGTTTGGGTTGCAGAGAACACAGAGGACTGAAAGGCCATGCGTCAATTATCTGCTAGTGTGGTCATGACATAAGTGTCACAGAAAAACAGTGGTAGCCAAGCCTACCATCTATGCACTTCAATGGCAATAAAACTGCCTACAGAAAAATCAAGGTATAATCTGACCATCTGTAACCAAGAAATGCATGATTAATTGAGCAGTCATTGTTTTGTGCCAAGCTCTAGCCCATCCTAGTTACTGCCTCCGATTGTCCAACCGGGTACATGCTGAATGTTTGTTTTGTTTTTTTATGGCTTTCGCCTATATATATATATATATTTTTTTTTATAGAGGGACAGACAGTAGGCTGACAGGAAATGGGGGAGAGAGAGATGGGGGGGTGATATGCAGTAAAGGTCGTCAGGAGTCGAACGCGCGGCACACTGCCAGACTTGGACTACTGGCCAAGGTGCCTGGACCGCTGAGCCACAGCCCACAGCCCAGGGCCATGCTGGATCTTTTTAATGCTGTTGTGTCGTGGGTCTATTTAATAAGTCCTGTTATGGCCCAATCTTTAGCTTCAGTGATGTAAATAGGTTTTCAATGTAATGAGTCCCGGGATGCAGGGATGGTCTTTTAGAGGAGTCCCAGGGACATTTTATGAGTCCCACTTCAACGACATTAGGAGTCATATTTTGCCATTTTTACAAATTTAACTCCCATGTCATTTTATATGGTTATAATGTGGTTATATCCATGTAGAAAATAGAAGAAATTATTATTATAACTAAAGCTAGCAAAATAAACTAGAATAAAAAAACAGTACAGTACAGTAGTGCATCCCGTGGATGCAGAGGTTGTTGTTTTATTGCGTCCCTTAACTATAAACTGCATTTTGGGATGCAAAATGCACCCTATTTTAATCTCTGAGCTTTGTTCATTTCAAAATAAGGAGGACATATTTCCTCTTTAAAACTGTGTTTCTAAAATGTCTGAGCCCAGATACAGCAACGTGCAGCTAGACTCTAGTTGCTGTCTAGCTGCTAGACAGTCACTCAGGGTGCAGGAGGCGGGACAAGGGAAATCAAGAAGAGAGATTTTCAGATAAGCCAAAATTTCAAAAATAGATAAAAAATACATAACACATTGTCTGTTGTTGACGTATATATATATATATAAATGTTTTAATAGCCATCTGTTGTCTGTGATTGACGTATACATTTTATATTGCTTTATATGGATCTGAAACGGCACCGTTAAAAAAAAAGACAACTTTTAGCCCTGAGCCGGTTGCTAGGCAACGCTAGGCAACGCCTTGCAACTGTAGGATTAGGATCTTGTCTGGATCTTTTCTCGAAAAGTACATCGTTGTCCGTTGTGCTGATCAGACATCCAAGGTTTGGATCTGATTTCTCATCGCATCACGATTGAAATATAAACGTTACTCGAAAAAGATATATAGCGTGAGCTAATATAACAATGGCGGTCTGCAGGCGGGGAAAACGGAAGTACTTGAGTAATAATCTCCCCAATTCCGGCCCCGTGCAAGCTACCACTTGTGGCCACACAACCAGACAGACAGTGGTACAGGCGTGTCCTATGGAGAGTGGATTGACATTCACGGGACCCTGGTACTGCCGTCCAAAATACAGAAAGGGTAAATGAGGGGCTATGTCAAGCTCCTGAAATCACAATTCAACACCCACTGTCGAGGTGCGTGTAAATAGGTATGCTCTGAAGCTCCTGAAATCACTCATTCAACCTCTGTATCCTGCTCGGCGTTGTCCCTCCTTCACAAAACAACACCCTGCAGGCCCACATAATGGAATATCTAACTATAAATGCACCACCAAGTTCAAAGTCGACACATGCGTTCCACACCACCACAGGGAGTGCAGTGCCCGGTGTCGAGTCGGTCGGACCCACGGTTGTCCTGAACCGACCCAAAAAGGCCTCTGCCCGGGCTCTGGATGGGGCCCCTGCCCAGGGTCCATATATGGAGCTGGCCTGTTCTTCTGACCTCAACACTCCATATTTGGGCATGCCTGACACAGAACTCCATAAGCTGGCCTGTTCCGACATCCTAACGCTCCATATTTAGGCATGGGCTGACATAGAACTCCATATATAGAAATAAAGGGACACAGAGAGACATACAGAAATCTGACATCATTCTGACGTTGGGCATAAAAAGGGACACAGACATAATATCTGGGTGGGGCATGCATTTACAACTTGCATCATTCCAAGTAGGCCCCATGGGAACCTCTCTAGTACATCAAATGGCATGGACAGACCACATATCCAGAGCTGTCCCCGAACCGAAGCAAAGTCTCGTGTTAAAGTGTCTTCACATGTAGCCTAACATGTATCGTCCAGAATAAGCCAAAGGTTAATATTAGCACAGTCTGTCCAAATTCAAAACACTGTTATTTTACTATGATGGCTGGACATGTCAGTTCAGAAGTCTTTCTTTGCAGTACCGGTAGGTATGTATTTTTAAAATATCGAAATAGTGCTTTATGCAACATGTTTTCTGTCATTGCAGTCTCATCTTCAGTTCCATGTTTACCATTTCATCTCCTCTGTAGCAGTGGTTCTCAACGTGGGATCCAGGCCACAGGGGTCCTTGAAAGGGTTCCAGGGGGTCTCCAGCTAAATGACTGGATCTTTACAGATCCGTACCTCGTTACAGACACAAGTCGAATGTCTGAAATCAGAGGGGTGTGTAGTTTGCTTTCTGCAAACCAACAGTAACAAGTCCTGTCACTACACCCTGCATGTAGCCCTAGGTGTTTAAGAGCAGCAAATGTCAATCATCACTAACAGATACTGAGTTAACCATGTGTATATTACGTAATCAGGGTCTCCTAGATGCATTTCGTGTCACAAAAACATTGTTATTGCTATTGCTACTTGCCAGTCATAAAACGGCAGGCCGGAGGTCTTTGACTAGTCTCCGCCCGGTTAGCTGACCAGGTTATCTTCCTCAAAACTTGGGAGCTTATGAAGTGGACCAAAAAAAATCTAAAAACGTCAAAGTGGTCGCTGAGACCCTTCTACAGGCTAATTGCAGGTGTCCAAGTATAAAATGTGTCTATGTGACGTGTTGGGCAGCTTCACTGGTCCACAAGGGCAAGGCTGCAGCAGATCCTCCTCACTCAGCAACGCCCTTTCGAGCAGGCTAACAAACCGTTAGCTTAGCCTCAAAACGTACACACCTTTAACTCAAGACTGGTGAGATCATCTGAAACCAAGAGAGCACCCTGACATTGGATGATAATGGTCACTGCGTGTGCACTCCAGATCAAAGCAAACTCACGCATGAAGTCCATGCTAACCTGCCACACCCATGTCATCAGTAGAACAGAAGAGCAGCCAAAGTTTGAATTCGAAGCTGAGAATATTTTCTGGGAGGACGTCAGTTTACAAATGCAGCTAACCCGGTGACAGCCTACCACAATAGTTGCGGAGAGGTTGTTGTCACTTATAATTCAAAACTAATAATGCGACACTGTTGACCTCACGATAGGCTAGGTTTCTTCAAAGTGTGCTTTTGCACAAGATAGCAGAGCTGTCACACCAACATTGTCTTGTTAGCTAGTCATGTTAGCTTGTCTTTACAGTACAACTTCTAGTAATAGACGGGGCCACATTTCCACGAACGTCAAACAAGTTGGTGTGAGATTAACTAGATGCATTCGACTACATCCATGGCCCTCACAGTATAGTAGTATCCTCGTTGAAATAACCAGAAGGTCATGTTCTTGTGGACAGCCACCCGGCCAGTGGATCGATGTTCCTGTGAATGCTGCTATGCTAGTTAGCCTCCAAGCTAACGGCCTCTCTCCGCCATTTTGAGATTTGAAACGGGAGGGCGCAGAGACTGCAGGCGAGCCGTCGTCAACAATATACAACTGTTCCCCAAGTAGCGCAACAAAACAAGCGAATCCCCGAAAAACACTGTCAAACTCACCCTCTGATGAGTGATGTGTGTCATAGTCCCGTTTAGATAGAACACTGCGCTGGGGGGAAAATCCACTTTTTGGGGTGGAAATGGGACTTTTCACAGCAGCCGGCGCCGTCAGATTTTTACTCCCTTTTGCTTCACTGCAATGAATCTACGGCGGCGGCTGGCGTGAACGCGCACGCCGAGGCGCGTGAGTTACGTAAGCCGCGGCGTACCGCGTTCACGTACAGTTTGAGATGCGAGGGTTGAGATCCATTCCTGACTGTACACATTGTATGTATAAAATATAAGGAGGAATAACGGTTCACAAAGTGAACTGAACAACATATGCACAAATCAAATTGAAATGTATGAATATTGACATCACGCATTATGAAAGTAAGTAATACATTTATAACATGTAAATAACAATACCTACTAATGTAGCCTACTGCCAAAGTCAAATAATTTGCAAAAGCATTAATATACAACTGGATCAGACAGTGGTGCCTGTAGCCTATTCATCAAATGTTCAATGAAAAACTGTCTATAGCCTAATTGAAAGGCTTATAATGGCTTTCAATGGCTAATTATTTAGGTTGGGAAGACTCAGGATCAGATGGTGATATATTATGAGTGAGAGTGACCTATGGAGAGTTCATTGTCACCCCAATGCCAGTTACAAAGATCTCCTGGCACTAAATATTTTCAGATACATATCAATTTGGGGGTCCTTGACATGAAATAATATTGAGAACCAGAACCACTGTGTTATTGTGCGTGCCTGGTGAGTCATGGCACACAGAGACCAGGCAGATATAAGATTTACACACAGCAGGCTATGGAATCTATTCTAATGATATTTTATACTAATATAATGTAATGTCCAGTGGGCTGCCAGAATCCTTAAATTACCCTAAAAAATAGTAACCATGCAGTACAGTACCACTCCCTGAGAGTGCATTTGATTAAAAAAGGTATAGGCTGGGTGTGGCTGTGATACCATCTATTCAAATCTATACCTTTATCCCTAATCTAATGGGTTGTGTTTATTTTGGTAGGATTTGTGATGTTTTGTATGTGGCTTTTCATTGTCGAGAAATGCAGTATTACTGGTCTTCATAATGATGCTACATCTGAGTTACTTACGTTAAAGTTACAGGATAAAATATATAGCCTATACATAAGCTGGACTGATATCACATTGAACACAGGCATAGACAGTGGAGCAAGCAAGAATTTATTTAGAAATGGTGTGACATGTTTGGTTTTTTATTCCTTCTTAACATGTTCAAAATTCAGTTATGTTCAGCACTTGCATATTTCAATATAAACAATTACAATATGTTTTTGTTGTTTGACTTTGAACGTGTGGTGTTTACTAACTAGTGAATAAGGGAACAAAGACAACCATTCACATTTTGTGAAAGCCACTTCATACAATTCATTAATTAATTGCTAAAAATGTATTTGGTACATTTTCTGTCTATTTCATTAATCCTTTCAGCTCCACCCTCCTCTCTCCCCTTATTATTCTGTGAAATCACAGATCACAATATCAATCATGATCAATAGAGGTAGCCTATTAAAAAAATATGCTGATAGGCTAATTGATTTTGTCCATATTTCCTAGCCCTAATAATCTCCCCTGTCAATATGCCTCCCCCTGGTAAATGTTACTTGGTTACATACATACTTACTAAACAAAAATAAGAAAAACAACTTCAGTCTTTAGATCATCTGCCCTCATGATTCATACACATAGTTAGAATATTTATGCATCATATTGTGGGTTCCATTTAGTGGTTTAGAGTAAATCAGGATGACAGGGAATTGCAAAAGCAAAGAATGTCAGTTTACAATAAAAACAAAAGTGTTTGCAGAGCAGCCTTGTTCTTGTTGCCATTTTTCTCCATACATAGTAGGTCAAACACATTCTGCACAATGATTCATAATGTTATACAATAACCAGGCGGTTATTGGATCTATACATTTCTCTCACAGAAAAACGGGTGCCACAGTGCTGGGTTATTCCCTCTTTACAAGCAATGTTGCATAACCTTTTGAGAGCACTGCACACTGTTCACCACAGTGAGACAATAGAGTGCAAGAACATATAGCACACTCTTCTCTACACCTACCCTACTTAAGCCTCTGGTTGTCTTCAACACCTATTCCCTCTTTACAGGGAAATGTCCTAATTTTCCATTAAATGACCATTTTTAGGTATAACTATCATTTACATTAATTATTATATTAATCAGCTGATATCGCATGCCGGTCTTCAATGTATGTCACTTTGTTGTTCATAGTCAGTGCTCATTGGATGGCCAACCAAAGCAGGTTGTAACTGCAGCTCAGAAGCTCAGAAGCTCAGATGCAGTGATGCTGTCAGTCATCTGCAGACCTTGAGTCCTTTAGCGTTTGTTGGTTTTCCACTTCCAGAGCCTGAGCCGTGCCCCTTCCCTTCAACTCACTCGTCAGATCTTCTAATTCCTTTGCTCTAGAATAAATAGTGAGTGACAGAAAATAATAATGATGAGGAGAGAATATCCTGTACATGTGGCATCAATTATTCACATAGTAAAGTCTTAAATATATCATCATCATTTACCCCTGACTTAGTAAGTCAATGTTTGGTTCATGTTTATGTTGAAACGCCATCGCAGTATTATTAGGAGGATAAGAACTTAAGAATTGAGATGAGTGAGTGAGTCAGATATTTCTACATGTCTCTAGTGGGTGTCCATGTCCATAGCTGAGTGGGTAGAGGCTGTCGGAAGGTTGTCGGTTCGGCAAGCGGCCCTAAGCAAGACCCTTAACCCTTCTGCCGTGCACTCATCTGAGCCATCTGAGCAGGCATCTGCTGGATGAATACAGAAAAGGGTTTACCTGAGAGGAATGAAAATGATTCCACAGGTCAGGTTGAGTTGCTGAAGAATCATGGGAAGGCTTGGTGTGGAAAACTGGAGAGAAATAGAAAGGCCTTTATATGCTGTACAATCCTGTTATGTACATACTGTATAAATAGAAATACAATCACTTGTAAGCCACTGTGTGTGTGTGTGTGTGTGTGTGTGTGTGTGTGTGTGTGTGTGTGTGTGTGTGTGTGCGTGCGTGCGTGCGTGCGTGCGTGCGTGCGTGCGTGCGTGCGTGCGTGCGTGCGTGCGTGCGTGCGTGCGTGCGTGCGTGCATGCGTGCGTGCGTGTCGGAGAGAAAGAGAGCCTAAATTACATATTACTAGTCCTTACCCGTTCAAATATATGAACACCAAATTATGTACAGTGTGGGTACAGCGATGTAATAGATCCTATTATTGATGTACTGTATGTATTTTGAGGTGTAATCAGTCTGGTGTCAGAGGCACTTGCCCATGGGGTGCATACGTTGGTTAGACATACCAACAGTCCTACAGTCATTAGTCCGACAACACCGTCGCAGGTACAATTCTGGAGAATTTGCCAAGTGTGGTTGGATCGATGGCACAGACACCTTGGGAAATGTAGGGCCCTCCCACTGATTTAGCTAGCCAATTACAATGTCAAGTCACCCCTGTGAGGATCTATCACCCAAAAAGCATGTTTTAAAATATTGCATTTACGGCACCCCCTATGGATGAAAATGGAATTGCTTTGGGCTCTCCGTTGATTAAACCATCCTCGACATGTGAATACAATTTGGGGTGGATTGGACATTCCGTTCATGATTTGTGTCATTTTGTGTGAAACAGGCCCCTCCCACTAACTTTGGAAGCCGATTACAGCCGAACGATACGGACTATGAAGATTCTGCCTGTGGTGTTTTAATCGGATAGGTCCAGAGATCATGTGTACCGATTTTTGTGAGATTTGCACAAAAGCTGTAGGTGGAAGAGAAAAAAGTGTGTTTTGAAGAAAAGTAAAAATGGCGGAAAATCTATCCTGACACAAATGGGCGTAGCCTATATGGGGAGATGCGTCATGATGACCCAAAAAATCCAGGGAAAGTGAAATTATGGTCAATGCCTGTGTGAAAAGTCGGAGCGATTGGTGCAGCCACGCGAGCTACGACAGTGTTTCAGACAGACAGACATTCATTCATTCATTCAGACATTGAGTGAATTATAGTTAGATAATATATCACATCGGACCCCATGACTCTCAACACGGGAAGCACTCCGGGGCTGTGTGCTGAGCCCTCTCCTCTATTCCCTGTACACACATGACTGTACGGCCACACACAGCTCTAACGTCATCATTAAGTATGCAGATGATACTACAGTGATGGGCCTCATCGAAAATGATGACGAGACGGCCTACAGAGCTGAGGTTGGCACACTGACACAGTGGTGTCAGGAAAACAACCTCGCTCTCAACGTCAGTAAGACCAAAGAGCTGACCGTGGACTTTAGGAAGCAGGAGAGTGAGCACGCACCTATCGCCATCAACGGCGTTGCAGTGGAACAGGTCTGTGACTTTAAATTCTTGGGCATACACATCTCCAAGGACCTGAAGTGGGCCACGCACACCAAAAAAGTGGTGAAAAAAGCCCAACAGAGACTCTATTGCTTCCGCCACCTGAAGAAGTTCAGAGTGAGCCCATGCATCTTCAGAGCGTTCTACAGCAGCACCATAGCGAGCACCGCTGCAGAACACAGCTCACTGCAGAGAGTTGTGCGTACAGCGCAGCGCATCGTGGGAGGGGAGCTTCCCCCCTCAAGGAAATGCATGAGAGACGCTGCGTGGCTAAAGTGGAAAGTATCATCAGGGACATTCACCACCCCAGCCACAGCCTGTTCAAGCCGCTGCCGCACCCACGGCCAGGCAAGCATTCCAGGAGCATCGGGAGCTGTACTACCAGACTCTTGAACAGCTTTTACTTAAGTTGTCAGCAATTAGACTGCTGAACAAGAGCTAAGTTTGATGTACAGTCTGAACTGATTCATGTTCTAATAGGGACTCATTTTATTTATACTCGTAGATACATTCACCCATGAGATGGGTGAATGGATCCAAAAGCTGTCCACATCCATGACCCAGTGGTCATGGGGGGCACGCAAATTGAGCAGGTTGTATCATATAAGTACCTGGGGATCCAAATGGACAACCAGCTCAAATGGAACGTCCATGTGGACTATCTGTGTGCCAAATTGGCACAACGCTTGCACTTTCTCCGCAGGCTCAGGCTCTTTGGTGTGAGCAAGGGAGTCATGTCAACCTTCTATGATGCAGTGCTAGGTAGCATTATTAGATATGGCATGTCAGCTTGGTTTGGGACACTCTCTGTCCAGCTCAAATCTAGAATAGCCAAAATGGAAAAAAACAGCCATGAAGGTAATTGGTAGGAAAGATTCTCCATCTCTTCAGACAATCTTTGAGAAAACGGTGCTCAGTCTGTCAAATAGAGTGTTGTCTGATCCTTCACATATATTATCTTCAGAGTATGCGCTGTTACCCTCTGGTAGACGCTACAGAGCGTGTCGTTGCAAGAGCAACCGCTTCAAACTTTCTTTTCTTCCCACTTCAATTATCCTACTGAACAACCGCCACATAGTTCATACTTCTTAGTGGGGAAGGGACTTATCGACCTTCATCAGTTATTTATTGCACTTATACCTGTGATACTATAAACTGTGAATACTCTAGTACTTGTATTTATATACCTTCTCTGATTGCATTTTTGCACAGATCTCTTGTGATACTCTGATACTGTACTTGTACATTGCTGCTATTGTGTATTGTCTATTGTGTATTGTCTGTCTGTTTTAAAAAGCGTTATGTACTACTGCACTTTTGCCCAAGACAAATTTCCCCTCGTGGGACAATAAAGTATATCTCATCTCATCTCATCATGAACTTTTATTTATTATTCACTCACAATAATGTCATGTTATGCACGTTATGCTCTTCTCTTCTCTCTACCTTTTTAACTGCAATGATGAGCCTGCACAACAAAGTTTTTCACCCACCTTACTTGTAATATGATGTGACAATAAAGATTCATTCTGATTCTGATTCTAATAACTGTCTGCAAATCACACAAATCATATACTGTACTTAGTGTACTGTACATATATGAGTTGTGTGCATGTGTTGTGTTGTGTACTGTGCATGTACCTTTGGGGGAGGGATACAGGCACTGGAGGTGTTGCTGTAGATGTGGTTGATGGCTTTCTGGAGGATCACAGCCTGCTGAGTGAGTGTCTTCAGGTACTCTGAGCTCTCTTTGGTACTCTCGTGGCTCTCACCCACCTTTGTGTGGGCAACAACAAAGACCATAATTATATAGTAGCCTGCACAGTAAAATCCTGGGTGTTAATTTAACCATTCGTAAGTCAGAGTGAACAAATGGAACCAATGGACCATGAGGATTTCATTGTAGCCTACTGTATTTCCCCCATAAGATGTTGTTCATTCTATTTCAGTTTTTGTTGACACATTGTGTGCTTAAGTTATGTTGTTTAACATCTTCCACTGATCGCAGTTCTATCAGCATCCTACCGTACGATCTTCGCCAACACCTACCCGGTCCTTGTATATTGAGTAAGCCTCTTTTTCATGGTGCAGGGCTGAGCGGAACTCTCCTTTGCTCTCAAACACAGTGGCCAGCAGGTGATGACTGTATGGGATACACAGTGAGAGAGAGGAGAGAGAGAGAGAGAGAGGGAGAGAGAGAGAGAGAGAGAGAGAGAGAGAGAGAGAGAGATTTGGTAAATAACACAGTAAAGCTACAAAGGAAAGAAAGGATCACAGTACACATTTCATGACAATCATAAAAGCTGCCATCCATAACTTGTTTTAAATGTTTTTTGTAATGCTTTTTTTGTAATTATTTTTTTATGGAGGGATAGACAGTAGGCTGACAGGAAATGGGGAGAGAGATGGGGGGGTGACATGCAGTAAAGGCCATCGGGATCGGTAGTTGAACCCGCGGCACACTGCCAGACTGGATTGCCAGCCAACGTACCTGGACCGCTGAGCCACAGCCCAGGCCATAACTTGTTTTTTAAATTTAATGTTAGCACTCATGGGATTGGGAACAGGTTCAAGTCCTGGGTACGTCATGAGTTTTATGGATTGCAGCTTACGCAAGTTCAGGTGAGATAAATTGAAAAACAAAAACAAAACAAATGTCACATTTGACCTGTGCGCATGTTTGACTGATTTGGCACCATGGTATTTGGCGGTTAGAGTTAAGGCATTTTGAAGGAACTTCAGTGACAGGTCATATTCCATCAGGCCATGAAGCACCAGACCCAGCATACTCTAAAGAGTGAAGCACAACAGAGATATACATATATTATTATTATTATTACCAGTATCTAACACAAGTGTACAGTACATTCTGGTCAATGAAAGGGATTTGTGGATCCCATTGTCTGTCAAGTGTGCTGTCAAAAATAAAGGTTTGTAGGGGTATTTACTGTTATTATTCTACGTGCTTTCTGCCATAAGCTGGTGAAAGTGGCATTAAACATAACCTTTTATAGAGGCGACTCAGCCACCTAGTATCACAGTGAACACATAATTCACCTTTAGCAAAGCCCCGCCTTCTACCACTTAGACACTCCCACTTGGACACTTTCCAGCAGGCTCATTCATTCCAATGTAAATATCATGGATTTTACACATTAAATACTGGTTCATTTTTGGAACTCTCTTTTTAATGTGCTATTTAGTAACATAGCAACTCCTTAAAATTACTGCATAACACTCAGATGAGGTCTTACGTCCAATAGCGCGAGCTGCGGGTGGTCCTCTCCACTCACAAGCAGGGTAAGGTAGCGTGCACGATACAGCAGATGCAAGGAGGTGGAGGGCTGTCTACCCGCAAAGCAGTACAGAGCCAGGTATGTCTGAAATGAATCCATCAACAGAAAACACATCTATGATACTCATGTAAACACATCTTGGATCTCCAAGAACAATGGAATACAGATGCGAGTCCACGAGAAAAGTGAAGGACACTCACATAGTCTTGGGTTGTCTGTGGGTGGTCAATGCCCTGGTCTCGCTCACTGACCATCGCAACCTTTTCCTGGTGGCTCAAAGCCTGCGGGGAAGCATATCATATGTTTTATACTTTTTCTTTTTTTTGAGGGGCGCTAGCCCCTCCTATGTCCAGCTTTGAGGGTGTGTGTAAAACACAAACATTGTCCTAACACAAACATCAAATGCCATTGATAATGAATGGCCAGTTTTGAGTGTTTGTCCTAACACAAACATTAAATCCCTTTGAAAATGAATGGCTATCTTTGAGTGTTTGTGTAAACACAAACATTGCATAAACACAAACATTGAAGACGAAAGTGAGGACACAAATTCTGATTGGCCGGAATGAGATGATGTATGATGTACGATGATAAGAGCGCCCCTCACTTCACACGGGTGTGATATATTCAACTTTAATTTTATAATCAAGTCAATGGGTCCCAGATCGTCAGAAAACTTTTGGAGTCATACATCATAGATACGCCACATGAAATCTGAGATCCACACGGGAGCAACGCTTTTCCCATGTGGATCTCGAGATGTGTGTCACACAAAGATTTTGTTTAGTGTTTGTGCTGCCATGTGGGTGTATGGGAAAAAATACATGTGAATAATTGCTTTGAAAATACTATGTTGTAGAAAAATCAATAAACATATGTTTTAAAAAAAATAATAATAAAAAGATTGTGCATTGTATTTACGTCCGAATACTCTCCCAGGATGTAACTGATGCGGCCCATTAGGCGCAGGCACATGCACATGTCCTCGTGCAGGACACCGCACACAGTGCTGAACAGGGTCAGGGCCTGGCTTAACATGTCATAGCCATCCTTGAGCAGTCCTGGATGAAACAAAAAGAAAAGACAAAAAAACAGAGTTCTTTGGAGGTGAGTAACACAAAAATCAGAGCCAGAGATATAGCCTATTTTTAAGCTAAAAAGGCAACGGGTAGCACAAAGGTCATATTGGTACTCAAAGCAGTCCTATATACCGGTGCATTATGTATTTGTTGCTTACATGACAGCCTATTAGTGTGCATTACCACTGTTGGTGTGTAAATCAGATGATTTTAGTTTTTAATCAACTACTTTATTTCCTAACCCCAATTTAGTAATTATGCAAATTCCCCACATAACCCCAATTTAGTAATTATGCAAATTCCCCACATGTGTAGTATATTCCCTGTCACTGCTGACCCCTACTGTTGGACAGAGGAAGGACAGGACATCCCTGTCACTGCTGACCCCTCCTGTTCGACAGAGGAAGGAAAGGACATCCCTGTCACTGCTGACCCCTACTGTTGGACAGAGGAAGGACAGGACATGCAACAGTCTCCAGCTGGAAGGGAACATGGGGACGCACCATCTAGTACAGGGGTGGGCAACTGGCGGCCCGGGGGCCACATGCGGCCCCCACCTTCACTTAAGGTGGCCCTCAGGTTAATGTCAGGATACTGATATAATATTGGTTTCAGTTGTTTACAATTCCACAACATGCAAACATGACCCGCTTTAATTACTTCAGTCTAAATTAGTAGCTCATTGCTCAACACAAGTATAATTAAAAGGCATTTGAAATTACATAAAAATGTTAATTTTCAGGATTCCAATTCAAAAATAGTAAAAAATAATTCAACATTTCAATTCGAATATAGCAAAAATATATTTTTGCGACGACAGTAATATATGGCCCTAGGGAGTGAGTGTGGAAATATAGTGGCCCTTTCCATCGTCAAAGTTGCCCACCCCTGATCTAGTAGTTAACCAGTGTGTGTCTGTGTGCTGTACTACCCTTCTGTACTGCGACCTGGGCCTGCTGGATGAGTCGCGTGGCGTCTGATGATGTCGGCCGGAGATGTTTGACCACAGGGAACATGTTCACTACATCCTCCTCGGCAAACACTGGCCTGTGACGAGAGTCAAACGCATACTCCCTCAACTGCACCTGCACGAAGAGACAAAACAGGGGTGTTGAATTCCAACTGCTTTTAATTTGACATCCTGTGATAAATGCAACAGGAGGCTCAAATGGCCTCCTTAAAGCAAGTGACTGCATTTCCACACACTTTGAATGGCAGGTACACCATGAGGTACTCCCACACATTCACTCAGAGACTTGCTCACATCATGAACTATATGCGTCTCATGCACCCAACAGCAACACATTACATGTCATCATCATACACACCTCATACTAAAGAACCGCAATGGAAACATATCAAGCTGTAAGCTTTTTGTGTTATCCTGTTGATTATGGTGGAACAGATGTTTGTTACAGATATGACATGATATGATATATCTGACAGATATGATATATCTGATTTCATGATCAATAAAGACATCAAACCAATCAATCAATCAATCAATCAATCAATCAATCAATCAATCAATCAATCAATCAATCAATTCATTCCATGAACTGAAGCTGACATAGCTGAATAGATATGTTGTTGTTAACTTGAACTAACTAATCCTTCTCATAGCACTGAATTATTTCAATGTGTTATTGTTTGATAACTTCTTATTAATATTATTGTACATTTTATTGTCTGTCACATTTGCTTTGCTTAATGAATTTCTTAATGCAGATCATGATCAGTTGAAAAATGAGTGTAAGGGAATGAGAGACTATTTGGAAAAATGTCAATGAGACTAAATCAGAGAACAATTTGACTGATCAATTTGAGACTGATTATAATACCTGGATGCCTGTTTTCATGGTCATCTCTCGTAGTAGGGAAATCTTCTGTAGACTGTACTTCTCTATTAAGTCATCGATACTGTCACTAAACACAGAAGGGAAGACAGAAGGTAAAATAAATAAATAATAATAATAGTTATTGATCCTTCCCTAACCCCTAATCGCAGACCCAACCATATGCCCAACGTCAAACTTTACGCATACGTTAATAATCCTAATATAGCCTGGCAAGTTTTCCACATCTATTGATCCCTAGAAGGAAATCTCACATGCACATTTACACGCACGCACGCCCACACACACCTGCATAGTGTGTAGTGGTAGTAATCCTCAGTCTCTTTCCTGATCCTAATCCAGAGGTCACCGGGGGTCAGTCTAGCCCACACGCTGTCGGCCAGCATGGCGACACGGCTCCCGTGGCTGCCGGTCCGCCGGCGGCGGCCCCGACGGCGGGAGAGCAGCTCGTCTGAACCGGAGTCAGGAAACGAGGAGGAGGAGCTTAGCAGGCAGTTGAGGAAGTGACTGACGGCAGCGGAGAACGCTGCAGGTTCCACGTCCTGTGGGTTCACAGGAAGGAAGGGGTTGAAATGACAAAGACAAAACAAAACACTTCAGTAGACTATAGCAGGGAAAGGGAAAGTCATTACTGTAATAAATATAAAGGCAATTCAAATGAAACTGTACCGCTTGAGTCCATCATTCACGAGCCACAGCATTATGAGCCAGTTGTACAGTAGATCAGCCACTTGTGGCATGCAATGAAGTTATACAAATTTGGCTTAAATAAAATAATCAGATCAAATCAGATCACTGCCTTCCCTAGGTCAATTCAGGGAAATGATTTCTAGCACTTTTACTCAACAATGTAACTGTTTTAATTAATTCTCATTTATCTATTATAGTTATTTTAGCTTTGAACACTTCTGTTTTCCAATTCATATATATATATTTTTTCATTCATATATTTGATATTGCTGTATTTAATGTATATTGTTGATTTTGTGTTTTGTATTTCGGCTACAAAATGAGGGCCTGCTCCTCAATTGTACTCCGAGTTTAAATAAAGGTTATGATGATGATAGTTTTTAAGCAGCACACCTGTAGATAGATCTTGAAGATGTGTTTTGCACTCCGGATGACCAACTCACTGATGGCAATTCTCTGTGAGGGAACACTTCAGCAGTTACTAGAAGAAGACTGGGGTTTGGTCATGACTCAATACACAATCACAGGAGCAGTATTCATTGTAACTTAGAGAGGAATACTTTGACGAGAAGATACCGCCGCAGGGCGCTGTCTGTATCACATTAATTACGTGGTCCCAAATGATTATCTACAGTGATAATTACCTCTATGTGACTGAGTCTCTCTTTTTCCTCTGACCTATCCAGTAGCTCTAGAAGTGTGCCCAGGTACCGTACACTCACACCCCGCTGATGCAAGGCTGTGGTCAAGGTGGCCCCATCCATAGGCACCACTGTCTGGTCTAGACAGTCCCTCAGCTATAACGCACGCACACACGCACACAAGCAAGAACGCACGCAAGAACACACTATATAGTCACACTGTTTTTGTCTTTCTAACTGTCTTTTTCAAAACACAAGGATCCTGTGGAATGTTGTTTTGCAGAAAGACTCACCACTGCTGGAATCTGATTGGACAGGAGGAAAGCTGCAGCATCCCAGAGCAGCTGTTTCTGTCTCTGTAGGTCCTCAGCACACTCGGATGGGAAACGCACACCTAGTGCAGAAAACAGAAGTTGAAGGAAAACGTTTTGCATGCTAATGCACGTGAGCAACAATATGTATATAGATGCATGTGTGTGGGGAGATTTCAGGTCAGGTTTAGGGACTGCACACAAGAAGATATAATGCGTAAGTGTCTCTCTGTGTGTGTGTGTGTGTGCGTGTGCGTGTGTGTGCCTGCGTGCGTGCGTGCGTGCGTGCGTGCGTGCGTGCATGCGTGTGCGCACGTGCATGTGTGTGTGTGTGTGTGTGTGTGTGTGTGTGTGTGTGTGTGTGTGTGTGTGTGCAAGAGGATGTTAATTGTGCTTGTATGACAGAGGTTTGTCTGTGGGAGTATCACAGCTGTGTGTCTATGTGTGTTTGTGCATGCATGCACGAGGTGACACCTGCACAGCAAACATCAGGGTTGAAGCGGATGTCAAAGTGGGAGTCGCTCACTGAGCCGGTGGCTTTGCATGCTTTCATAATCATCTCTCTGATCTGACCATCTGCAGAGAGCAAGACATCACCAGTCACTCATTTCTTTTTAGTTTGCAGCACTCAGATTTAAGCCTGATTTATACTTCATCCCACAACGAGAACAGCCGATCTATAAGCTTTATAGATGGGCAACTTTCTGCCTGCAACACCCTTGTGTGATGCAGTATAAATGAAGCCTTGAGGATCGTCATCTCTCTGTCCTCATCTACAGTATGACTCACCTACAATGGCTGGTGCTGTATCTCCACCTACAATGGCTGGAGCTGTATCTCCACCTACAATGGCTGGAGCTGTATCTCCAGTCTCCCCCAGTATTTTGACCCCCAGATCTTCAGCCTCCATATCTTCACTCCAGGCCATGTCTTCTGACTGTCCGATCCCCTCCTGGCTCTCGGGACCTGCGGCAGCCAGTTGTCTGAACCCATCAGGCACCATCTTGAGGAAGAGTTCATACCTGAATTATACAAAGGTGAGCAACAACATTTTTATTATATTTAGAGGAAACATTTATCTTTTGTCATTCAATGTGAGCACGAGTATGGATGCCCTTTCCCAGCAACTTCCTTGTTCACAATGGCATCATTACATTGTTATTCACACATAGGAGCTGAAGATCGGGAAAAACTATACACTCTTCTTACTGTTGGCAACTGGTGTAATTGTTGGTCAATGGTCTTTATAGTGACACCTCATACAGTTGCTGTTTCTCACAAATTCCGCCCACACATTATTCACTGCCATTCTGGAAATTCCAACTGGTGACCTAGAGGTCACCAATACTGGTACTGGATCATATAGTAGGCCTAATGCTGGTTTCCTATCATACCAAGTTGTTAATTGCATTCATCTAGATCCAAACATGGACTATGATTTATATATTAAAGATGGAGTGCCGTGATTGATGTATATTTTTTTACCGTTTTTTCATGTGTTTATGAGGTGACACAGTACTTCATTATTAGACCCCTTGGTGTGGTTGTTATGTGCAATGATGTCTTCCCTTTGTATATGTTTTTTTTTCATGGAGGCTGAAACCTTGACAGTCAAACGTGCCAATGGAGAAAAAAAACAGTGATATAGTGACACAATATCATCCCCTCCCCTAGCCCCTCTCCCTTTATCATACAACAACAGCTGTGGGTGCGGCTTCAGTTCAGGTGGATTACCACCCATCACCAGGCAAACCAGGCATACTTAATGAACTGGTGGGCGTCCACATAAAAACGACATTTTAACAAATACTGTACACTTTTTTTGAAAAACATTGTCCTCTTTATATAATAATAATACCTGATGATCATGTTTTAGGGTGGAAAGAAATCACGGCACTCCATCTTTAAGTAGTACACTTGATACCATCTCTCTGGCTAAGCACTGACCTGTGCTGAACGAAGACGTCTATCAGCTCAGGTCTCAGACCGGCCAGGCTGTGCAGGTGTTGCCGTGGGTAACCAAAGCTCCGGCACTCTGTGGGCACCTCCCCCTGTTCCTCTCCTGGGAGCAGGAAGTTGAGATCCCGGGGGAAGGTCCGCAGAAGGTCCAGGATGTAATGCCGGCCATCATTACCCAGGATGCCCTTGGTATCTATGGAGGAGTAAAGCTCCACGGGCCTGTCGCTGTGGTCGAGCACTGTGTGACGATGAAGTCTCAATGGGCCGCTGGTCTTCTCCAGCACTTCCATGAACCTAGAGAACGAAGGTTAGAAGTTAACTTCAGGCGTGCAGCGGTGAGGGTCAGGTTAAGAATGGAAAATAAATTAAATAATGTAGATAAAGCTGCAATCCATAAGTTGAATGTCCTTCTTAGGATTCAAACCCAGGCCTACCACGCAGGATGCAACATTTAAACCAGTGAGCTACGGAAGAACTAACTAGAAATGCACTCTGTCGAGGTGCCAACTTGCGCATCCATGGCCTACTTACTAATGTCTATTACAACTGCTGTTCTAAATCCTTTAGACGTGTAATTGACCGTATACCAACCTTGATACGTACCTTAGTTACATCACCATCAACAGCCAATAAGGCCATTCTTACCCCGACATACATACATACATACATACTGTACATACATACAAGTGTTGGGTCAGCTACATGTAGCTTTACTTGCCCAACACTGATTTTTAATTATTTATTTGATGTTTTTTTCCAATAAGAATTGAGGCTCGAATACCTGTACGTATAGTGAAGTAAGCAATGAGTTATCAGCTACATTTACAGTTGTCAGCTACATGTAGCTGACCCAACACGTATACATAAATACATACAGCCGATCACCAAACGAGTTACGTCATCAGTCAATCCCTGATTGGCCGACGGACAACACCGACATACGATCGACATACGCAGCCGATTACAGTACTTGCGCACTCTGCTTGCACAAGTAATAACTAGAAAATACTGTTCCTGAAGAAACAGTGTGGGCTCGAGTAGCTCCCTATTCGATCATGATGTATTGACCCACATGACATCCCTCTGTCTTCCAATTGGTTGACCCACATGATGTCACAGCTCAACAGAAAAACGGGCCAACAGAAAGATGTACGATAACAATAGTGGGTGGGCTCGCTACTCGATGATAATGAGAATACAATGCGTGCGCGCGCGTGCGTGTGTGTGTGTGTGTGCGTGTGTGTGTGTGTGTGTGTGTGTGTGTGTCACCTTGGGTGTGTGAGGACAGTCTTTCCGTGGTCATTAGATCCATAGACAACACTTTCCTCCTGGCTCTTCTCCAGTATCCCAGCAACTATAGTCTGGGCAATAACACGGTAACCACGGTAATCCACCACTGCTGTACCGAGTGTGTGTAACCCCTCTGTGTCGACGGCTGCATATGCCTGTACCAGAGAATGCAAGCCATATGATAAAAATGCCACAATTCTGGCAATGAAAAACAAAGTTGATATTGCAACGGGAAAAGGTTAAAATACTGTTGATTACATTTATTTGTGTAAAAATTACAAGAAGAGTGGCAGATGGCATACCTGTACCCCTCTTTGGTCACAGTTGGCGGCTGTGTGGGCAGCAGCATTGCCCCCTAGTGGGCGGTAGTGGTCTGATATGTCAAAGCCCAGGCTGAAGAACATGCTGTTCCAGATGAACATCTGCATATGGGGCGCCTCTCCCGGGTTTATCGCCATGACGTTACCGTCGACAACCGCCATGGCGCCTTGTGTTGCGGCAGCAACAAAATCGCTGTTGGTCTGAATAGAGATCGTTTACTCTAACCAAACAGGTTTCAAAGTGCTAAGTAGTAGCAGTATAAAAAGGCATCACATATCAACTATTATTTCCCCAGGCAAACTGAGTTAACTAATGGACTGTGGAGATATACACATGAACAGATTCACCCTATGGGAGCAGGTGTAGTGGAGGTAGTTGTCTCTTATTGCTTTAGGAAGTCTAGTGCCTTTCCCTTAGTATAAATTGGTGGTGATGACACTTACTCTAGATCAGATTAAGTCACTTTCCCTCGACAGATTCAAGAAAATCGGGAAATCGTTGAGGTGATTCCTGCCTCTTCCATGTTCCCTATTCATCAGGATATCTTGAGGACTAAAAACTGGTATCAATTCTCTTTGCAGGTTGCTGATCCGGTTTGTGTCTAGAGTGGATATGTGCAAATGAGATATGGTGGGTTCTAGACTGGATCAGACTGATTGGAATAGAAACCAGACACTGCAGAAAGCCTGGTGACACAAGGTTAGCCGAGGACACAGTCGGTCAGGAAGCTCACCTTGAAGATGTTTCTCTCTCGCTGTAGGCGCTCCTGGACAGTGTTCCGGGGGAGTTCCCTGCAGCACTGCAGTTCCTCGTTCCAGTCCCGACTCTGGGCTCACAACACACATTATCACTACCACCGCCCAATAATCGCATTAATATGAAAACGGCATTGTGTGTTTGTATGTGCACGAGTACTTTGTCCTGTGATTCCCGCTACACCTTGTGTGTTTCTCACAAAGTTCTAGAGTGTGTGCTTATTGTCCGAACATGCTTTGATGATGCATGTGTCCACCACCTGTCCAGCTGTGTGCTCGTCCTGGCCCATTCGGATGGTGTGTGTCTCCTCCGCCCTCACCCAGTCCAGGACATGGTCACCGTGGGGGGCTGTCCAGGTATACACCTGGAAAGGCGTGACTATCCGCTCATACGGATGTCGCTGGACCCTGGATTAATGGCAACCAGTGGTAGAAAATGCTTTTCTGTTACACGGTCAGAATGGGGGATTTTATATATTTTTTCTATCTGTGCCTCTTTGGACATTGTCTTTGTTCAATACCTGGTAAGATTGTTTTTAAAGTAAAACAAATAAACAAATAAAGATGATATTCTTATTGTTTGTATTATCATATTGTATTGCTCACCTCTTTTTCTGGAGGGCACTGTAGTTTTTTCTGAAGGCAGGGCTAACTTGACTCAGCAGCTCCACCAGCGAGTGGCAAAGGTTCTTGGGCAATGCCGGCTTGGGGTTAAAAGTGAAGGCAGTTGACCTGCAAATGTTAGCAAAGCACATGCTTGAAAAAACTGCAAGACAAATTTGCCATCATGTCAAGCAATCATGTAGATTTCTTGGTTTAGACACCTTAAATACTACTAAGCTCCAACACTATGGATTCATAAGCTTTACAGGTATATGCATGTTCTGATCAGAGAAGATTTTTGTTGTTGTTGTGGAGGATTCAAAGATTTGAAGTCTTGAATGTGAATTCTCAATTAGAATTAGCTGATTAGCTGTAGTAGTCATATAGTCACACAAACTGTTTTATGTTCACGTGTCCCAGATACTCACTGGTTGAGGTAGAAACCGCGTGAGGAGGATGTAATGTTAAGGTCTCTGTCCTCCATGGTGACAACATTGATGTACATGAGGTCCCCATGCATCTTCCTGTTTCCTGGAGGAGGGTTCCAGCTGCTCATAGTGAGAACTCGCAGGCACTGCAAAGGCTACCAAACATACATTTTCATTTGATTCCACTGTCTTAAGTAACCATTCATGATTCATGACTGATTTGTTTCGTCTGTCTGTCTGTATGTCTCTGTCTGTCTGTCTGTCTGTCTGTCTGTCTGTCTGGCACAATTTATTTCCCCCCCCCTGCATATAATGACTGATGGCCCAAAATAGTGACATCCGGGTTATACATGCAGGCAAATGTAATAATGTATGATAGTAAAAGCTATAATTATTCCATAACATAGCTTGTTTAGAAAATGACAAAGCATGCCATAACAAAGAAGAGGATTCTGGCTATTACAGGCTGGTAGAACATCTGCAACAGCCTGTAGCACAGGATGAAAGACCTGCTATTCTGCTGTATTGGTGACAATAAACACCTCAAACCATATGGTACCTGTTTGAGGTTTCATGCAGGTCAATTGTACCTTGATAAAAGATTTTCATGTCTTTGATGTCACGTCATATTCTTTGCCATACAGTAACAGTACATAGAATCACAAGAAAATGCTTTTACCTTCCAACTGTTTCTCACTGGCTGCAGTGGAGTAAGGGGGCACTCTTTGCATCCAGGGAGGATGTACTCAGGGGGGCTACAATCAACCGTCTCCTTCTCTGAAGTCCGCCTCTTCCCCCCACTTTCCTTATCTGCATGGACAAACAGGGTTGAACGATCACAGAAATACTGACTGACTGTGGTACTGACTGGTTCTGACTATGGTTCTGACTATGATACTGACTATGGTGCAGACTGGTGCTGACGATGGTTCTGACTCACTGGCGTACGGGAGGCTCCGCAAGTGGTGCACCACGGGGGGGAGGGGGGGGGATGGGGACGGCAGCAGGGGGTCTCACTCGCCCAAAGCAAAAACTCTAACTAACTAACTCTGCAATAGATCTTGGTTGGCCACCCATTTTACATTTGAGATCAGCCCGGGGAGTGACATCATCGATGTCCAGCGTTGCCATTGTCTGTGGGAGGTCCATGTGCTTCAATATTTTCATCTGTTCTGTTGCTCCCAGTCTGGAGCATGGATTTACGGGCAGAGCAATGCGGAATGGGATATTTTCCAAATCGCAGAGGGGGGGAATATTAAACAACGTAGAAGATGGTAAGTGAGTCTTCCTTGAGGCTATACTGTGGTGAAAGAGCCCCACCCTCCACCTGTGCAGACAGGTGCTGACTATGGTACTGAGTTCTGACTATGCTGCTGACTATGGTTCTGAGTTCTGACTATGGTGCTGAGTGCTGACTATGGTTCTTCTGACTATGGTTCTGAGTTCTGACTATGGTACTAACTATGGTGCTGAGTTCTGACTATGGTACTGACAATGGTTCTGAGTTCTGACTGGTAATGACTATGGTTCTGAGTGATGACTATGGTACTGACTATGGTTCTGAGTTCTGACTATGGTACTGACTATAGTTCTGAGTTCTGACTATGGTTCTGAGTTCTGACTATGGTTTTGAGTTCTGACTATCGTGCTGCTGACTATGGTACTGACTATGATGCAGACTGGTACTGACTAATAACTATGGTACTGACTATGATGCAGACTGGTACTGACTAATAACTATGGTACTGACTATGATGCAGACTGGTACTGACTAATAACTATGGTACTGACTATGATGCAGACTGGTACTGACTATGGTACTGACTATGATGCAGACTGGTACTGACTAATAACTATGGTACTGACTATGATGCAGACTGGTACTGACTATGGTACTGAATGTGATGCAGACTGGTACTGACTAATAACTATGGTACTGACTATGATGCAGACTGGTACTGACTATGGTACTGACTATGATGCAGACTGGTACTGACTAATAACTATGGTACTGACTATGGTGCAGACTGGTACTGACTATGATGCAGACTGGTACTGACTATGATGCAGACTGGTACTGACTATGGTACTGACTATGATGCAGACTGGTACTGACTAATAACTATGGTACTGACTATGGTGCAGACTGGTACTGACTATGGTACTGACTATGATGCAGACTGGTACTGACTAATAACTATGGTACTTACTATGGTGCAGACTGGTACTGACTAATAACTATGGTACTTACTATGGTGCAGACTGGTACTGACTAATAACTATGGTACTTAACTATGGTGCAGACTGGTACTGACTAATAACTATGGTACTTACTATGGTGCAGACTGGTACTGACTATGGTGCAGACTGGTACTGACTAATAACTATGGTACTTACTATGGTGCAGACTGGTACTGACTATGGTGCTGACTGGTTCTGGTGTGGACTATGGTACTGACTGGTGCTGACTATGGTTCTGACTATGGTGCTGACTATGGTACTGACTGGTGCTGAGTGCTGACTATGGTTCTGACTATGGTGCTGACTATGGTACTGACTGGTGCTGAGTGCTGACTATGCTTCTGACTATGGTACTGAGTACTGACTGGTGCTGACTATGCTTCTGACTATGGTACTGAGTCTGACTGATGCTAACTAGACGCTATGAGACAGATTTGATAATGTTATGAGAGAAAAGTCTTACCTGTCTCTCCCTCTGTGTAGATGCTGAGATAGGACAGGGAACTGCCATTGACACCGTTATGGGCATCTGTGGGGTCGAGGCTCCTCAAAAGGTCCCGCACGTGTCTCAGATGAAGACGGGCGTCACGCACCGTGTAAGTCTCTGTAATGGCAGCAGAAGGGACATTTGGCATGTAGATACAGATGCAGAGACATTGTTGTGGTCTGTTAAAACCTGAGCAAGACAAGTCCTAGAACATTGTTAACTATTTATTACTATGGCTATGTTCAGACTGGCAGACAAAATCTGTTTTTTTGCCTATCCAGATTGGAATAAGTTTGGTTTTATCAAGTCTGAACCAAAAACACAAGAAAATGTATTTTTGCTAATCAGATTTGAACCACACTCCTCTGTAGTTTGTAATTTGATTCAAATCTGCTTTCTAAAGATGTGTCTCAGTCTGGACCCTCTGTAGACCCTCATGGACCATGTTGTATGACGGTGTCGCTCACTGGAAATAGCAGATCTATAAAATCAGAACACATCACATCGGCGACCAATGCAAATTATGTTGCTGTAATATGTTTGGAAGAAACCCTGATCCGATTACAGTGTGGACAGTCAGTCCTTAATATCATATTTGAGAAACAAATCGGATTTGTCTGTAGTCTGAACAGTTTGTGAATAAAGCCAAACAAATCATAATACTGTGTTGAGAGGCAAAGCTGCAATGTACATTCTGGTTGCTTGCGTGCATGTTCCACGGTCTATATTATAAAGGCTAAAGTGGTTACCTTCCACCACCTTGATGAGCGCTTCGTCCTGGATTCCCGGGACAGAGTGGAGCTCTGAGAGGTTGTCCAGCGCAGCGCCACCCAGATGCAGAGAAAAGCAGGTGCGGTGGCAGGTCAGCTCATGGTCCATTAACACCTGGTTGAGCTCTGCTACTAGCATCTGGCCAGAAATCTGAGGGAGAGAAAATTGAATAGCATAAAGCATTTGGTCCCAACCAGTGGGAGGATCATATTACAAGTGGATAATGACATTAAAATGCGTTTTCATTGTGATACCAATAAATAGGAACTTAAAGTAGTATGCTATGTTAGTTCCATTGATCCAAGCCAGAACACAGGCCACTTAACACTCAGATGGGTAGGCCTGCAAGCAAGATATTCAAGTAGGCCCTGATCCAAAAAAGGTTGGGCACGGGGAAGGATGGCTGGAGTTATAAAGCAAACTACAAAAGTAAAAAGACAAAAATAGTTATACTGACAGTGACAGTTGTCACTGTCAGTATATAGGGCTCTACTAACATAGAATAAAAAGCAGCTTCTACCTGGACCTCAAACATTTCTGTTCCAGGAGACTGGATTCTGATGGTAAGCACTGCCTCCTGGAGACTGACCACTTCCTGGATGCTAAGCCCCTCCCCTTTGTCTTCATCAAATTCCTTTGAAGTAGCATCCGCAGAGGTTTTCACATTTTCTATTGGCGGCACTGTTGACAAATAGAAATAATATAACAGAAATGACAACAGAAATATAATAAACATTTAATAAATTATAATTCATTAAACTAGGCTGTTCCAACTGCCAAAATAAATTCACGCACCTTTGATGGGTGGCGTTGCCAGGAAGAGCCTGTCCACTAAAAATAAGGTCACTTGTTTTGCCTCATGTGGCTGTTTCTCTTTGACCTGTGACCCAGACCCTTCCAGCTCCACAGCATCTTGCACGGCAGTCTCTTCCAGGTTGTCAACTGTTTTGGGTTCTGCCGTGCTCTGGTCTGGTTGTTCTGTCTCAACAATCACATTCATCTGATCAACATTATTTTCTGCCGGGACAATGTTTCGATCTGCCTGATCAGGGCTGTGGTCAGCCTGGACAACGTCCTGAACCGTTTGTACAATGTTCAGATCCGTCTGATGATCAGCAGTCCCATTTAACTCACCCATGTGATGAACTGTCTGGACGGAATTTTGATGAGTTTGATTAACATTGTGTTCAGTGATAAGAGTGCTCTGAACGTTCTGGATACTGTTCTGGTGTGCCTGATCAACACTTTCTCCTGCATTTTTCGGATCTGTGCACTCAGCGCTCGGAACAATCGTTTCCAATTTTGCAGAGGCCACATAATCTTCCTCGCCAGGGACATTCTCATGTATCCAGACAGCGCTCTGTCCAACAGTTCCCTCAACTTTCTCAGCCACCTGGCGGGTTTCCTGCTGTGTCTGGTTCACACAAGGAGCCGCATTGTTGACACATTCCGTGATTTGGGCGTTGCCAGTGCTGTGTCCAGGCAGGTCCATATTCTGCTGTGATCCGTTGGTATCCTTTTTCAGCAGATCAGGGTTCTGTTCCATGTCGTCTGCATTGCGTTCAGTTGGCATCAAAGCAGCCTGCTGTGGTGAGCCAGTGTTCAGTACTAGTCCTCTGACATGAATCTGTGTATGAGAAGTGCTGTGCTGTTCACCTTCATTAGCAGTGTTCAGGTCCATTGTGGTAGTTTCCTCATGCACAATCTGCTTGGTATTAGTGATCACCTCTTCCACTGGGTCATGACTGTGTTCCTTTATAAATGTGTCTTTATTATACTTAATGTCCATGACTTTGTCCTGGATACCAGTCAATCTCTGTTCAACATGCACATCTTTGACTACTTCGCCTGAGATCAGAGTGTATCTCTCTCTCTGTCCACCAACTTTCGCTGGTACTTGTACCTGTGATTGGATACATGCAGTCTGTTTTCCCGTCAATGCCATAGTCTCTGCAAGAGGGCCTATTTCTGTGCTTAAAACAGGTGTTTGTTTGTCTGCACGCGGATGCAGCTCTAAGAGTACATGAGCATGCTTTTGTATTTCACAGCCTGCAAACCACTCTGTAACTGTCTCTTTTATCATCTCTGTCTTAGTTTGTGTATTCGCTTCGGTGCATTTGTGTGCCTCTGCCACCCTGCTGCTGTGTATCGGCATCAGCTCTGTTTGCGTCTGCACCTCTGCATGACAGGGTTGTGTTTGCGTCCGTAGCCACGCCGCCACCCACGTCTGGATCCCTGCATCAGTCTGGGTCTCAACCTCAGTATACAGCTTCTTCCTCCCTCTGTCACTGCTCTCTGGGCCTTTCTCTCCCAGCCCGACCTCTTCCTCCTCGGACACCAGGAGGCAAACCACAGGCTCTACCACGGATACTTCGCCTCCAAGGCTGCTGCTCAGGATGATGTCCGGGAACAGGAAGCGCCCTTGCTCCAGAGTGGGGTTTGTCACCATGGCAGGGGCGGTCGACAGGTCACTGTCATCATCATCTTCTTCTTCCTCGTCCAGGTTATCCTGCGGGGTGAAGGAGTCACACTCGCTCCCCTCCCTGGAGAGCAGCGGGGACCTCTCAGCGTCCCCTTGCGCTGGTGCATCTTTATGTCTGATGTAATTTGATAAGACATGACAGCATTGGACCACATTTCCCATGGCGTCTTGGTGAACAGCAACACAAATTCTACAGAGAAATGTGTAAAACAAGAATGCAACGTTTAATAAACAAAAGAACAAAGTCGCAATGTTGGGAGACAATTATTGTCATTGTCAAGGAATATATGTATGATGAATGCCTGTATGTCTGCAAAACAGCTGTAAACATAAAAATGATGGCCCTTAGCATTTTCAAAAGCAGAAGGGCACTGCAGTGGTGTCACTTTACAGAGTGGAGATGGAATACCTTGAATTCTGGACTTCAACAGAAGAATGATGTTGGAATTTAGGGAATCCTGGATAACAGCTTTGTTATGCTGTTTTAGAATAGAAGACAGATATACAAAAGTATCACAGGCTGATTTAATCAGTGACAACTTAGACGTCATAAAGCCTGATGGTATATACAAAATTAAAATCATAAAACCTTTCAAGATATACCACACAACTGACACAAGTGTTCATATAACTCAGTGTAGAAATGGACCCAATGGTTATGGCTTATCCTTTCAGAGTTACATGAACATGTAGGATTTTACTGGGTAACACTTTAGTCAGACTAAAAATGAACACAAAATGGAGGGGCACACAAATCAATACATACATTCCAAACAGTAAAATGCCACAACAAATATAACATCATTGTTACGGTCCAATAGGCCTCTTACCAGCTGACGTGATGAGTGGTGGTTACGGTGCGTTCTGTTCTGTACATCCTCTTCAGGTTCCCCTCTTCCTCATCCAGCCAAAATGACAGTGCTAAGTTCTCCCAGGTTTGCTTGCAGAGCAGGAGACTCCCTCCCTCTCGCTGCTGTGACACCCCACATAACACAAGTGTGTGTGTGAGTGTGTGTGTGTGTCTCCTTTTCTGCCCTTCACATGGATGTTGCTGACCATGTGAAGAGGGCTGAGGAGAGACCTGCGACTGAGCTTAACGGGCTAGGCCTTGCATTCAGCCTCTCTCTCTCTCTCTCTCTCTCTGAGCATACACAGCCACACAATCGTCAATACTTGGGTCGCTCCATAAGAGGGCAGCCTCACCACCAACATCAGTGATTAACTTCCTGTATGCGTGCACTCTCTATCTACCTTGTTTTACGTGCAGAGAGAGACAGAGAGAGGGAGAGATTCCAGTGTATAAATAGCTCCCTGGCAGAAGTCTGGCACCTCTTCATTTTGTCCTCTATGGTAACAGGACAAGGGGGCCATAACCAGCTACGCCCCCTTACAAACTCTCTGTCTCTCAGCTGGAGCTGCCATCGGTTGCCATGGCAGCACTGCAGCAGCATGACATTAGCATTCTGAGCAGTGGCAGTGAGACGTGGGAACACCCTAGAGGACTTTTTTTGTGAGGGGACAAGTTGTATAGGACAGAGGACAATGACAAGGTCATAGTCAATAGAATCAGTTACATGTCACATTTATATTATACATTCAGAAGGCCTTTTTGCTTTTCAAACAGTTAACAGGATTACTTCAGCAGCCCCAGTAAAAGCAATTTCTTAATCAGTTATATACTTCTCGAGTTTGATAACTGATCTGCTCTGCCCTACTTGGACAGAATATGTGTCGATTAATTTGTTTCCGTTTTTGTATGGTGAAAAAAAAATTGATTGCTTTTATGTAGGTTTTATTTCAGTTAACTTGACAGTCAAACCAAGACAAACACATAGTCCAACCGTAGATTTGGTTTTACTGCCATCTAATGGCTGCCATTGATATGAAATTCCACTGATACCAGATACTTTTTGGATCAGTGGTTCTAAGTTTCATGTCAATGACCCCCAAATTGAATACCGGTATGTATTTGGCCGTGGACCTCCATCTGAAAAGATTTTCTGCCAGGGACCCCATAAGAGAATATTTGTGTTGTTAAAATCGTTCCAAATGTATCTGAATGTTTCTGTTTTTCAGGATTTTTCAAAAACCTTCCACGAATAGCAGCATCACATGTTCTGAGCTTGTAGATCAGCTATTTTATATAGGCCTAGCTTAAGTAACAACAGTTTAAATATATACTATATTAACTAATTCTGTTAAGGACCCCCTGGAACCACCCCAAGGACCACTGGGGTGTCCCCAGGCCCCAATTTGAGAACCAGGGGTCTAGATACAGTATTTCTCAACTAGATTCACATTGAGAGCTGAGTTTTGCATTGACCATAATGCTAATGTTATTCTGTGTCTGAGAACTTGTACTGTAGCATCTCGTGATACACGTTTGTGCCTTGAACCACGGTTTGAGACACATTGTCCTATATATTTACAAACAATGAACAAGTGAGATATTAAAATGACTTGATCTGATGTACTGGAAATTGAATAACTAGTCTTTTTTTCATCTCTATTCAGTAGCTGTAATAGTTTGTCACAATGACAACCTCATTCACAACGGCGTTTACGCCAGAGTGTAACGGAAGCGTATACAGATACTAAATATCATCGTATTTCTCTGTCCGATCACGCTGCGATTTGCTCCCGTCTTATTCAGGGAAGCTGGTGTAATCACTTCATTTGTGCGGATCGCAGAGTGTAGCCTTTCCGCATTTTTCCCAAGCGATTCGCCTGGTGTCGCCTGGTTAGAACGCCCATCCCACACCATATAAGGCAACAGGAAATATCGAAATACGTCATCATAGCCTGCACCGGGCTTTAAATTATATACAACAGCCGCGATGAGCTTGTAGAGCAGTTAATTTTGACAGGCGGGTCTCTGCACGGACAGATCTTCAAGCAAACAGCGCGAGTTTTGTATATAATTATAAACGAAACTTGCCAACTTGGCACGCATTGCTTCACTCCTTGTTAAATGTCAGAACGTTAATAAGTTAACTGATGTTATACAGTTACTTTCACATAATGAGAAAGAAGTTAATTTGTACTGTTCACCACACAACCAAATGCTATATTAAAACTCGGCAATGATAAAAGGCCCTATTGATTAGTCTACTGCGGTGATTGATTCCCTGCCCTGCACTGTCGGATTTGGAAAGCAAATATATGGACATGCATGGACACAGGACATATTTTCTTTCTTTTTTTTCTTGTGGGATTTGGACTTAAGGCTATATTTCATCCGATCCAACTACGTTGTATGTTTCCTCAGCTGCAGGTAAGAGTTGGCTATTCTATGTGGCGTCCGCATGTGATCAATATACATATTATAAATTAATACCACGACGCAAATGGAGGCAGATAGGTGCTTGCAGCAAATGCATTTAGGCCTACTTTAATTGGCTGACTCTCTGTCAACATGCTGATCAGCGAGTTACAGTGGTAATAATAATCATCATCAACAGCCTTTCTTGTCTGTCTGTCCGTCATGTTTGTGAACAAGCGCGAGTGTGAGCTGGCTTAAAACTATGATATGACTGGCCGACTTTCAAACACGCTGATGCCATTCATTCAAATAGGCTAATGTGGTCTTCTATTTTTTATATAGGGCTAATCCCCCCCCCCCCCCCCCCACACACACACACACACACACGCACCGACAGTCAGACTGACTCAAAGGAGCTCCATAACGAAACAATTTAAATAGGCCTATACTGCAGACATTACTACACTAAACAACGTTGGATTCGTACAGTGCAGAATGCAGATAAGTGTATGTTCTTATTATAATTGTGAGTTTGTTTTTTAACATGCAGCGCGAGTCCGCGAGACTGCGAGAGCCGATCTACAAGCTCACAGCGCGTTGCACTGCGAGTAGAAAGCTGTCAAGTGAGCAGCGCAATCGCGCATGCTAGAAATATCCTAATAAATAAATAAAAAAGGTGTCGGGCTTGCAGCGGCAGTTTCTGTATGGCACTCTAGGCTAACCTGCCTCTAGAATGCATGCATTTAGGCATACAAGTGATACTTGGCTTTTATATAGGCTATAATATTTTTATGTGCGACCAATGTTGGGGACACATGCCTACATATTTTATCTGAGATTTGGGGACTTTGAATTGATTCCGCATGAAGACTAAAGCCTTCTTAATAAATCTACGCAAGCCGTACACGACCATGAGAGGTGGCGCAGCTTTCAGCGGAATTTCCGACCAACCCACGTCACCGTCAAGTTCACGTTCAAGTTCATGAATTCCCACGTAATGTGGGAATCCACGTAAATGCCTGTCCGCTCACGCTCCGCTCACGTAACGTCACTTTATGAGCGTAAACGCCGTTGTGAATGAGGACCCATGTCTTTAAAACTCATTCTTCCAGTGTGTTGAAGGCTTAAAAACGTGAAAAATACGACAGGAGTTGCTTTCGTTTGCCAACTGCTAGGCACATTGCATGAGTTTAATAAAGTGCAAATCATACATAAAAATGTCACCCTTTGAACTTCCTAGAGTCACGTTTTATACCTGAAATAAGGCTAGTTCTGTGTGAAAGCAGTTTGGATAACATACTGCATATGAACTTCTCAGGCAAGGTTACTACCTAGTATGTAAAGTACAGGTGCAGACAGGTGTAAAACAGTGTTAAATCAAAGGTTTTTACTACAGCAACAATCTGTGCTTCTGTGAACGCTTAATCAAATATCCTCTGGCTCTGTTACAGTATATCAGTGATTTGAGGCTACTATGTGGGTTTTACTGTTTACTGGTTTTACTTTCAACAACTGCACTGTAACATCCTCAGTGTTCTGTTACAGTAAAGGAACGCTGAGGAATGTGCGGTGTACTGTCGGTAACTACCACTACTGTAGAGTGTATACCTGAAACACCCACCTCTCTGTTCTCCTGTCTTACAAACCCATGCCTGAGAACACTATAGAAGTATAGATCAAAAAGGCAGTGGGAGCTAATAGGAGGATGCCGTCGGCTCACAGAGCCGTCTCGCCCTCACCGGCGCCCATGTCCACCCTCCTCGGGACTCTGCCCTCGTCTATGTCCTCCCACTCGTCCTCCGGCAGCCCCTCCTCTTCCTGATCCCGCACTTGGACCTGTCTTCTCCAGCGGAGGAGCCTGTACCGGAGTGGAAACAGGAAGAGGGCGGGATCTGGCATGGTGCGTGGCCTCTGTGGTGAGGTCACGCTCTCCTGCGGAACGCAGGCCCGGACCCTCTCCTCCCTAACGCTCCTTACATGTCTGCCCTCCTGCTGCCCAGGAGACGCCAGAGGAGGCAGGGAGAGAAGCCGTGAGTCAGTGCCTTCCTCCTCCTCCTCCTCCTCTACTCCTCCATCCGTCTCTCCTTTGGCCTTCTTCCCCGCGGGCCCCTCCATGCTGCTGGCCTTCTTCCACGCGGGCCCCTCCATGCTGCTGAGCAACGAACGTTGCTCGTAGAGTTGGATGCGAGTGTCATGGAGCTCCTGGGAGAGTGCCGCGGCCACCGTCGTCTGGCGCTGGAGGTCGCGGCTCAGGGACGTGATCCTGTGGCTGCGCCGCTTGAGCTCATCCAGGAAGTGGCGCTCCTCCTCCCTCAGGCTGCGGGCCAGCGCCGACGACCGCCCCTGTCCCGCACGCAGCTCCCCCCGCACGGCCGCCACGGCGCCCTGCCGCTCCCACAGCAGGCGCTCTGCTGCCTCGCAGCGCATGGACAGCCCCATCGCCTCCTCGTCTGTGTGCACATGCAGACAGAGTGACACACCAACGCAGAGAGAACACATTTTCAAATAAGGTTACTAGTATAGTAGTATCACAACATGTATTGAAGATTGATTGATTGATTGATTTATTATTAAGTGAGTAGGCTAGGTGTAAGGTTTAGTAGTAACCTGATCAGTTTGTTTTGAGTGATCTGAAGTTTTGCTTAAGTTGAGTTCCATGAGGTGCATGAATAGTCAAAATGACATTGGATGAGTGAGCGCTCAGCTAGTGTCGCTCAAAGATCAGCTTTTTGTCACTTTGATCAGAGTTTCTCAACAATCCCACCTGATAAAAAAAAAAAAAGGAAAGTCTTACCTGCAGTGCTTTGATCAGAAAACCTGGAGTTCAGCTCACAGCTAAGTTCTACAGTGAAGAAATAATAATATATTATAGCGATTATTTAGCGATATTATATAGAATAGTAAGCTATAGAATGAATAGATGACTAGAGAGAGAGAGAGAGAGAGAGAGACTGACCATGGCAGCGCGTCTTCAGGTGTGAGATCTCCATATGCAGACCAGTGAGCATGAGCAGGTGTTGCTGCTGGAGGAAGGTCATGCCCCTCTCCACACTAAACAGCTGCTGATCCAGCCTCTGCCTTGCCAGAGTCCCCATCAGTGTCACCATGGTCTCCATGGCCATTTCACACAACACCTAGGAAGAGGTGTGGGAGTGGTAGCGTACTGTAGTAGTAGGCCTACAGTATAGTAGTAGTAGTAGTAGTAGTAGTAGTCTTTTTACTGTAGTAGTGTTTAGGATTAATTATTTCGATCTATCGCATTCATTCATAGAACGGAGGCAAGGCAGCTGCGCATGTTTTTATTTTAATGCACAAAGACATATAAAGCACAACATTTTGCCCAAATAGCCTACTTTTCCACAGCTTATTGTTCGTGTGATGCCTACCTTAAGATTCGACCGCGATCAGAGCGTTTTTCATGGCTTCGGCAGATCTTTCTACCATCCTGTCCTCGGGGTTTGAACCGTTTGATTTGTCCTTGATATAGCAGAGAGCACTGAGATAAAACAGCCGCAGTGCAATGAATGCCCGGTTCGGTTTCTTTGCTCGCAGAGTCGCATGTGATGTGATAGTATAGTATACCGATCCGGTTGCAGAGCCGCAGTAATTCTTAGCTTCTCTCTATATTCTTCTGGTTGGTTGTTGTCCGCAAGGCACCGGTAGGCGGTGTCGCTTCACAAAAAGAACAGATGTACAAGATATCAACGCGTCGCAGTGTAACATGTTGTTAGCTTGTAGATCTGTTCTTTTTTGTCAAGCGACGGTGCGACAGCAGCGACACCCTAGGACGCGACACACCTTTGCTTTGGGGGCAAGCAGATCAGCCTTAAGAGTTGCATAAAATAGGCTACATTTTCATGAATGCTAGCCTGGCATGTTGGCATTCATGAAAATGCATTGCCAGGCAACAAGCCCCAGCCTATCATTTTATAGGCTAAGGTTAATTTGATTATTAAGGTCTTTCTGTATCAGACTAAATTGCTTAGGCCTGCTGCCACATTAAGGCTTAGTGTTTCAACAACAAAAAAAAGTACTTTGAGGCTACAGACTACAGAGTAGTCTTGTTAATTTGTTATATTTTAGTAAGCAACAGACCCTTAACTCATATCACTGTAGCCTAGTAAATAGGGTATAATATAGTCTACAAGCCTATAGCCTAGAAGATACATTACTGATACATCTGTGTGTCTCTCTCTCTCTCTGTGTGTGTGTGTGTGTGTGTGTGTGTGTGTGTGAGAGAGACTGTGATGAATACAAAATAATATGTATTATTGGGCTCATAATACAAAATAAGTTATAGTAATCATCATCATAATCATCGTCATCTTAATCATAAAATCACCCTTTTATTTTGAAAGCAGAATCAATCCATTTCAGGTGGTTTTAAATAAGTTGTTTCCTCACATCAGTTTCCACTGTACAGAAAAAGGTCTTTATTAAAATATTATTTTGGAAGCAAAATAAATAGCAGCGGAATTTTAAGGGGAATAATCCAACAGGATAAAATTATATTTAGAGGAGGTAAATGGACACATTTTAAATAGAGAGGAATAAATGCGGAAAAAAAATCTGCTATTACCCCTGTGGTCTTCTAACCCAGGTAGACTCGTTGCCTATACCCCTACAATATGTCGTTCCATTTTAATTCATAACGTTCATTACATGTCCCGTCATGGGATTTGATCCCTTGAGGTCTCAAGGGATCAAATCTTCCACGAACGCATCCTTGCTTGGTCAGGGTAGATATTGCGCTATGAGCTTCAGCCAGTATTACCCAGGCGGGTGCTATGAGCTTCAGCCAGTATTACCCAGGCGGGTGCTATGAGCTTCAGCCAGTATTACCCAGGCGGGTGCTATGAGCTTCAGCCAGTATTACCCAGGCGGGTGCTATGAGCTTCAGCCAGTATTACCCAGGCGGGTGCTGTTGTCTCATTGGAAGTCTAGGAGACAACCTCCAACCACTGCAGATCTACTAACTATTGTATCAACATAATCTACCGAACATGTTTGGTTTTAATTTAAGTAACATTTAATTCATTAAAATAAGATCAGTCTGCAGACTTAAGAACAAAAGATGAGTTGCTGAGTAAGTGAATATATTCCAATAAACTGGAAGGCTCAAATGATTCTTATACCTTGAACACATTTTCAGGACCATGGACAGAGACGCCAGGCTCAGTATAGGCTACCTGTACCGCATAGTCCTCCTTAGATTAACATAGGCTACAAGTAATACTAACAAAACATTCTAAATAGAGACACACACAAGAGAAATAAAGTTTGCACACTGCGATGTAGCCAAACTGCCATAGTAACCATGTTTATTATGTCTGAAAAAGGCATATATGCCTAAATGTAGTTAAGTCAATTGCTTTGGGGGTTATGTTGCACTGCATGTGCAGAGTTTATGTGCCATTTCTGAATTCCCTATATAGATTTTAAATGTGTGTTCTATTTGTTATGTTAAATACAGACACCGTACAGGCAATGCATATGATTAAAATTAGCCCTTCACTAAATCCCACCTCCAAAAGCGATTGTCCAATACCAATCCAAATAGTTTAGCAACGGTAGCTATGCAGGTCAAGCTTTCTTCGCTGCTAATGTGCCTATTGGACAAGGATGGGTTGGGGAGGGACTTAGTGAAGGGCTAATTGCAGTCTGCTTCCACTGAACTGTTTGACAAGGGTCTGTCGCTCCTCGTCTGTTTGCTGATTCTTCATGCCTGGCAGAGAGATCCTCTCAGTACGAGGGCAGGTTTCATTGTAAGGACAGGCTTTAAGATGTGCTGACATAGAATGGATGTCAGTAACATGCCACGAATCCACTTGGGAGAAAAGGTAACTGAACTGCCATACCTGAGGAGAGGAAAGGAGTGTATAGGAAATCACTGGGCCATTTACAGGTACAGTACTCACCCATTTTCAGTAAAGTCTAGTGCTACTGGTACTTTTACTGGAAAATATTTGACCCTACACAGGTACATTCTAACACTCTCAGGACTAAATTAACATATGGTTTTAATGTGTGTCTCTTTATAAAGAGAAAACAGGGAGAGACCTCACCGGTTTGGCCTTCCACTTGGCTCCATCGTGGGAGTAGGTCTTCTTCTCCCAGTGCAGCGTGACCATCCCTCTGTCCTGGAGCAGAGAGGAGCAGACGTCCCTCATGAGGTGGGACACCAGAGCCAGCTGGGACAGGGACAGGCTGTCCAAGAAACTGGCCATGTGGCACAGCACCTCATAGGGCAGGGAGCTCAGAGAGTCCTGCCCTCCTCCTCCTGCCCTCCCAGCTCTCTTCCTCTGGGTGCTGGGGGGCTCTGTGGAGCTGCTGGGGTCCTCCGCCTGCTTCTCTAGCAGAGCAGGGAGGACGGGACGCAGGTTGAAGCATCTGAGCTCCTTGCTGGAGGAGTTAAAAGACATGATGACGGCAAGGGTTGAATTGAAGTACACATACAGTAGGATGCATAGCTGAGTGTCAGAATTGAACAGTATGTGCTCACTTGTAGATGACGTTGGCCTTGTGTGTGGAAGGCTGGAACCTCCTCTGACTATAAGTGCAGCCCAGGTAAGCCAGGGGACATCTCTCCTCAAACCAGCTATTGAGACCCATCTGGATCTCACTGTGTACATTTCTGGATAATAAAGAGAGACAGTGTACTTTAGTACTTGAGTGACAGTGTACAGTAAGTGCATGGAAAATACAGGTATTTTAGAGTGTGCATCAAATGTTTAATTATGTGCATTTGATACTTTACTAAATCATTAGCCACTATCCTTTTTGTTCATCTCGAGTCATGGAGAATTGGGAGAAATGTAAAAACTACACATTATAAATGTAACACGTTCTTCGCTTATTCCCATGAAACAGCCGATTTGAATGCACAGCCCTGGTATTCATTGCACATACTGTACTCCCATTAAGCAGGGGAACCATGCATGTGACACATTTTATCATTACAGAAATTAGGCAAATTATTTTGAAATTGCCATATAAATTGCTCATTATGTGACATTGAAATAAATAAAAAATCATACCCGTGTAAAGTGAGCGGCGCTCATATCATCGTACATCATCATGACATAAAATAGACACTATAGAGTCTATCAGCTCAGACACTATGATGTCAAATAGACACTATAGAGTCTATCAGCTCAGACACTATGATGTCAAATTCTCCATTCATTGTCAATTAATGTTTGTAGTTTGTGGACACCAAAAGCTGGACATAGGAGGGGCTAGTGCCACTCAAATATGTACTCCCTCCTGTGGTATAAAAGTTAATTGTATGGTCCAGAGAAAAGGGTAGAGAATTCAGAAACCATATATTTTGATATATAGGATAGTCTATCATGGAGTCACTCCGGAAAAAGTCAGTATTAAGTATTACAAGGCAATAATGTGTCACATTGCCACATTGTGAGCTAGTACAGTGCAGTTCACCTGAAGTGTGCGGGGAGCTCCCTGCGATGGAAGCTTTGACCACAGCGGAACGTGAAGAGGGAGTTGCCACTGTGGTTTCTGGCGCTGATGCACTCTGGCTGCAGCTGGAGGCGGAGCCTCAGTGGCCTGTCCGCCATCACGTCCCCCAGGGTCGTCCTCCGTTTGAATGGGGCCTTGCGGAACAGGTGCGTCTGGGTGCCATGGTCCACGTACGCACCATCTATGCCTTTCTCCGCGCTGATCTGCCACCATAATCAATGATTACTATGCAAACCTGGAACAGGAATCAAATGTATACATCTACCGTGACAAACAGGGACATTACTTAAAAGGGCAATGGTTATGGGTTATGGGTTACACATACTGGTATATCTGCAAGAAACAATCCCATGTGCTAGACAGAAGAACATACTAGAATAGAAAGACAGACTACACACAGTGGATGTGGACTCCCATAGTGAGTGTAATAAATTACCGCCCTTACCTTGGTGGAAATGTATTAAACTCACTATATGGGAGCACTTTTACAACACCTTCTGTTGCATGAGGTGTTCAATTTACCGGTCACATCTATGAGGCAGCATTTATGTTATTGCAACATAGTACCGCTTACAGCTTTTCATAATTCTGCAGTTTTGCCAGACTATCAAAATTATTATTTTACAATCACGATCACTTTTCTTTTTCAGAGGGAAGCTATAAAGTGTCTGCACTATTTTCTTTCAGGGCCACTTCCTCATAGACCCATATGATGTAATCTTCAATCAAGCCATGCATTGGAAGGGCTGGCGCCCCTCCAAAGTGAAATCTATAATAATTCAACGTCTCCCTGACCTCATGACCCACGGCCTCCAGCTCTGCGAAGCCCAGCAGAGTGGTCTCAGCCTCGTCACTGTACCAGTCGTCTTCCTTCACCTTCAGGTCAGACGTATCCACGCCCCTCGCCTCAGTCTTAGCCTTCGGTAATGCACCAAGTATGTGGACCCGGTTTTTGACATGGTAGCCCGCTGGGAGCTGGTTGGAAAATAGGACAGAATCATGTCAAGTTAGACAATAGAATGAAATAAACAAGATAGTACATAAATCAGAATAGAATGACGCAAAACAAAATAGAATGCTTCTTCATGAAACATGGACTTGACACCCCCCAACGCACACACACACACACACACACACACACACACACACACACACACACACAGTATGCTTGTACAGTAGTACTGTACTCATGGACCTCACCTTGAAAGAGTGCAGTGTCTGGACAGGGATAGGCTCCAGGCTTCCATACACAAAGTCCTTCTCTCTGGGCGTACAGGCATCAATCTGGCCAAAGTGGACCAGCATGCGTCCATGGTGCACCAGGTACATGTTGTACTCCTGTGGAGAGAGCGTCTGCTCCAGGCGTTCCAGGACCCCCTCGTGCCACGGAGAGGACTGCGAGTCCTGCTGGTGGCCGTCTCCGGAAGTGGCCGCGGCGGCACCTCCGGCAGCCGCCTCACCCTCTCTACTCCCTTCCACTTGTGCATCCTTTCCCCCTTCTCCACTCGCTGCCTCCGTTTCCTTAAGGGCGGCCTCAGCAGCGGAACATTGACTCCTCTCCATGCTGAACATCCTCTCCATCAGGTTGTAAGTGTGTGTGCGGGTGTTAACCCCTTTATCTGGCTCTTTCCCTGCATCAGGCTCACTGTTCTCAGTACTGACAACAGGCTGAGGCTGCACTCTGGATGGACGAGGACCTACGAGAGACCAAGGATGAGGGCACATAGTTTAATACTATAAAGACATGTAGACAGTAGAACCATGGTAATCAACTGGTTGACTGGTTGTTAAAAACAATATTATTATACAGCATTACGTTCCTCTTGGCCTACAACCCTATGAGAGCATCTTGTGTGTCTGTTTTGGGCCCCAACTCGCAAGTTGTGCAACGCAGCAGACAGTAGAGGATAAACCCTACAATGACGAATTGAACACTAATTCGATATACGTAAAGAAGTAGACACATTGTCAGTACTATGGTAAGCTGGTGTAATCTATGTATGTATTATATATACATATATTTACACAGTAAAATCCTCAGTGTTAACTCTGAGAGTGTAGAAATTGGTAAATGTATACTGAGGACTTTATACTTGTAAACATTGTGATTGTGATTCACTTTTGTTAGCGGTTTTACCATTGAGGGTAAGATTCAATTGTTGACATGGCGTCTTCTTCCTCCTCTCCTCCTCCTTTATCATCTCTTCCTCCTTTCTCTTCTCCTCCTCCTTTCTCATCTCCTCCTCTTTTGTCTTGGCCTCCTCCTTTCTCTTCTCCTCTTCATCGTCGTCGTCCTCATCCATTTGCTCCGGGTACAGGGGCTTCATCCTCAGGCGGCCATAAAGGACCCTCTGGTCATCTAGGGCCAAAGCCAGGTCCAGGGCCTCCGCCGGCCCCACGTTCTGCCTCAGAACATTATCCTGCAAGGTTATGGTGTTGTGTGGATGAGTGTCGTTTGTGGGCCAGCGCAACCACTCCATGGAGCAGCACACCACGCTGGCCGGGCAGCTGCCCAAGTGCTCTGCCTGCTTAGACCGGGGCATGGAGTGTGGGCAGCCATACTCAGCGTTGAGGCAGGGAACGCTGACGTTGAGGCAGAGCAGCATGTGCTCCTCCTCTTTACACAGGTGGTAGTGAGTCCCGCAGTGCAGGCGACATTGGGTCAGCACACAGGACACAGAGATTTCCACCTTCTTCCGGCAGTGGACACTGTAGCAGCTCTCACAGTGGGAATGGAGTTGGGTCTTGGAGGCCCGATTCTGACCGTCCTGAGAGTTAGTCCAGAGAGAATGACAGAGATGGAGAGGGGGAAAGGGATATAAATGTTGTATTGAAAGCAGGTTATTAAAGGGAAACTTCACCCTTTTTGCAAAAAAAAATATGTTAATTACGTTTAGAAGATGTAGAACACTTTCCTGGGGGTCTTTATGTGTGTAATATGTGGTTTTAGATATTTTAGATTTTAGCAGTGAGCCCAGTGTCTCTGATGTCATAGACACTGGGCTCACTTACTTCCTGGACTACATGTTGTCTCAGTAAGACAGCCCTCCCCCTATCCACAAGGAGGAGTAGTGCACCAACGCATTATGGGAATTGTAGTCCAGGAAGGAAGTGAGCCCAGTGTCGATGACATCAGAGCATAGAGTATATAAAAGGATAGAGACTGATCTGGCGCGAAGCTCCGCCCCCTCCGCTATTCATGTCGGTGGAAGTTGCTCAGTGGCGTTTTGAAGCACCCGGAAGGACCGTCTCAAAACGTCTACTTCCGCATTTGCCAACCAAATTTTGGTTGGCAAATGCGGAAGTGCAACCGAGCGCTCAATGTTAAATGTTAAATGTTAAAGTCATGAATCCACGGGTCCGCCTGTAGTCCCTCATCTTACCACTAGGGCCCAGTGCTTCAACGTTGGAGTGCCTCACTGGCCCCTTGCATCAGAGACACTGGGCTCACTGCTAAGAGTGACTGTTTAATCATGTCTTACACTTAATTATATCATACGAGAATGGCACGGTGTGGCAAAAACAGCTGAACTTCAAGCTCACAACTGCATACACGATGCACACTTGTAGATCAACTAATTCCAGGACTTGACACCATCATACGACAGAGAATAACTAACGCATTATTATTGTGTATGTGCACTGTTGATCCTGTTGCCTTACAGGTAATTGTAGTTATTGTACTGCTGCAAGTCATATACTTGACTATACCAGTTAGTGTGGCGGGCCCTTTTGCGAGCCCATGCCCAGCAGGGGCCCAATGTCTCAACATTTGCCTACCGGTATGTTCATAGTTTAATAGGAGGATGGTTAAGAAATTCTACTGTAGCAACTAGGACGACTGAAGGGGACACTATTATTATACAAAACTTTATCGATAGAAGGCCTGATGTCCTGATAGTCCTATTAACGATGTTAAAACCAAACTTCTTTATCAGTTCCAGCTACATTCTGTCTTTTCACCTCGTCAAATACGCAAAATCGGGAGTGTTAATTTAACTCTGATAACCTAAAAACTGAGCTTCATACATAAGACGGCCTGCATGCCTGTGACTGTGTACTGCCATGGTCCAAAACGAACAACACTAATTGACCATGGCTAATTGTGTACTACACACATGCTAAAAGCTAAATCAAATGACATACCTGGCTTCTTCTATGCATCCTCAGCAAAGTTGTTTGTTTATGTTATTTTCCACAGTGTCCTGAAGAAAGAAGGCAAGATTGGGGTTTCATTCTCTCCCACTGGATAAATAAAAGAAAATAATCTGGCAAACACACATTGTGAATAGGCCTACATTCCTCTATAAGTAAAAGACAAATCTACTGGTTATAGCTGTAAAATGCCCACCGATATGTGCGTAAATTGTAAAGGAAAGAACCATGTTCCACCAACTTGTATGCTGTGCCTTCCTTCACATGCGCTTCAAAATACCAAATGTGTTATAAATAGATCTGTGTACCAGCTGAGAAATGCAACATTGCATGTTTGGTCAAATGGTTTGGGTTACCAGACACTGTCACTTAAAACAGTATATTTCTCTTATTTCAGCCCCATTTAACAATAAGCTTTTGACTGGCCAAGCAGATGTCAGGGGTATCAGTTCTCAAGCATTGAGTTTATAAAGCAAATCCAGAAATGGAATAATAGTGTGTGCATCTGATGCCCTCTACCGGCTGTTTCCATTATAGTTTGAAACCCTGACTAAGTATGTAAATCAACTTTAAGTCAGGATTGTTTTCTAATATAACTTTCGGTCACAGTGTTTTATTTATTTCATGCAAATGTCTCCATACAGTATGCTTTTGTTTTGAGTAAAGCCTAAGAACGGATTTGAAAAAATAGAAATAGTAGAAATAACACAGCCTTGAAGTTTTATGTGGCCGCGTGATTCTGAGTGGCATCTTGGTCTGTAACCTGACTACTCTAGTAAAGAGAATGAGAGAAGGGGGTGCTATCCCATCATGCATGGGGACACAGCTAATCTATTTTAACCAGCCTGTCCAGTTAGAGGGGAGGTACATGTCCACATTGGCAGCTGCCAGCTGGGTAAGACTTTTGTCCCGCTGTGCTTACTTTACTGCAATCAAAATTGCTTTAATGTGAGCTAGTTTATAATTTCAATAACAAATCTGTTTTTTTCTTCCCGTTAGTCAACATTCTAATGCTATAGGACACCTTAACTTCTGTGACATACTGACACTACCCTGTGGATATGGTGAGTTAAACAACATATATATTTCGGAATGATTCCAATTTCCACATGATGAATGAACAGTATGAACACCCAAACGTTTTTGTATATAGCCATCATAGTGGTGTCTAGTATTGTTTGCTGCTGTGCTTATTCGTCATCATGTAAATGAAGGTTACCTCAAGTGCCTTTCGATTATAAAAAAGCCAGTTTGAAATGAAAAATGAAAAAGGTAGGCTAGTCGGCTACATATAGTAGTAGCTATCATATTTGATTGCATGACAGATTCGAAATGACATTGAAATGGCATTGAAAGCAGATGTTTCTCTCTCTCTCTCGCTCTCTTCAATGTCTTCAACTTGTCATAAGTTACAGGGATACAATAGCAATTGACCTTATGCAGAACGCAGCCATCTTACCATTTAGTTAATGGCAGGGTGGCAACTATAGCCTCAATTTACCATTGACAGCCCATACATCCAAACAGAAAAGTCAGCTCTGATTGTATTAAACTACGTAAAACTCACCAACATTGCAGCTGTACGAAAAGATCCTCTTTCAATCTGCAAAGTGTTTGTTTCATAAAAATCCACCGTAGAGATGTTATGAGCTACTTCCTGTCAAGAAATTCATTGCAGCAGGTGATAATTTGTGTTGTAGTGTTGTAGTTTGGAAGTGCTCGTTGGGCATCACTCAATGGACCTGCATACCACCTGTTGTGAATGTGCACATAATGCAGGAGGCAGCAGGACATTGCTTTACCGAAGGCGAGCGCTTCCAAACTACCACATAATGCAGGAGGCAGCAGGACATTGCTTTACCGAAGGCGAGCGCTTCCAAACTCAAACACTTATATTATCTCCGCACCATGGGGGGACGGGCCTTCTGCTCAGCTGCTCCTCACCACAGTCCGTAGATGCTTTTAAAAAGGGACTAAAGACCTTCCCTTTTAGCAAGGCATTTGCCTAGTTGGACTTTTAAGATGCCCTGTGTGCTTCTTTTAACCTTTTAGCTGTTTAGGTGATCACAGTTTTTTTTTTATTGTTTTTTTTTTAAAGAAAAATAATCACCTGCAAGGAATTTCTTAACAGGAAGTAGCTCATAACATGGCTATGGTAATTTCTATGAAACAAACACTTTGCAACTAGAAATGTACTCTCTCTCGTCGCACGCACGCACGCACACGCACACACCTTTTTCTCTCTTGTCTCTCTTTTTCTGCAATGAAGTGTCTTGACTCTTGTCTCTGTCTTTCTCTCTGTTACTCTCATCACCGTCACCAGCGGGCCTCCAAGACACAGCTCCATTCTCACTGTGAGAGCTGCTACAGTCGGCATTGCAGGAAGAAGGTGGACATCTCGGTGTCCTGTGTGCTGACCCAATGTCACCTGCACTGCGGGGCTCACTACCACCTGTGTAAAGAGGAGGAGCACATGCTGCTCTGCCCCAACGTCAGGGTTCCCTGCCTCAACGCCGAGTCGGGCTGCCCACTCACCATGCCACGGCGAGGCCAGGCGGCTCACCTCCGGGACTGCCCAGCCAGTGTGGTGTGCTGCTCCATGGAGTGGAACCGCTGGCCAGCGGAGGACGCCAATGCTCACCCCAACACGGAGCTGCGCCAAAACCTACTGAAGGACAACAGATGCCGAGCAGAGTGTCTGGACCTGGCCATGTCCCTGAGAGACCAAGACCAACTCTTCCACTCCCTGAAGATGAAGAAGCTCTTCCCGGAGTTGACCCAGAGACTGGAAGAGGACCTGGAGGGCGAGAGGAAGGCAGAGGAGATGAGGAAGAAGAAAGAGGAGCAGAAGAGGGCTGCCTTCGAGAAGGAGCAGGTGGAGAGGGAGGCGAGGAGGGCGAGGTGGGAGGAGGCGGAGAGGGTAAGAGGGGTAGAGAGAGCAGCGGCAGAGGCAAGAGCGGCGGAGGCGAGAGCAGCTGTGGCGGCAGCCGCCGGGATGGAGCAAGAGGGAGAACTCACCCGGGAGGAGCGGGAGGCCCTGGCCAGGGGTCAGGGAGTGGGCGCTGTAGGACTGCAGAATTACAGCAGGTGGGAGAAAATGTTCAACATGGAGATGGGCGGCTGCAGGGAGGCTGGTCAGATGGCTGCTGCTAAGGGTAACGGTCAGAGTGAGGTCAAAGATGAAGGGAAGGGGCTCGGCGTGCTCACCGAAGGGGACGAAAATGCTGGGACATCAACGTGCATGGATAAACAGGCATGTACCTCCTTCTCCAGTACGACAGAGGAAGAGAGAATGGGTTTTGTGTGGTGCGGGCACATGGAGCCAATGAAGATCATCACCGCGCGATTCAAGGCTCCCACCAGCTTCAAAGCCAGAAATAACCGCGGCCGCAACCCTTGGGCCAAGAGAGAGAGCGTCGGATTGGACACCAGCGACCTAGGGGTGCCCTTGGAGAATATACCTCTTTGGGAGGAAGTTCAGGTGAAAGTTGTCATTTACTGTCTAGGTTTGAATAGCTGACAGTTGTGTGTGTGTGTGTGTGTGTGTGTGTGTGTGTGTGTGTGTGTGTGTGTGTGTGTACGTGTGTGTAGTACGTGTGTGGCTCTTACTATTGGCTCAAGCCCACCAGAAACGGCGTTCGAGTTGCATCCCGAATAGTAAATATTAGTACCCCCGGCCCCTAGTTTCCATGCCCCGACCATAGAGTTGGCCCTGACACGTAGTCCAGCAGGGGGAGTCGTTTACCAGGCTATGTCAGGACCACCCGGCATGCGTGCAGTCCGGGTGAACACAGCCAAACACCACAACGTCTAGTATGCCGTATGGCCATATTGGCCATATTCCAACGTCCTGATAATGGTTGATTTTGTGTATTTAATGCAGTGATAACAACGACCCTTTGCAACACTATACTAAATAATAGAAATCCCCTAGCAACAGCCAGTAGCAATTGCCTACTACACCCTAGCAACCACCTGTTTCAACCTAGCAATGCCCTCAGAACTCTTCACGGGTCCAAAATGACAGACCCTAATGGACCCATGAAAATTGTTCTGGCTTAGATGTAGAGCTGAATCAATACCATGCAACCCTAGCACAGCCTAACGACTGCCTAATACACCAGAGCAACACCCTATAGAAACCACCTACCAATACTATTCTTTAAATATGAATCCGCAAAAACATACTCTTGTGTGGTTCCTAACTGTAACGTACTGTAATGCGTCTGATTTGGTCCCCAAGGCATCTCTGCTGTGCTGCCTGGAGAAGGAGCAGCGTGGACACCTTATTGCAGAGGCTTCCGGCGACACTTTTATGTCTGATCAAGGCTCGCAGACATACAGCTTTCTGTCGGCCCCATTCCGACACAACATGGTTCTGGCCGACCTGACGGAGGGCAAGCCTCTGGAGCTGCACCTCCAGCTGCAGGTGGAGAGCGTCACCAGCATACACAACAAGGGCACCTCCGCCTTCACCTTCCTCTGTGGACACGCCTTCCAGCGGCGAGAGTACGGCCAGCACTACAGGTGGATGTCCTTGTCACTTATTCAAAAACATTATTGAGTACCACAGACGAATAACAGTCTAAGTCCACACTATTGATCCATAATATATAAATGATAGATAAGGGTTCAGGACAACGAGGCCTTTTCGTGGAGGGGTCAGTCTGAAATTTGGAAACAGAAACAGTCCAGGTTCTCTAACATATTGTTTTTGTGGCCATTGTAGCTACAACTTCTAGATGAGACAAAACCTGTTAAACAGCTAAACGACACGCACATCTCAGATCTACTAGGCTGGGTGCTGAATCAAAAATGTTAAACATAACATAAAAATCTGCACACCAGTGTTACTGCTCCCATAAGCAATTTAACTGGTATGTTTCGAGCCTTTCTCAGACCTTCTTTCTCAGACCCTAATGGAGATCTGCCCTAATGTCTGAGGGAGAAATGTTGCCAAATACATTGCTTATGGGAGCAGTAACTGGAGTGCAGAATTGTATTCTTGTCAACCGTAGATATATAGTACAACATCGACCTTATTATTAGCTGCTCTGAATCATCTTGATGTATAGACACATCTATGCATCTAATGTCCCACACTGGTTAAAACATACAATCGAATGCCTGTTAGTGGAGAAAAGCTCTGAACAGGTCTTTTAAACCCCCCCCCCCCCCCCCCCCCCCCCCAACCAATCAAAACAAGAAATGTGCACAGTGATATACAGATGAGCGCGAACGGCTGGTTTGAGCAGAGATGTCCCCTATCTTACCTGGGATGCACCTACACTCAGAGGCGCTTCCAGCCATTGACACAGAAGGCCACCATTAATTACATGTAAGTATTAACTCATGATTGCCTTTTGTTATCATCTGAATGTGTTATATTCACAACATGATTTATTTAGATTCAAATTTGTTTGTTTGTTTGAATTATCACTGCTTCTGCTTTTAGCCAGGAGCTGAGCTGTTACAGCTTGTGTCCCGTCCTCCCTGCCTTGCTAGAGGAGGGGTCCGCGAACCCCAGCAGCTCAACAGAGCCCCCCAGCACCCAGAGGAAGAGAGCTGGGAGGGCAGGAGGAGGAGGGCAGGACTCTCTGAGCTCCCTGCCCTATGAGGTGCTGTGCCACATGGCCAGTTTCTTGGACAGCCTGTCCCTGTCCCAGCTGGCTCTGGTGTCCCACCTTATGAGGGACGTGTGCTCCTCTCTGCTCCAGGACAGAGGGATGGTCACACTGCATTGGGAGAGGAAGACCTACTCCCACGGTGGAGCCAAGTGGAGGGTGAAGCATAAGGTAAGTCAAACTGTCAGTACTTTATGCAACTGTGGCAGTTCACCCTAACCTGACTCCGCCAGATGGGGCAGCAGAGAGTACACTCCTCCTGCTCCCATCTGGGAACTCTCAGGCAGACTTGATGCCCGGCCACAAAACGGCCTGGCCAATCAGCAGCAGCTAGAAGCTAGAAGCTGCTGCTAGAAGCTGCTAGAAGCTGCTGCTGATTGGCCAGGCCGTTTTGTGGCCGGGCATCAAGTCTGCCTGAGAGTTCCCAGATGGGAGCAGGAGGGGGGAACCCAGTGTACTCTCTGCTGCCCCATCTGGCGGAGTCAGGTTAAGTTCACCCTGCCACTAACAGCACAAACCCTAATGTAGGGTTTCTGAAATATTTCCACCTCCTGGATCCTAGGATACAATGTGTATTACATAACCGGGTGTGGGTCATTATCACCTTGCGTGGTTCCTGACTTGACTTGCATGGTCCCCGAGTAAGGGACAAACTCTGCAAACACCTATATGCAACTCTTCTGCTCTAATGTTGTTGTTGATGTGCTTTAACTCAAACCTGCATCTTCTCAGGTATGGCAGTTCAGCACCCTCTTCTCCCCAGTGGACAGGTGGGGTTTCCAGGATGTGCCATCCATGTCTGAACACCTGAAGGTGTGTCCGTACTATGAGAGAGAGCACAGGACAGATCGTGTTCTCCTGCCACGCATCAAACAAGACAAACTCATCAACACACAATGCAAAGGCCCCTCTCTGATTGGTCTATTCCAGAAAGATACATTAATTATGTAGCATACCGGTATGACGTTAATATGTAAGCTATTGATTCATCAATGACATGTTACATAACTTACATACATACTTGTGCTTTCATTGCTACTGTATCAACCATTCTGGTAACTAAGGAGTTAGCTGGTGTGTTTTTTCTTCTAATATTCATGTGTGCTGTATGCATACACCTGTATATGATGAAAACTCACATACCGTGTACACATATTTTCAACCTTTCTATAAATGTAACGGAACACCAGGAGATATTCTTCATTATGACTGTCTGTTACTGCATTGAATCTGAATCTGATGCTACGCGGTTGTACTGTACCTCATAGCTTTTGCATCACAAGTGGTCAAGAAACTAAACCAAAGATTTTTGGGCAGGATCTCCTATTTTGTCAACAAAATTGCACTAAAGACTCTAGCTGGAGCACTCTGTGAGCAATGTGATTTTGATTATGCTTGCACCTCTTGGTTCTTCAACAACTCAATGGCACCAAAAACAAAGCTTCAGACCTCCCCAATTCATCTACTACTCGGCCTAAACCTCACACGTTGCTAGTTTGGGATGGCTCAGGGACGGGTAACAATGGGACTGGTATTTAAGATACTCAAAAGAGACAGTGCCCTCATATCTGTCTAACTACTTCAAAATAATAACATCTCAGAAGGTCACAAGGGGAGCTAGTTTTATTTCCCTTTGAAAGGAGGTGACTTAGACTACCGCCGTTTTTCCTTTTTTATCTTTTTTATATATATATATACACTGTAGCTGTTTATATTTGTTGATTACATGAATTAATGTATAATTAATATTTGACGCTCTGTTGATTAATTGAATATATATAGGACCACAATGGAAACACGTCCCCATGATTTGTTTGTGTTATCCTTTAGCTTAAATGTCTTACTGTACCACTGTGCTGTTTACATTTCTGCCTAATAAAGTATTCAGTCAATCACTGTCCAATTCATAATTACACTGAAGAACATCAGAACACTGTTCATGAATGATAGAGGCGTTGCTCACAATTATCGAAAGTAATTACAAACAATGTGGTTTCACAGTTTGGTTTGGGACCTTGTTTGATTTTATGACCTATGGTTCAAGCTATGGTTCAAGAGTTATAGGTGAAGATATAAAGTGGCCTAATATAGCACCACCATGAGGCTGATTTGAAAAGTTGGGTTCTTCCTTGGTCTACATAAAATCTGCCTCCCAGCCTATCGTCCTGGAAGACATAACTACATTGTTTTGTTCCACATAACTGAAGAATAGTCTAAATGTCTGAGAGTATACTGAGTTTTTTTTAAATAAAAATACTGAAAACAGGAAAATTCTCATTTGGTTTCACGGCTCCCAGTGTTGAGAGAAAGTCTGAAAGAAAAGATGTCACTCACCACTGATGGAAATATTTAACAACACTTCCAACAGGATGCATAAGCAAATCTGTGTCCTTCCAGTTACACAATTGCTACCCCAAACCTTTAGGCCACTATACGCCACTAATTTTCCTTAACAAAGGAATATTTTTTATTTCATGTTTAGTTTCTTGACTTCATAGTAAGTATTACATCATTCAGGTCACAATATGTAAACCACTGGACTGGTCGAGAACCACTGTTTTAAACCTATCAATGTGAATGCTAAATGAACAAGGTCCTTGTACACAGTGACAAACGCCTACTGTTGGCTCCCTCTACTGGTCCATGCCAGCATTGTTTGTGTCAGAACACATCAGCCCGGAGCAGCCTGTAGAACAGCACCGTGCTCATGGTGGTGATGAGGCTCAGACCTACAGTCCCCAGTGTCAGGACAACGCGTGGCACATGTTCGCCGTGGGCGGCCAGCCAGCGGGTCATCCAACCCAACGTGCACACACGAAACATCAAGAACCTGAGGTTGAGATGGAGACAGTTACATTATTGGCATTTAGCTGATGTGATCATCAGCTGTGTAGTGACTTTCAACTAGTGAGCAAGCAGCGATCCAATCCGATGCCTTGCTCAATGACACTAGCAGTTTAGCAGGACACATGGATTTTGCTAGACAGCCACTCCTAACCCTTAGGTTTCCCTATGCCAGCTGCGAGGACCAGCTGAAGTCGACCCAAAACATCTTATTTCACCTCACCTTATCTCAAGTTTAGTGTTCAATTCAGTTGACTTCAAGTTAATACATGCACTGATAAAGGCGACCTACAGTGACCTACGTTGCCAGGTTGAGCAGGCTGATGAGTCGGTAGGCCGTGGAGGGGCGTGAGGTTGTTGCGGTGTCGCAGGTCAGTGGCCGGTTTCTCTGTCCGGCTAGGAGCAGGAGCTGGCGAACATGGAGGAAGATTGAGTTGATCTCCACCAGCAGAGACACCGCAGCAAATCCCACATAGAGACGAGAGGTCAATGCCAGGCCGAAACAGGAGATTACCTACAGTATGTGGTACAATAGGAAAAACAGGATCAATTCACACCAAGGGAGGCAAACATACACACACGCAGCCACACACAAGCACTTGTGGATTTGCTTAGAAAGATGTATGCAGAATCTCAGATAGAACTGTTTGCATTTAATATGAGTAGATGTTAAATCCCAGAAACTGGGTGTTTTAAAGTTACTATTGTTTGTCCCAAAATCCAGTTTGTAGCCTGCCCTATAGTGGTGATGGCCTGAAAAAAAGAGTATGTAACACATTGAAAGAGATGTGTTTTCATTATTCATATAGACTTGAACTACAGCACGTTGCTTCTGATTAAAAGCATTTTTGTAAAGTTTATTTGACTACCGAGCTCACCTTGAACTGTGAAGAGATATGCTTAGAGATTAAATGTTTTTTTATGGTGGAAAAGATAGTATTTTACTGACTCTCATGTTAAATCAGCAATTATGGGGAGAGGGACAAAGGGACCCACATCAGTACATAAAAATACACAAAACATCATGGATATTCCATATCAGAAAAACACAGTTTGGGTGTGTTAGCAGCACTGCAGCTTCATAGCAAGAAGGTCTTGGGTTTGACTTTGAACCCAATATTTTAGTGTGAAGTTAGTATGTTCTCCATGAGTTCATATCGGTTCATATGGGTTTGCTTCCACACCAAAAGACCTGGCATGATGCTAGGAACATAGACCTGCCACTGTGCCACTGACCTTGAAGCACTATAGCCTTAGAACTGGAGTTGGTCCCTGCACAGCTCAGTGGCTGCCAACTTCTCCTAATACTTAGAAGGGGTCAAATGCAGAGGACGAATTTACCCATGGGTCACTCGGTTGAATTAGTTCAAAATCAATAGGATATGTTACAGTACCCAACAACCCCCCCCCCCCCCACACACACACACACACACACACACACACATACACACAAAACCAGAGAGAGAATTACCATAGAGTGATGAAGCATCACCTCCCAAGACTTTTTAAGAGACTGGTTGAAAGCCAGGTCTAAGAAATCATGGATGAAATAACCTGAAGGAGAAATCACATATCGCATATACATGTATTGGAAGTTACAGGCTTTAGTTCCGACATACTATTGGATGGTATAGTCTCACTCTCTCTGTCTCTCGCGCGCGCACGCACACACACACACGCACACGCACACGCACACACACACACACACACACACACACACACACACACACACACACACACACACACACACACACACACACTTCATTTGTGAACTTTCCTCCAGTGACCTGCTCTAGTACTCACAGAGTTATGTGGCAGTGTATAACTCAAACATTCAGTGGTTGACAATGTAATTGACAGTTTGGATGATTACGCCTTCTGCAAATGACACAGACACTAATACCGTTACGGCGGTTACACAGCATGTGACTTGTGAAATTTCCACATTATGTTTTTCACCTCAAAATAATCTGTTCTGTTCCACTGGTGGATTTTATTCAAACCTGGAATTCTTAAGTTACTGTTTCATAGTGAGTTTTTAGCCTAGCGTGGAATGAATTACATGTTTAAGCATCTTCATGATCATGATGTAACCAGCATGGCTCTCAGTCTCACCTGTAGACACCGCTACCAGACTGTGAGAAAACAGTGAATGAGTGGAGATCAGGTCCTTGGCCATCTCAGGGTGGAGGTAGAAACTGCATGTGAGTGAGAAATGAAAGCGTTCATCACAGAGGGGAAATCTGGACTAAAACAAATTCACTGTGAATTGTATACGCACCATGAACCGGCCCACGCTCCAGTCAGGGCACTGTGAACCAGAGAGGTGCTGATGTTACGCCACCTCCATCTTTTGTTGCGGGCCGGCTCTGGTGTGGGCAGGCACCCGACGAGTCTGTTCACCAGCCTGAAAGAGCATGTAGATCCACCAGTGACCAGGAGAGATGACCACAAATCCATTGTTCTAATCTAAGCAGTCTGTTGAGCACAACTGAAGAGTTCAATTAAAATTCAAATGCATATTTAAGGCACATCCCAAATGAAAAAAGGTTCAACATAAATTGCAAGCGGTGGACTCAGTGTGTGTCAACAATGTCTGAAGTGCCCATTAGCTGTACTCAGGTTCTTCATGCTCACCTGAAGTGATAACTGACATGCTGATAAGGAGGAAAGGGGGCTGTGCAGCTACATCATAACATGTATAGGTTATATTTACACAAATTCCATAACCTAGCCTATCTTTTGACATTACGAGCACAAGTAGGGGGGGGGGGGGGGGGGGGGGGGGGGCTGGGGGATAATTTACTGCTGCTCAATGTTTTCATATTTTCAGTAGAGCAATTAAGGCTCATGTTTGAAGTTAGGGTTATAATCATGCTAGATAAGGATACTGTGTAGGTTAAGGGTTATACTTATGTGCTTAGTGAGGGTTAAGGTTAGAGTTATATAGGGTCAGGTTGCAACTCCTGTAGTGTAATATATGAGTAGATTTGCACATCACAGGTACTCCTCTCTTTGAAGCAAACCCAATCACAGAATAATCAAATGGTACTCCTTCAAAACAGATAGGCCTATATATTTTTTTATTTATTGTTGCACTGTTTTTCATAGAACAAGATTAAGACTGTGTGTAGAATTATATCAGCTGGGCGTTGAGCCTACAATACCCCAGAGTCTACACTGTAGACTAGCCAGTATACATGCTCAGGGACAGGGATAGCTTATGATTGATAATAAAGTATTAAACTGAGTTTAATTTTGTGTATTTGGTCCTTTTGTAAAAAAAATAAAAAAAATAATCAGGGGCGCTCTTATCATCATTATACATGATCACGTTCCGTGCTCAGCCAATCAAATTATCACATTCATGGTACACATACACACCTTATACACATAGGCTATAAACTATGTATGACTATGTTATAGTTGTTGTATTTTGTGTTATCAGTGTTGGATCAAGAAATGTGTTCTGTCACAGCCATAATATGTCCTTGAATGAGGAATATTCCATCTGTTACTGAATTACTGAGGACCTCACACTTCTCCGGTGCCACAACCTACACGTGAGTTACATTGATTGATTGAAATATTTATTAACAGTGAGTGGACGACCCAATTAAGCATTACACTTGTTTCCAACAGGGTCCACCATGTTCAATTCATCAAAACATTTAGAGACGTACAAATAGACACTTCTATATAGACAAAGAACAGAACAGGAATTCATCATAATGGAGGTAAAAAGGGAAAATAAACATGTACAGTGAGGGAAAAAGGGGGGGGGGGGGGCAGAATACAGTATGTACAGTAAGACATGCTGTGATGGTGGCCTTACAGCGAACATAGTGCAAACAGAGTCCTAACGATTCCTAACATATCCTAACGGCCAATTCTAACAGTACGTTTGTATTCCCGGTCCAGAATCACTTCACTGTAGTACCGCAGTAACACCATCTGATGGCGCCAGGGGTGCACACTCAGACGAGGTGGCCGAGTGGTTAAGGCGATGGACTGCTAATCCATTGTGCTCTGCACGCGTGGGTTCGAATCCCATCCTCGTCGTAGGCTTTCTTTATTTCAACAGTGGAATTCCGCAGCCATTTTAAACTAAAGGTCAAAAAGGAAAGTTATTTATCGTTTGTGTGTGTGTGTGTGTGTCAGGGTGAGGGCTGCCAACACTCCTGGATCCTGCAAGAGTCTCCCTGCAGCAGACCTGCATTAACTTTAAATGTAGTGGACTGGAGTGAAGTTATATTTGCCTCTGAGATGTAGTGGAGTAGAAGTAAAGTACATTTGACGTTAAAAACAAAAACAAAAAACACAACATAACATTTTAATTTATTCCGGCTCATCCGAATCTCCTTTGATAGTATCAAAGGAGCCAGACCAAAGGTGGTCATGTTGCGTACTGCATGTTCAGAAAGTTCATTCATACAGCAGGATATCAGACGCTGGCAGTTAAGTTAATAGCCCGAATTTATACTTTGTCGATGTCACTTGCAGAAATGGAAGTGGTGTGAGTGTTGCGTGACGGCAGTAAGTGTTGGAATAAATGCTGCAGTGCTACTAATTTATTTTCCTACCAGACAGACGGTCCAGGGATTCAATCCATGTAGAAGATTTGGTTTTAAGTTTTAAGTTTGGCTCGTCTCGACTCATCAGGGAAATCTAAAAACCACCGGGGTAAGATGTGATGGAAATTCTCTGCAACGGCGCATCTATATCCCTATTTTAAAATGCTCAAACACTGTACATACAGTAAGAATAGAATAAATCATCACTGTCGGGCAGAAACATCGTATCTCCATATTCTAACATTGTTTTGATTACTACAGCGTCACATCAAAACAAGTGTTTGTACTTTTACTCCGGTAAATTTCTAGGAAGGCTGTTAAGAGTACTCGTTACTTTTTAGGTCGGTTGCATCGTATTAGCATTAACGTTTCCTCAAACGATTCCTGGATTTTCTCATCTGTGTTGGCTCAGCTGTATGCATTGCAAGCGATTGTGGTGACGTCACACCACCTACACGTGTGAGTGAGGTGGATACGCCCACAGATCTAGGATCAGATCAGAGTGTGTAGCGTAAACTAAACACAGCAGCATCGAACCTTATATACTCTATGCATCGAACAGACAAAAATCCTCTAAAGTGTGGTTGGACTTTACGAGCCACTCCAAGGAACAGCAATGTGGGTCGATCCCTGTAGGCCTATGTCTCCAGGTCCGCTTGAGTACGGACATACCACACAGTGACACACACACACACACACACACACGTACCACAGCAGCGCACACGCACGCGCGCACACACATTTTAGTTCTTTTTTGTATCCACAAATTACAATGAATTTTACAAGGAAACAAATATAACAGGGTTGACAGAACATGTTTGTTCACTTAAGGATACACATGGCACCTCCTCCACACAGACAAACTGCCTATAACAGCCGAAACAGAACAGTATTTGGCAAGTTGTTTGGCTTTGCTTTTTGTCATGCCAGGAACAAACTGCAGGTTGAAAAGGCCCTCAGCTCTGAAATCGTCAGAATCTGCACCTGGCTCGCTGATAACAAACTATCTTTACACCTGGGAAAAACTGAATCCATTCTGTTTGGATCCAATAGTAATCTCAGCAAGGCAGATGGCTTCTTGGTTAGAGTGGGTGACAATATTATCACACGAAAAGCTGAAATTACCTACCTAGGTTCCATCCTGGAGGCTAATCTTTCCGGTGATAAAATGGCCACCAACGTAATCAAAAAGGTCCTTTACAGGATCTCCTCACTGGTCAACAAAAACACCTTGAAGACACTAACAGGAGCCCTCGTACAAGGTTTCTTTGACTATGCATGCACCTCTTGGTACCACAGCACCACAAAGGCCCTTAAAACAAGTCTCCAGACTTCCCAAAACAAACTGGTCAGGCCTCACCCCTGCCCACTTTGACAGGCTGGAATGGGATAGGGTTGAGGACAGAGTACAGTATCTTGCAATGGGTCTGGTCCACAAGATTCGATACACCACCAAGATACCCATGTACCTGTCTAAATACTTCTTTAATGTCAACAAAGTCCACACCCACAACACCAGAGGGAGTGCAACAAACCATGTGCAACCCAGATTCGGCACAAACAAGGGACTACATTCTTTTCGCTTCTATGCCACCAAAATGTGGAACGCCCTACCAACAGTCATTAAGACATGCGAATCCCTTGACTCCTTCAAAACCGCTCTCAAAGGGCACCTACGGACGACTGCAATTCGAAACTGGCCCCAGTAAAATCTGAATCCCCCCCCACCACCCACCCCTTTTCCCCTCACTGTATATGTTTCTTTTCCCCTTTTACCTCCTTTATGATGAATTCCTGTTCTTTTTTTTGGCTATATAGAAGTGTCTATTTGTACGTCTCTAAATGTTTTGATGATTTGAACAAGGTGGATTACACTTGTAAACAAGTGTAATGCTTTATTGGGTCGTCCACTCACAGTTAACAGTCTTTGTATTGAGTTGTGCTTGAAATGTACTGTAATTCTGCAAACTGTTAATAAATATTTCAATCAATCAATCAATCAATCAATGCCTGCTATTCTTAGGCCACTTTATGCACATGGCCCAGGATTCCGAATATCAGTATGGAAAATCTACAGATACCCCAGGTTTGTTATACTTCCAAGTAATGGTTGGCACACACACACACACACACACACACACACACACACACACACACACACACACACACACACACACACACACACACACACACACACACACACACACACACACACACACACACACACACACACACAGGTCTGATTTTTTCCCACCCAACAGAGACGATATTTTAAAACTTTCGATACACATAAGAATAAATGCAAATGAAACCTATGCGCAGAAATGAAAAGCCAAGTCATCAAATTCTTTGCATATTTTATTTTTCTTATCATGATTTTTTTTCCCAACGCACACATGTCATATTTTACATCTTTGCAATAAAACAGGAATACAATAGTATTTTTTGTACGTTTTTTTTAGGGTTTCATAGATCCAAAAATATGTAACTTTTTTTTTTTTTTTTGGATACGTAAGTTGAACCTGTCGATAAGAGTATGTGCATGTTTGATCAAAGATGGCTTTTCACACATACAGTTATGTTTCACATTTCAGCCCCTAGTCTCCTCCTCGTCTCCTCTCCTTGTCTCCTCCTCTCCTCTCCTCTCCCCAGGCTCTATCAGCTACAGAATTATGATATTGCTTACAACGGTGAGGTTGTACAACTTAATAATAATAATCATAACAATAATTATAATAATCACACATGAGGCTCAACGCTTTTTAAATACAAATATTCAATGCACAAATAATCCCGACGGGAAGAAATGGTCCCCTAATAAAAACAAAAAATGGCAGCCGACTAGAAATAACCCAAGCCTAATAAATAATGATATGTGATTGGTGCAAAGTGCAAATACAAAAAAATAATAAAATAAAAAATAGAATAATAATGACAATGAAACGAATAAAACAAACCTTGGACATTGAATTGATTTTCTCTATTTTCAGTTTTTTTTTGTTTCTTTGTTTTTTTATAGTAATCAACAAATGTGGATTAGGTGAAGAGTTTATTTCAGTTTTGCGTTCAGTACGATGTGAGTCTCTCTCTCCCGAGTCTGAACAAAGACTTGTTATGTACATATTTGACAATACAATCACCAAAATCTACAAAGGAAAATCATGTTCGCCTCGTGGGTTTTTTCATCCTAGTTGGCGCGGCAACATCCTCCTCACCAACATTTTCTCGCCAGGACAATCATCATCATCATCATCATCATCATAATCACCATTATCATCATCATCCCTTGCCACCCGCAGTCATAACCATCAGTCTTTGTCAACATTATTATAATTATTACACAATATTTTACATACGGCAAGTCATTAATAACTTAAAAGGTGATGCGGTCTGCGTAGTGAGAGGACCAGTGTGTGTGTACTCCAAAAGGAAACAAGAGTCTTATTTACAATAAAAAATCATATATCACCCTCGCTGAGTGTGCAAAACCAAAACCGACGGAAATAAATAAAACATTAAAAACAATTAAAGCTCAAACTAAAAATGGAGGAATAATAACCCTCAGGGGGGGGATTCTTTTTTAAATAAAGCCAAATAGCACCTGTATGGATTTAGGATTTAAGGGAACGGAGCGGCTGGTCCATTTCTAGAGCCTCACAGACCCCCAGTGTGAACGGTCAACATTTGTATTTGCTCTCCACCGCGGTTAATTAAAATAAAACAAAACAAAACACAACAGGGTGATATCAGAGCAAACTAAAAAATAAAAAAATAATTAAAGACAAATCACCCCCCCCCCCAACAAAAAAAAAACTCCAGTTCTTTATGTCTGTGAGAAGCAGAACGCGGAACCAGCTAAACAGATGTACCAGTCCTGTGTCACATGGGTGCTGATGGGTTCCAAGCCTCAACACCACCACCACGCTTGGATTTCCTTTAAATTATTATTATGTTTTTTTTTACGGTGTTAGTTGATTAGCAGGTTTCAGTAGCAGGAGTGTAACCCTTTGGGTTATTTTACTGGCGTGCCTGTGGTCTACACACTTGTGTGTGGCGTGTGCATGTGTGTGTGTTTATGTGTGTGTGTGTGTGTGGAGGAGGAAGTACGTCTCTCTGCTGATGCTGGCTTGCAATCCGCTCTCCTCCCGGTTCGGCCTCATCAACGGCTGCAGGTTCCCCGAACCCAAGCCGAAGAGTCTTCTTTCTTCTTCCTCACTGGTGGTAGGTACTTCCTGGTTGACACTGTAGCCCCTCCTCCTCGTCCTCCCCCTCCTTCCAGATATGCAGCAGTAGGATTGCATCCTTTCTCTTCTTCTCCTCCTCTCTTTCTTTCTGTGCATTCTCCTTTCTCTCTCTCTCTCTCTCTCTCTCACTCTGTCCACACCTCTCAGTATCTGTTCTGATGCTCGTAGTGCCAGCGGTTGAAGTCGATGTTGAACGCCACGATGCTGCCCGACGCCATGCCAGTGATCAGAGTCCTGCAAGGACACATTATTATTATTATCATCATCATCATCATCATCATCATCATCATTGTTATTATTATTATGATTATTATTTATTGTTTTTTTATTTAGTATTATTATTATAAAATGTGCGGTAACAGTGGCATCACATTGTAGCGGTCACCCACACAAAGTAAAATCCTCAGTGATTGATCTAAACAAGGCTACATATGAAAACAAAATAAATAAAATACAGGTTTTAAAATCGTGGAATTGAGTAAAAAAAAAAGTGCAACACCTAGTGGCTGAATGTTGCTTGGTCCAGGGGTTCTCAACGTTTTTGGCGTTTATGACCCCCGCCCTGCCTCCCCTCCCCACCTCCAATACAAACTGACTGCAAAAATAACCATTTATGATAAGATATCATAAATGAATACTGAAACCACATCTAATCATTAAGGAAAGTTTATGCATGTACTATGTGTACTATGTAAACTCTTAATTTCCATTTCCCAGCCATTCAGTTTAAATTTATTTTTATTTATTTTTTATAATTTGGGGACCCCCCAAAATAATTTGGCGACCCCCCCAAGTGGTCGCGACCCATGGGTTGAGAACCCCTGGCCTAGTCCAGTAGTGGTGTATGTCTTACCTCTGGTCATGTGACAGGTCCATGGCGCGGATGCCAGCATCACAGCCTGGGTATATGTAGAGCTGTTTGAAGTCACACGCCTGCCACACCTCCACCACACCGTTGTCACCTCCTGTCACCAGGTTCTGACCGTCGCTACTCAACAAGATGGCCTGCAGAGAGAGAGAGACAGAGACATAGAGAGAGAGAGTGAGATAGATAGAATGACAGAGACAAAGAGAAAAGGGAGCAACAGAGAGAGAGAGAGAGAGAGAGAGAGAAAGGGATATTATGTGTTGAGTTTATGTGAGTTAATAATAATAAAATTGCTTTGTAGACAAACACCATACCAATAAGACAATGTGAACACAAGTGAAAGAGAAAGGAGAAATGCAGAATATTCTGCGATACATACAGTACACACATGCAGTCAAGCCAACGTATTGTCACATTACAGGTTTACAGCTCAACCATTGCAGTTTCAAGAACTGAAACTGTAATTTGATCATATTTTGTGGCAGGGAAAGAGAATTATGTACATAATTCATAGGGAGAATTATGTCCCTATGTTATTAGGGAAAGATAATTAAAAGCTGATCTACAATATCACAGCTTGTTGCATCGTGATGCATTGTGATCTTGTAGATCCTCCTGGTACCCCTCAAGGCCCCCTGGGAGTCCCCGGACCCCTGAGAACCAGTGAAAGCATAAATACCCAACCCAGTGACGTACCCTGGTGGAGTCGTTGACTTCCATCTGCGCCAGCAGCTTGCCGTTGATGCTGAAGTTGCAGAAGCGCCCGCGCTCGTAGCAGATGATGCAGTGACCCTCGCTGGACACGGAGATGAGGCGCGGCTGCTGGCACAGCTCTGGGCCCTCCAGGGCCCGCAGCAGGTCCCCTGTGATGGTGTGGACCAGACATGGGCCCTCTGTGACACACACACACACACACACACACACACACACACACACACACACACACACACACACACACACACACACACACACACACACACACAGCTTGAACATTTGCTTAATCTTAATTTAGTTCTAATTACTTTTTGAGTTTGTTTTTATTGTAATATAGGGTATTTGAAGGTCAGAAAAAATACAGTCTAATAAAAACTACAAAACATTATAGTATTCGTTTAAGGACACACAATACCCTTACTGTTAGTTAGATCTCTTTTTCATTAGAAAGACTAGAATCTAGTTTTTGATACTACAGGCCTAATATTATTAGATATAATTTTGGGACCACTGCATTTTAGAAATATACTATATATTCTTCCCACATCCAAATAATTGTAGTTTGTGATTTCTTTGTGTATATTTCGAAAAGGTGAAACAATTTGTATATTTTCT
>NC_136789.1:20251890-20286890 GCF_951216825.1 Electrona antarctica | reverse complement strand
CCCCAGGCCTGAATAAACGCTGTTAAAGCAATTTGTCCTTTTATTACACATTAATGTAGAACAATGTTCGTTAATCATCATTACAGTCTGATTAAACACTAAAGCCCTATACATTTATATTAATTTGTCACACAAAGATAGCAAAAATATGTGAACTACAAGCTTGTACATTTCACACACTACAAAACATGTCTGAACCATGATGGATACCTTCACGTCAGCCGTGTGTGTGTGTGTGTGTGTGTGTGTGTGTGTGTGTGTGTGTGTGTGTGTGTGTGTGTGTGTGTGTGTGTGTGTGTGTGTGTGTGATTTACTTTCGGTGTTGGTAATATGACAGACTGAAGTGACCAATGTTGGCTGTGATTAAGTTCATGTGTTGCCTATATTCTGTACATTTAGGGCTTGTTTGGACTCAAAGCACATGATGTTTCGAGTGCGTGGGATATCAGAAGCAACTGAAAATATTTGTGCCCTTGATAATGTATTTTATAAATGTGGACTCAAATAAAGAAATTGAAATGTGTGTGTGTGTGAGATGGATACCTTCACGTCAGCCGTGTCTCTCTGACAGTTCCTCCATGACCGGCCGATACCAGAGAACGCTCGGTCTGCGTGGTCAAACCTGTTGTCATTGGCGTTGAGAAAAAACGTGGTGAACGGCTCCTAAAAGTACATGAAATTCAATTAAAAAACATTACAAAAATGTTCGTTTTGTGTGTCTGTGTGTGTGTGGGTGAGAGAGGTACACTAACAAATGTAGGCGTGCGTGCGTGCGTGTATTAGTTAAGGACATAAGTTCATATCATATGTTTCATGTGTATAAGCAGCACTCTTGTGTTACAACTGCCATGTTAAAACTGTGTAATCCAAATGACAAAATGATCATTTTCAGATGTTACAGCTAATAATACACCAGATGACTATGAGGACAGTAGAGAAGTGACCATTTTGGAAGTAGGTTGTACATTCGACCACAACACATTCTGGAAGATGCATTCCTTACCATGGCTAAAGTACCAATGTCGTAAGGATGCTATTACAGTTGGTTGCTACTGAGATAGCAACATATTCCCTTTGGTCTGTCCCACAAATCACACAAGTCACTAACTCACTACTAGTCACTAGTCTCGCGTTGCCAGACTGCAATTTTCAAATGCTTCCGTCATACAGTCTGGAGCAACAGAAGCTCTATCATGAGTAAGCGCAAATTGCGCAAATTTATTCTACTATAAAAAATAAATCACCTAAGCATATATAGCTTGTTGCTTAGCAGAAAAGGAAATAAAACAATAAAGTGAAAAGATATTTTAAAAGATATTTCCGTGAACGGAAATGTCAGCTTCCATAGTTGGATTTCAGGAGGTGTGGTTCCAGACTCTATATATACTGTAGCATTCGGAGATTGTGGAATAGTTGTCTGGCTACGCGAGACTAAGACTACTTGCTCACTAATCTCTCAAGACAGATTCAGGAGCTCAGCAGCTGAAAGGAAACCTTATTTCTTTTGTTTGTTTTTACAGCTGGGTTACAAATGTACACTGCTTGTGTTCCTATTTGGAAGCCTCTGTAATGTCCATAAATTAGCTGTGAGAGGCCTGCAGATTGCAGGAATTCCCAAGCCGAGAGCTAAGGCAGTGCAGTGGCTATAATTCTGTTCAGTGTCTGTGGCAACCCCGTGGTGGAGACGATGCTTCCTGCATCCGTGATCTGCATCCGGACACATTTTCAGAGCGAACGTGTTTAACTCAAATCTTTGCTTCTGAGGAGTCCCTGGAACAACATAATTTCAGATGGGGGTCTGCGGCCAAATACATATAATTCTGGGGCTCCTTGACATGAAATAGTTTGAGAACCACTAACATAGAAACATAGGGTCAGAAAACTGTCATGATTTAGAAGACATTTATAGAATCGTCCTCAGGTCTAAATGGGTTCAACGTGTCCAATGTGCAGGCCTACTCACTATTCTCAGCATCAATGTGCAGGCCTACTCACTATTCTCAGCATCCACGTCAGTGTTGTGTGTGCGGTGGAGTATAACGTTGTGAAGTGGTGAGGCGGCGTGGCGTCTTCATCCCACGTCTCGTAGCGCTCTGCGTAGAACGCCGCCCGCTTGGGATTCAGAGCTCCGATTGGCTGGAAGAGACGCCGACAAATGTTAACGTTAAATGTCCTATGAGATGACCAAACGAGGCTTCTTGTCTGGTTAACCCAGGTAATGTCAGCATTGAGACCTGTTTAACACTCCACACAATATTCATACTTAATTCATTCCACATCACATCAGCATTGCCAAAGCTAATATCGTCAGGCAGAAACGTGTGTGTGTGTGCGTGCGTGCGTGCGTGCGTGCGTGCGTGCGTGTTTGTGGGTGTGTTTGTGGGAGTGTGTTTGCGTGTGTGCTAACCTTGGACAGGTCTCTGAAGTTGCCAGGTAGGGTAAGGTCTAGTTCCTCAGATTCATAATTGGTGAGAACCCACGGGAAGATGGGGTACTGATTCAAATCATTATACGTCCTCCCTGGATGGAGGGGGAGAGAGAGAGAGAGAGAGGGAGAGAGAGGGGTGGAGGGAAAGAGAGAGGTGAATTTAAATCTTGTTTCTATTATTTCATTCTACTCCTTTTAAATTAGTAGTCCCCGGATCCCACTTTGAAAACCACTGTTTTAAATGATTGATTCTGTATTTTACATTTGACTGTGTCTGGTCCTCTCTATATGTTTATTCATTCCTTCTGGTAGATACACGTTTTCAACTACTGTATATGCAAATACCAGCTGACACTTTGTGTCGGGTCAGATGCTTGCTTCTGCTCGTCAAACTGTGATAACAGACTCTCAGATTAAAAATACACACACGCGCACACACACACACACACACACACACACACACACACACACACACACACACACACACACACACACACACACACACACACAGTGTTCCAAAAAGCAAACACGAGCGGACACGTTTGAGCGCGCTTTCATCGGCTTATCTCGTTTGTTCAGACTGTTGACAGAAAGCAGCGGCCTAGATATCAAATTTTGTTTTAAATGTAAAACCATTTCTTTTTAGGAGATGGGAAGCAGGTTGGTCACTGAACGAAATATTGGGCCCAACCGTCACAAGCCACACAATCTTCCCAAGATATTCACACTAAAATGGCTTTTTTCAGAGAGACAAATGAGAAAAGCTAATTTATTGTGGATCTTCCGGCGTCTAACACTCTCCGGCCTCTAGCACCAATAAACATGGGAATGTTCGTGAGATCTGCCGTCAAATGGCGCCCACTTAGGAGAGAAATGATTTGTGTACCATTTCTGCTCCAATTGGGACGGACTATCTTTCTAAATCAAACAACCATCTTTGATGCTGCTCACCTGCGATGGTGTTGAGGAACATGAGGTACTCAAAGTTGGAGATCTCTCTCCTCTGCCAGCGCTGGGTCATGTTGGACGACTTGAACAGCTGACGAGGGGTCGCCAGGGAGATCCGCCTGCGTGGGATTGATTGAATACTTTATTAACAGTAAGTACAGAGGTACAGTTATACTGTAATGCTGAAAGGACAACACAAAACGCCCTGCGGGCTTGTTTCTATTGTGGTCCTGTGTATTCAATTCATCAAGACATAATATAAAGTAAAATACTATACAAGAATTCATCAGTACTAGGAGCATGTCAAAGTCCTTGTTTTAATTCTATGATCTATTCTTTTGGGGGTTTTTTACACCTGTAAACCGGTGACGTGACAATGGAGATGCAGTAGTGCAGTGGTTCCCAAACTTTTCAGTCCGTGACCCAAAACAGAAAATAGAAAAATCTGAGGAATTCCATACATTAGAACAAATATTTTAGAAGTAGTGAAAATAGCAGATCTACAAGCTCAAAACGCGTCGCTTCGCGCCACATTGTGAGCTTTTGATCGGCTATTTTTACTACTTCTAAAATATTTGTTCTAATGTATGGAATTCCTCAGATTTTTCTTTCATTTCTTCACGAAATTACTGAAACAAAAATCATTGAATTTTGTTTTTAATTCATGAAATGTTTTTGGAAAATGTTTTGAAATAATAATAATGAAAAACCAAGAAACAAAAAACTAAGGGAACCCATAACTATGTGTCCGCGACCCATAAATGGGTCCCGAGTCCCGACGCAGTGTTTGCGAAACAGTGCAGTAGTGTGTTTCTTCCTACCTGGCCTGGGGCAGACCGTAGCTGGTTCCCACTCCGACGCGGGGCAGGCTGTACACCACCCTCTTCACTGTGGCCTGGTCGGGGAAGTTAAACATCACAGACGCTGGAGAGAGAGAGAGAGAGAGAGAGGGAGAAAATAAGGATACGGCCTAGAGCTGTCAGAATTGGCCAAAAGGTTTTCTTTTTAAAACACCACGTGAGTTTGATCCATTCGAACCTAGCAATCTTCAAATACATATTATTTTTAATATAATATTTTTTAATATAAAATGTTCTCTGTTATGCGCTGGCCGCGGTTGGTACTGAGAAACGTACACTCTTGTGAGAACAAATGCATGAATCATACAAATTTTATTCTATAGCCTCATTTTAATAAAGCTCCAAGGATGTCCTCATTGTGCTCACGTCGTACACACGGTGCACACTACTTTCCACTGAACCGAAAAGCACTTTTTTTAATACATCACCCACCCCCCCCCCCCTCCTCCCCGCCCCACGCTGTTTTGATAAAGTACTGTTTCATATTTTCTTATGATGGATTACATAAATGGATCAAATTAATGTGAAAAAAGAAATAACAAAAAAAACTAAAAAAACACCAGCAATATCCTTTTTTCTGTCTTAGTTTAGTTTTTACAGTACTTTCTATCACTGCATATAACGATTGCCTTACTGAGATGAAGGAAATGTCCCCCCAGGGCATGGCGGACGTTTTGTCGTTGCCGTTATGAACAGTAATACGTCTATATAATAAAGTTAAAGTTGTGTCTGCGTTTTTGTCTATTACTCAAGCCAACACCCCAGGTCTGATCCGGGGGAAAGGTACATTGGCAACTTTTTAAATAAATGTAACTTTTTATAAACTTATATTTTATACTGCAGTCAACTGAGAGGAAAGCAACCGTGTGGGGATCCATGTTTTTGAATTGAATTTATTATTAAAGAAGTTCAAATCTTACAGTTAGAGGAAAGGTTAGAAGCCCAGGAGAACCTCCCCTAGAATGATATCGATAGCATATGTCCAACACTGTTACTTTTCAGGATTCAAATTCAAAAGTAGCAAAAGTAGCAGATCTACAACTCAAAACATGTCGCTTCGCACCGCATTTCGAGGTTGTGTGGATATGCTATTTTAGATGCTTTTGTGTGACACTGTAGCGTGATCAAGTAGGCGTTACTTTACAAAAAAACTAAAGTTAGAATATGGAGATAAGAGGTTTCTGCCCAACAACAATGATATGGAATATGGAGTCACAAAGTCATATTTCTGTGTACATGCCGACACTCTGTTGGTGTATATGTACAGTACACTACACTACTGACACACCCTGTCTGTGTACTGTATGTACAGTATACTACTGACACACCCTGTCTGTTGGTGTATATGTACAGTATATATTACTGCAGTCTTACTCCTGTTGGCCATGAAGACCTCCAAGCCGGTGTTCTGCAGGAGGTATCGTCTGGAGAACACGGCTCTGATCTCGCTGAACATCCACTTTCCATGGAGACCCTCTGAGTACGCCAGAACCTGTTCAAACAAATCACAAGTAGCACAGTATGTCAGCTCAACGCCAAATAATTTCCCCAATCCCTCCTTGCACTGTATAGTCCCTTTTCGCTGCTTGACCCCTTAGTGGTGGGGAGCCAACAGTGAGGAGGAACATGCTATTCTTTTATGTTTATTCAACTTTCAGCATGATCAGAGGTTTTAAAAGACAGAGGTGAATTATTTTGCCGATCACAAATATAAAACTTCAAATCTAAAATGCAATAGCCTATCTAAAAATCCAAATGGTGTAAAACTCAAATATAAAAATCCACGATCATTTAAAAGTCTGCAGTCTTTTCAGTTCATCCCCCCTATGCCCCATTGAACAAGCGCTAGAAATTGCTAGTGTGGCCACAAAGATCTCCCTCCCCCAACCCGGCTTCCCTCTCAAAAACACAGGCAATGAGCCGGAGGCACTGGAGGATTCAAACCCCCAGTCTGGCCGGTAGAAGGACATAATTGCACCAGAACTTTACCCCTGTACCAGCCGGATGGACTGGACTCTCATTGTGTCATTTCAGTAAAACTTTCAGAGTGAGTGGACGTACCTTGGCGTTGATCTTCTTAAATGCAGGGTCTTCTTCATCCACCTCAAAGTAGATCTCTGTGGTGGTGATGGACAGGGTCCCTCTGGCCACCACCACAGGAGCTACCAGCTGGGCCGGAGTGCTCAGCACCACTGGGCCTATAGGAGCACATGCAGGACAGCCAATCACAATCATGATTAACCACTTCAACCCCAGCATCCCTCTCCCGGGGGGAACATTCTGCAAATAGACCACCTACAAGCGATTTGATATGGTCCAATGATACTCAGGTCAGTTTTATTAAGATTAGAGGGTTTAAGTGGTTAAGGCTGCACGATCTATGGAAATAGATCTGATATGTGTCCATTATTTCATTAGAGATTATTATTATTATTATTATTATCTGATACGATACGTATCCATTATTTTATTGATTATGTTTTCGATTTTGATCTTTTCCAATGCACCTTTACATCAGGAGCCAACATACGTAGTACAATAGACAAGAATCATCACAAACTACAGTGGTAAGTAAGGCACTTAATTATTGTAAGTAAGGTAGAATATTTCTTTGTTGTGTTGAGAAGGTGCCAGGGTTATTATAGTAACTAAACAAAAAGGAACAATGTAAAACTAAAACAAACTAAAACAAAATAGAATTGCATATCTGATGTAATGCGTTCTTTCACGCTACAAACACCCCCGATTATAAAACTTACGTACAATACAGTATCTAAAACTACCTGTGCTGTAATAGAAAACCTAACTAAAACTAAACTGAAATCAAACACCTAACTGAAAAACCAATGAAATTCAAACTATAATAATTCAAGCACATACACAGTAAAAAAAAACACTCTGTGTATCACAGGAAATAGAAGAAGAGAACAAATACTCCCGCACTCTTCACTTGCACATGAAAATATTGGTAACCCGGAACACCATTTTGGTACACAGGTCATCATCACACCAGGGCTCCACCGGGCGCGTCAGCGTCGCGTCAGCGTCGCGTCTCCGTCACCGTCACCGTCACCGTCACCGCCAGGGAATGTTCCCTTTTTAATCAATGAAGGGTGGCTCCACTGCCCGTGTTGTGTTGCGTTGCGTTGCGTGAAGCGTGCATTAAAATTGAACCGGTGCGTTTTTTGACACACGCGACGGAGACGCAACGCGTCCGGTGGAGCTCTGGCGTCAGGTTGTATCTGTTTCCTGAGATAACCTGACGAAGAACTGCGTACTACAATGCTGCTGCTGCTGCTGCTGCTTGTTGTTGTTGGGAATGTTCAGATCTTTTAGGTAAGCAAACTTTCATGGGGTTATCTTGAGCTACCCTGATGAAAGTTACACTTTGGAGCAGCTCGGGACAATAAGCCTCTGAATTAAGGTGCTGAGTATACAAACACATACATGACGTCAGACGTTGTAATTGTATGCTACTGCATCTTCCTCAGAGTCAAGACTCCCTAATAAAGAGGCTTATTGCCTGAGCTGTGTGTTATCTACTGTTATCTATAATGGTCTAGGGCCAAAATGCATTTCTGATCTTGTCTGATATGATGAACCATCGAGATCTTTCAGGTCATCTGAGAAAGATCTGCTTTCTGTCCAAAAAAAAAAAAAAAAGCAGCATTTTGTTTTCATGCACCACCTATCTGGGACAAACTCCCAGAAAACTGCAGGTCTGCTGCCACTCATTTCTGACTAATGAAGTATTCAAAGAAAAAGCTTCCTATGATGTGGGAGAAGCTCTAGATTAGTATTTAGTACATGAGAAGTTTGGTTTGGATTTGTTTCAGATCAGTTCAATGTGATTCAGGGAAATCAGGACTACATTTAGGATAGCATCAGAATCAGTGAAAAGCATATTTTAGCAGGTAATTAACGATTTTCAAACATTGTTTTATGTTAGTGATTCTGCAAACCTTTTTTACAAAGTGAGCAACTTGCCTCTGGAAGTAAAAAGTCGTGGACGGAAACGTACTAGAAATGAGAGTGATAGACAGTTAATTGTGGCGTGTGCGTGTGTATGTGCATGTATGTGTGCGTGTGCGTGTGTGTGTGGGTGGCACACATACGAGTCTGGCCTTTCACCCTCATTAAAAACAAAACAAAACATGTCAAGAATACTTTCTCCACACACATACAGACCGTAAAAGGTTTTGACCTATTGTGTGTGTGTGTGTGTGTGTGTGTGTGCGTGCGTGCGTGCGTGCGTGCGTGCGTGCGTGCGTGCGTGCGTGCGTGCGTGCGTGCGTGCGTGCGTGCGTGCGTGCGTGTGCATGTCTCACCAGCGAGGTTGTCTATCTCTTTCTCCTGCAGAAGGCTGACTGCATCATCGTCCCCCTCCAACATTAGCTCCGCCTCTGGGTTTTGACTGACCACCGATTGGCTGCGGAAGGTCTTCTTTGACTTAACACCCTCCTCCTCTTCCTCAGGACCTGTGTGTGTGTGTGTGTGTGTGTGTGTGTGTGTGTGTGTGTGTGTGTGTGTGTGTGTGTGTGTGTGTGTGTGTGTGTGTGCGCACAGAAAAGAACGCCAGTGAGCATCTTCTGACAGCATGTACTAGTACTACTACTACATACAACAATAATGTTCTGCCACTGTTGCATGATGGGATAGGTGAACTGACCATAGTCCTCCACGGCTTTGAGTGACACGTCTGCATGGGTGGAGCCAAAGGCGTTCCGCACAAATCTCCGCCTCCTCCTGAGGTCATCCTCCCAGTAGTCCAGACGCCAGAAATCGTGTAATTGGCTAAAGCCAGAGAAAGGAACAAAACTGATCAAAGAGAAGGTTAGTGAGCGTACGGTGTTGAAGCAAGGTGTTCATATACATTTATCTAAAACAACACAAAAACATGAGAAGTGTTTGATACTAAACAGCTGATTTCACATAAGCAACGTAAGGTCGTAAACCTAAATCATTTGATTCTACATATACTGTAAGATTGACAACACAACAGCTAAAAAGAAAATGTAAGAATTAAAGAGCAAAAGTGCTAGAGCAGTAGTATATTCATTGCACTATGAACTAACATTAGGGAGGGTTGTTGTAGGTTGGTACTAGCAATAGCTTGGAGCGGTTTGATATGCACTCTTGCACCCGGAGTCGTCTAACTAACTGATGGCAGAGGTTCACATTAGAGAGTAACTGATATTGAGAGTCTGTAGTGATGTTTGTTGCATGTTTCATGACTGACTGCTCATACAGGCTCTCTATGGGATCATTATTATTTCTTGTCGATGACCTTTATAGCCGTTTTGTGCATTCCGTTTTTTCTGCGTTCACACTGGCTGCTACAAAGCTACAGGCTCATGACCTGATGAAGATCAAATAGATTGAAACGTTGTCAGAATTCTCAACAAAGAACGTCTTTCATAATTATACCTGTGGTGTGCGGGCTCCATCCAATATCTGACAAAGCTACAGGCTACCATTACGGTACATTTCAAAGGAAGCCTTTTCTCTTTTTTTTGTTTTGTTTTGTTTTGGATTGTATGGATACATACTATATCTACTATTGAAAATTGTTATTTCTTTAAAGATTTTATATAAATATACTACTGTATGTGTGTATATGTACTGCCATTTGTTTGCATGGGGGGGAAGAAAAATAATGTTGTTTAAAAAATGTTTTAGAAAATGTTGCAAAATAGTATGGTCACTTATATTAGTAATGTGATTCTATGTATGTAGTGAATTTAGTGTAGCTATTGATTGTTTTATTTATTGATGAGTGTTCCGGGAGAGCGTTATGCACCCTCGGGGCGAGTGGTTCGGCGCTGGGGGCGAGTGGTTCACTCAGAAAATGGGGGCAACCGTGAATTTGGGCGAGGGTTCTGGTTACCGATAAAAACACCTGACCTGAACGCGCAGGACAAGAGCAGGCGCTCAGTTCCTCGTCAAACAGCTGGGGTTTTCAGCATAGTATAAATATGCAGCACTCTCATTTAAGTTGCGAAACTATGCTATCTAATGATGCTACAATTTACAATTTAGGCATTTAGCAGACGCTCTTAATCCAGAGCGATTTACATTAAGCAAGAACAAAAAAGCATGGGAATACATCACATATATAAAAAGTATTTATCGTATTTATCATGAAACATGCGTAAGCGTATATAATGAAACTATACATATAAACTATACATATATACTATACTATGCTATACATATGTACTATGACTACATACAATGCAATTATAGTGCTGTCTATGCTCTTTAGGATCGTCTAGGAAGCTAACATGAGCAGTGGGATTCTGGTCATGATATGCATCCAACACAGCTCGTTATGTTCACCGTTTGTGGTGCCTTGCCTTTAACTTTCTCCCCACAGGACTGTTTCTTTGTACCAGGAAAACGGTGTGAACTTCTAGCACACCTCCTGCAGCGAACTCACTATCTACCACGAGCAGAACGTAAACAGAAGCATTAAAATGCCCCAGAGGATGACAGACAGACAGTCTCGGATTGACAAAACGTCTTGAAGTCAGTGATTTCCACACGGCTGACATCAACTTCAAAAGGTTTTTTTTTCTTTCTTTATCAACCACGTCCAAACATTATCAAGGAATGGGATTCTGACTTAAAAGCTGCAATGTGTAACTTTCATGTCTTTACCCGGGTTTCAACCCAGATTCCCCCACACACAAGCGCCCAATGTTCAGTTCAGTTTAGTTTTATTTTGGTCATAGAATGAACATTCCATTTCATCATATTTGTTTTTACAATTTTTGTAGAGACCTACAAAAATTTAGGCTGAAGCCAATGGCTTATTGTGCCTATCCTTTAGATGTCAAGCTGACAAATTTGATCACACAGAATCCAGAGTCGCACGGTTATTATATAGCTATAACATTACTTTATCATCATAATAATTGTGTACTAATATATGATTAAGATATGATTAATAGATATACTAAATTATAATAATGTTCTATACTTATCTATTATTTTAGATTTATACATTATTTTAAATGTATTAATTGAGCTATACTTTTTCAGTTCATTGTCCAAGCCGTTCCACCGATTCACCCCTCTAGCGCTTATACATCTCCCTTTTTTGTTGGTTCTGCTGCTGATGATCTAATACAGAAAGCCTGTGTTGGGCAGATTATGAATTGTATTTTGAGCTTCATGCAGTGGTGTTAAGTTATATATAAAAAAAGGATGCTGTCACATCCTCAAAACAAAGAAACAAACCTGGGGTGACAGGGCCTTCTCAGTGGCTGCCCCCTCCCTACGGAACTCAGTCCCAGCTCACATGAAAACTGCCCCCACACTCGCCACGTTTAAAAACCACACTGCCACACACACTCCCATTCCATACCTAATTTTAAACCCCCTTTTCTACATTTTATTTCTATTTTTTTTTCTTTGTGTGAACTAGTTTGTCCTTATGAAGTTTGTTTTGTAAAGCGACTTTGAGTACATGCCATTATATTATTCTGTGTCACACAGATTGCTCTCACCTCTGTGACATCGTCCCCCATGCTCCGTGCTTATTGGTCAGGATGTTGAGGATCTTCTGTTTCAATTGGTTGGCTGTCACGTGGTCTCTGTGCTTGGCAGCACTGATGAGGTGGTCACACATCTTCTCCTCCTCCCGTCGGTCAGACGCATACTGAGCACAGTTAGACTGGAGGTAGAGAGAGAGAGAGAGAGAGAGAGAGAGAGAGAGAGAGAGAGAGGAGAGAGAGAGAGAGAGAGAGAGAGAGAGAGAGGTAGAGAGAGGGAGAGAGAGAGAGAGGTAGAGAGAGAGAGAGAGAGAGAGAGAGAGAGGAGAGAGAGAGAGAGAGGAGAGGTAGAGAGAGGGAGAGAGAGAGAGAGAGAGAGAGAGGTAGAGAGAGAGAGAGAGAGAGAGAGAGAGAGAGAGAGAGAGAGAGAGAGAGAGAGAGAGAGAGAGAGGTAGAGAGAGAGAGAGAGAGAGAGAGAGAGAGAGAGAGAGAGAGAGAGAGAGAGTAATGGGGGACATTTAGTTGTAACCTCTAATCTCCATATTTTATTTTATTTAACACTCTACTTGATAATACTACAGCAACAACACTTCACACAAAAGCATCAAAAGTAGCAGATCCACAAGCTTGATTTGAACTTGTGGGTCCGCTACATTGAATCCTTGATTTGAACTTGTGGGTCCGCTACATTGAATCCTTGATTTGAACTTGTGGGTCCGCTACATTGAATCCTTGATTTGAACTTGTGGGTCCGCTACATTGAATCCTTGATTTGAACTTGTGGGTCCGCTACATTGAATCCTTTTAACTTATGGGTCCGCTACACTGAATCCTTGTGGGTCCGCTACACTGAATCCTGAAAAAGTAAGTTAGTACGTTTTTGGACATATGAGGTTTCCACCCGACAGAGACGATAGACAAACTACTTTCCACTGAGTGTTATCGACTCTGGGTTATTGACTGATCTGAAGTGTGTGCGCACGCGCACGCACACACACACACGCACACGCACATGCACACGCACACGCACACACACACACACACACGCACACGCAAAGAGAGAGACAGAACAACAGAGTGATATGATGAGCTCATGCTTGGCAGTGAAGTGTTGTTGTCGGGTTGCAGTACCTCAAACTCAGCGTGTTTGTGAACATCCTCGGCTCTCTGTCTGTTGAGGATGAACTCTGCCTCGTTAGCCACGCGCACTATGTGGTCCTTCATAGCGTGGCACAGGAGTCTGCAACACGCACACGCACACGCGCACACGCACACGCACACACACACACACACACACACACACACACACACACACACACACACTTAATAATCCAAAATTGCATCTTGCACACTGAATCAGGATAGTGCAAGTGGGCCCCCAAATAATTGGCAAAACACTAACAATGTATTGAAATAGGCTGCATTAAATGATGACAAAAATATGCATCTGTAAATTGGATGAAATATATATTTTAGGTGGCAGTGGTTTAGTTTATAGTAAAAAAAAAGTTTAATTGTTCGTGTATTTTGCTTTGCTTGCCATTTTGCATTGCTTACCAGAAGATATGTATTTAGGTCTATACACATGCATAATTAATTGTGTACAGCAGAATTATCCTGTGTCGTTATTCTGGGGGAGTGTTGGGCAATATTACTCAAGAGAGTAATATGTTACTTATTTGTACATATTACTCCTTCAAAAAGTAATAATATAATATTACTTATTACTTATATTATATTTCATATTATATTACATATTACTTTTGCGCCCCCCACCCGCAAAAAAAGGGATCCTACAACACCGCAATCTGTTTAGTCAGCTTCTTTTAGAACTGAATCAAATTGTTTTGAATAATAATATGAAGTAGAGTCACCAATCAGCCAAAAAGGCTATAAAATAAAGCAGCAATCTCTCTTGACCTCTTAAATGAAACGGTAGCCAACAAATCCTGAGTACTATGTAATATATGTTATTCTTTTTACAAAGTAATGGTATAATATTACTGTTTTGGCAGAGTAATACCTTACTTTACTCGTTACTGGGTAAAGTAATAATATTACAGTAATATATTATTAGTAACTTGTTACTAGCCTGGTTTCCAGCCTGATTTGCTGCGTTCTGTGAATTAGTTTTTTCACTTCGCTACTCAGTCTGGAAAGTCTCCTATCTCCAAGGTAGGCAGGACATGCTAAAACTGAGAAATCAACCTGAGGCTTCTGATTGGTCTGTGGTGCTGGCTGGGACAAAAACACCAGTTTGATGTCGATCAATGCGCAGCTACTGCTGTTGTCCTGCAACGTCCCCTTATCATTCACTAAACTCACCCCACACAGCTACTGCTGTTGTCCTGCAACGTCCCCTTATCATTCACTAAACTCACCCCACACAGCTACTGCTGTTGTCCTGCAACGTCCCCTTATCATTCACTAAACTCACCCCACACAGCTACTGCTGTTGTCCTGCAACGTCCCCTTATCATTCACTAAACTCACCCCACACAGCTACTGCTGTTGTCCTGCAACGTCCCCTTATCATTCACTAAACTCACCCCACACAGCTACTGCCGTTGTCCTGCAACGTCCCCTTATCATTCACTAAACTCACCCTACACAGCTACTGCTGTTGTCCTGCAACGTCCCCTTATCATTCACTAAACTCACCCCACACAGTCGGCAGTTATTTTGTACTACTGAATCTGACATAGTGGACTACTGAATCAAACTAATGTTTACTTTTTAACGTAGGTTTTACTCTCGAGTCTTGAACTGGCGCTAAATCTTTTTCAACAGTGAGAAAAGCATGGACAGAGTGCCGCTGGCTGATGATGTATCAGCAATGTTGATGAAATACGATTCAAACAGGAGGCTGGCCAGACTGACAACGGAGTGACAAACGAACGCAGCGAATCAGGCTGCATGGAAACCAGGCTAGAACATATCGGCAAAAATAGCCCATCTACAAGCTCGTGTTGCATTGTGAGGTTGTAGATCAGCTACATGCAGGTATGTTTGGTAAAGGGGATTTGGTGTAGCGTGAGATACTAGCGGCCCTAGACCATTTAGACCTGTTGCAGCCTATACTGTATGTCTTGACTCTTTATACCTTTCAATCCAGGGCAGCATCTGTATCATTTCATGTTACTCTCAGAGGGTGAGAGATAATTTATTTAGTGAACATTGACAATTCTGTCAAAGGTGTTTTTCAGAAAACAGTTAGGATTTAAAAGGCATTTTTAAGAATCGGCCTCGGGTCTAAATGGGAATGCCCTGGGAGACTCCGGTCAACTAACTGTATAGGGTCTAAGTGGTTACAGATCAATGTGTGTGTGTGTGTGTGTGTGTGTGTGTGTGTGTGTGTGTGTGTGTGTGTGTGTGTGTGTGTGTGTGTGTGTGTGTGTGTGTGTGTGTGTGTGTGTGTGCGCGCGTGCGTGTGTGTGTTTGGGGATAGCGGTGGTCAGTGATTATTACCTCCCCTCGTTTATGAGCTCGATGAAGGCCAGGCCGGCATTCTTCTGAATGGAGTTCTGCCACTCCTGAAAATGAAGAGAGGAATTCATTCATTCATTTATCCGTTCAAGCCGTATCCAAACCTCAGGATCACACTGAGGTACAGACCCTCATATCGTTGGGGACAGATGAGGTTTCCACCTGACAGAGACGATATTTAATACAGCCACAGAGTTACTGTAAAACAACACACCCTTTTTGAGCGGTGCCTGACCTCTCCAATGAACAGCTTTGTGTGTCCGTATGTATGTATGTCTCATAGGTATGTTTCCATGTATGTATGTCCGCTTGAGTGCGGCAATACCTCTGGGTGACCTAAAGACCACACACACACACACACACACTCACACTCACACTCACACACACACACACACACACACACACACACACACGCGCACACACACACACACACACACACACACAGCTTGCACTGCTCAGTTCAGACAATTTGGCCTTAAGCGAGCATAATAGTTCACCGTCAAAACTTTAATAATAGTAGGCCTAAACCTAGCCGAGCCATGAGGCCCATAGGGCAAGAGCCTATCCTCCTGTTTCTGTAGCGTGAGGCAGCTTGATGTACAAGTACAACACTCTGGACATGATGTACAAGTACACACCCTGGACATGACGTAACGTTAGTTTGTCGCAGAGACGTACTCTCAATCTAACCCTTGATGCTGAGTGCCAACAGAGAGGAATTGGGTCCCATTTTTATAGTGTTTGGTATGACCTGGCCGGGGATCAAACCCCATACCCCCAATCTCAGGGCGGACACACTAACCACAAGTCCATGCACTGAGCTTTCATAATCCTCACATCAAAAAGCAGGACGTAGTACAGACGAATGCATTAGGAGCTTTCTAAATGTCGATGAAAACGCACCCACTGTATGCTTACTGTGTGTGTGTGTGTGTGTGGTGTGTGTGTGTGTGTGTGTGTGTGTGTGTGTGTGTGCGTGCGTGCGTGCGTGCGTGCGTGCGTGCGTGCGTGCGTGCGTGCGTGCGTGCGTGCGTGCGTGCGTGCGTGCGTGCGTGCGTGCGTGCGTGCGTGCGTGCGTGCGTGCGTGCGTGCGTGCGTCCATACATGTAAGTGCCTTGACTTCTAAAACTAGCAGCTGAAGGTTTCTAAAAGGCAAAGAGAAACGTTGAAAGCTCTAAGACTAAAAGCGCTCCATTAGCAACCACTGGTCCTGATGGTAGTGGAGGGCACCGGGGAGCTTCTCCAGTTACCTTCCCCCGAACTGGAGGATCAATATCTGGGATAAGTTTTCACTCCCATGGGTCCCTAATGGCAGACGAGGCCGGAGCCACGGGTAATACTATACGCCCTGCCTGCACAGCAGCAAGGAGTGGAGGAGAGGGAGGGCTGATGTGATGATGAGAGGAGAGGACGGTGTGTGGAGAGGCAGAGATATAAGCATCCGAGCACTGAGTTGAATGCACATCTGAGAGGCCGGGAGACAGCGGGGTGGACCAGAGAAGAAGGATATTAGAAGGAAAAGATGTGAACAAGAAGAAGAGGGAAATAAAACGGCAGACCAGTGAGTGTAGTATAGATGGATTGAAGTTAGAAACGAGTTGGTCAAGAAGTCAGAAATGGAAAGTGCACTTTCTTCCACGGTCGAGAACACACAAGAACCGAAACCTCAGGACTGCAATGTGCAAAATGGAAGGAAAACAACAGAGGAGAGAGAGAGAGGGATAGTCAATGGAAGACAAAATAACTGATGATATATAAGGACTCCGTCGTCTTCCCTGTGGCGAGGACGTCAGAGATCAAAATGTAAGTAATACTCTGTTAATTACTCATTGATTTAGCCAAAAGACTCAACAAACCATTACTTTGAGTATCGTCTGTTGGCTTTTGAACAGAAGTTGGCTGCTCATTTTGCTGTCGTTTTTTTTTAGCAAAAACTGCCAGAAAGTGAGAAAAAACATAGCGGTATAAACGATGTGTAAAACTTTACACGGTTTATGGCTATCTATGGCAAGATGCAAGCGGGGTATTAAATAATGATGTTATATCGATTACATCCGCAATGCGCTGGCTGTATAAGTCATCCATGATGGCTGCCTGCATGCCTCTAGGCATCTGACTGTGTAACCGACACCTCCGTGAGGTCACTTTGACCTGTCAGTCAAACTGAATATATAGAACTTATGACAAATAATGATAATGCAACATAATGACTTCAACAATGGCACAGAATGAAACATTACAAATAATAAAGGATGACCCATTAAGTCCTTTGAAGACAACGGAGAAATAGATTTGAGAGCAGTAGATGTGTAGTATGGATGAGATGGATAGTAGAGACATAGAAGAATGGCCTATGATGGTAGGTGTGGGTCTAGTAGTGTGTTTGATTGATTGATTGAAGAATTTATTAACAGTTTGCAGAATTACAGTACATTTCAAGCACAAACTCAATACAAAGGCTGTTAACTGTGAGTGGACGACCCAATTAAGCATTACACTTGTTTCCAATAGGGTCCACCATGTTCAAATCATCAAAACATTTAGAGACGTACAAATAGACACTTCTATATAGACAAAGAACAGTACAGGAATTCATCATAATGGAGGTAAAAAGGGAAAAGAAACATATACAGTGAGGGGAAAAAGGGGGGGGGGGGGGGGGGGGGGGGGGCGGTGGGGGGGGATTCAGATTTTACGGGGGCCAGTTTCGAATTGCAGCCATCCGTAGGTGCCCTTTGTACTTAGACAGGTACTGGTACAAGTACTGCAGTGCAGATACTGTAGGTACATACTGTATGGGTGCCGAGGCATTAGCCCGACGGTTCCGTGTTCCAAAGTACGGTTGGTCCGTCGGCATGCATTATATCGTTGCTTTCGGGCAGAAACCTCATATATCCATGTTTTCTTTTTGTGTACTTTCGTATATTAACGCCCTAACTTAAACGCCACACGTAGTGACAGTAATATAGGGGCCCGCACACTGTCAGAAAACTTGCCAAAAAATGTTGCTCTTTATTCAACGTTTTCTGACAGTGTGCGGGACCCTTCTTTGTTTTTCAAAGATAACATTTTTAAGTATGCTTTATTGCCCTACGCACCTGTCACTAGCCTTGAGGTGTGCATTGGCCTTTTGCTAAAAAGTAATATCGGGGCAAAATATATTTACTGGTAGGGTATCAAACAACCAACCATGCAATAATGATTTTCGAGCGGTGACTTTGTGTGTCTGGGCGTTACTAGTCGGTAGCAGCATGGTTACCGTCATGTGAGAACATGTGCGTCTATACATCATCATCGTCATACATCATCGTCAAGGCACCGCTCACTTCACATGGGTATGATTTTGAATATGTATTTAATAATAATATGGTGCTCCAGGGGCCACAGGAAAGGTCCCCATGGGCCACATTTAGGTAGGTAGGTAGGTAGGTAGGTAGGTAGGTAGGTAGGTAGGTAGGTAGGTAGGTAGGTTGAAAGGTAGGTAGGTAGGTAGGTAGGTAGGTAGGTAGGTAGGTAGGTAGGTAGGTAGGTAGGTACAAACCTGAGAACAAAGCAGCATTACGAGCTCCACCACAGATGTACTCGACTTCATACACACCAGGCCTGTGGTAGAGAGACATAGAGCACAGTCACAAATCTCTCTCACTCTCGCTCGCTCGCACGCACGCGAGCACACACGCACGCACGTGCACACACGCACACACACACCTCACAAGAGTCTCACAAGAGTCTCACAATCAACATCCGTTAAGAGATGGTATCAGTAATTAGATTATCATTATTTATTATTGCAATTATTATTACTGTAATTATTACTCAATAAAGCATGCTACGGGAAAAAGACAGGAACAAACAGAAGACAACAGCAGACAGAAGGAGAATAAAGACAGAATAGAGGGAGGGGGGCGAAAGGACTAGTGACCCCGATAAGTTGTCATTATTTTCAAGTCTCACTTTCAAGAAAGAGAGAGAGATGTGTCTGTGTGTCTGTGAGAGAGAGAGAGAGAGAGAGAGAGAGAGAGAGAGAGAGAGAGAGAGAGAGAGTTTGCATGTACATATGCTTACTTACTGCATGTATATATGCTTACTGTACTGTGTTTTTCCGCTTTATTTTGTGTGTGTTGTTGTTGTATGCCGATGGAGCAACTCTAAGGGTCTGATGGTCTATACTCTATAGTGATGAAAGCGATTGCTTTTGGCCATTCTGCCAGGACAAATGGGAGGGGACGTGTTTGTCCTGTCTTTGTTGTGTGGATGTGGAACAATAAGTACCAGAAACTTTGTATAACTTTGTGTAACTTTTTAAAACTCTTTGATTAATGAAACTATAAGAGAGAGAGAGAGAGAGAGAGAGAGAGAGAGAGAGAGAGAGAGACAGAGAGAGAGAGAGAGATTTTTTAGACCAACATAGAGACAGCGGTTGAGACAGACATTAGACCAGGAAGCAGGTGGTACAAACAGGAAGTAAACATTTACCAACACTGTAACAGTGACGACAACACTGCTCATAATCTGAGCTAACATTGTTCACATTGTTTATGCTAGCTAGCTGTCTGATTGGATGTGACTGATCCATACCTGACTGACGAATGAGTGAGGCAGCCAGCTGACGCGCACACGCACACGCGCACACACACACACACACACACACACACACACACACACACACACACACACACACACACACACACACACACACACACACACACACAGTGGTGGAAAATGTACTCCAGAGTTTTTACGGTGTAGAGCAGCCCTCTATGAGAGTGTCGGTCTCACACCTGTGTGTTTGTCCAGAGCTAACCGCTGCAACACAGCCAGCAGCAGCCTAAATGATGGGCCTTGGACCGCACTGAAACCCTGGCAACATATTAGCCATACAACGTCATAGTCATAGACGACTGACGTCACTTAAATCAATGATTCACATGAAGCCATTCCCATCCCATGTGCATACCAAGATCCACTTGCTTAGATTTTTTATTTACTTTAAAAAGTAGCAATGGGTGGAAAATGGGTTGCAAAATCATAGGATACCAATTTAGAGGACAGTGGGATTTAGAAAAAACTAAACAACGTAGCAATGGCACAATTTACAAAATACTGTATTTGTAATTAGTAACGCATTAATGTATTCATCACTTTAACGTTGCAGTTGGTAAAGGTGGGGGTGATTGGAATGACTTTAATTATAATTACCTAGGAACGATGCAAGTCGGGAACGTATATAGTGGTTAAGTACAACATTTGAGTACATTTATTTAGTTACTTTCCACACTGCTTTCCACACACACACACACACACACACACACACACACACACACACACACACACACACACACGCACACGCACACGCACACGCACACGCGCACGCACACGCGCACACACACGTGCAGTGCCGTGCAGCTGGGGCGACAGTGAGGACAGGGTGAATGGTGGAGACTCCAGACGGGACCAGACGGAGACCAGACCAGACCACAGAGAAGACGTGCACCAGTTAGAAGGTAGAAGGAGCATGGTGTACAGCACCTGTACCTTCTATGAGCAGCTCCTGACCATGGGAGCCCAGTAGTGTCCTGGACAGGAACGGAGCAAAGTCCACGAAGATCTCCCTCAGCAGCGGGGCCACCTTCTCCAGCGCACGCTCCAGCTTAGTGGTGATGCTGTGGTCATATAGGAGGAGACAAGAGGAGAAGGCATGAAGGAGAAGGGGTGAGGAGGAGGAGAGTTCAGGGGGATGAGGATAGAGGAGCAGAGAAGATAAGGAGACATGGGGAGAGAGGAGAAACGATGAGGACAGAGAAGGAGAGAATAGGAGGGGAAATGATGAGGAGGAGGAGGAGGGGTGGGGAGAATTCACGGAGATGAGGGACGAGCGGAGAAGAGAGTGAAGAAGGAGAAAGGGGAGCGAGGAGAGAGGATGAGAAGGAGAGGTGAGGAGAGAGAAGAATACATGGGTGGGAGGGAGGATGAGAGATGAGGAGAGGAGTAGAGAAGGGGAGAGAGAGAGAGAGAGAGAGAAGAGAAAAGATAAGGATAGAGGAGGAGAAAGGGGACCAGGGTGGACGAGAGTGAGATAGGGGGAATGGAGGAGAGTGAAAGATGCAATAGAAACAAGAGAGAGTAATTTAAAGCACAGACACTTTGCTAGAGGCTTGGGTTGTGTAGTTACCTTTAACTCCAAGTAGGTGAGGTATAATGAGCTCCAATAGGGGATAGTCCCCTCCTTGGCTTGACCGTACATGCTTTTTTAAATCAATACAAATGTTAACTATAGTTGATTTTTACAATTTGAAGATCTGAATCTGTGGATCCAGTCCGGCTCTTCTTCTACTAATTCTAAATAGTAAAATCAACAGGAATTTCTATTAATACATAAAATGTTATTTTGTATTATCATTTTTTAATTAACAGAGTAACTATTGAAGATATATCATGAATATGTGGAGTTCAAATCATGGCAAGCTATAACTACATAACCCAAACCTCCACCGAAATGTCATTGTGCTTCAACCCATTAAAACCGGGAAATCTTGTGTCATTTTAGATTTTAGTGTTGGCTATTCAAAATAGCAGCTCACAGCGTGCCGCTTCGTGCCACGCTGCAAGCTTGTACATCTGGTATTTTTGATATATTTTTTTATAATCTTGAAAGTGAAGAAGAAGGCATTGGTAGAATTGGCCTCGGGTCTTAATGGGTTAAGTCAACAAGGCGGTACAGAAGTTAGAAGACGTCAAAGCGACGCCCCTTTCTCCTTCTGACATCACGGTGTGTTGCGGTACGGCGGCCATGTTGGAGCGGGTAATGTAAGGGTTAATGGCGTCATGTGTTGCATGTTGGAGCGGGTAATGTAAGGGTTAATGGCGTCATGTGTTGCATGTTGGAACGCTCAGGGTTCATCACAAGGCTACAAGGTCGTAGTAGACGGTTTCATTCTGCAGTTACAGTACAACAACTAACTGTTTTGTAACCGTTTGCCCTCGGATACGACATAGAGAGGGGGGGGGGGGGGGGGGGTCTTCAACGTTTACCAGGCCAAGGAGGACCCCTTAACTGAGAGCAGTGGTGGACACTGGACACTGGACACTGGACAGTGACCAAGCGCAAAGCCACCCATTGTGAGCTTTATGAACTTTCTACTTTTGGTACTTCGAGCACATTTTGATGCCAATACTTTTGCACTTTTACTATCAAGTACATTTTGAATTCCGCACTTTTACTTGAATTTCTATATTGCAGTATTGATATTTTGCGTAAGTCCTGCACCACTGACTGAGAGAGAGAGGTGAAACAGGGACCTCCAACACATGTTGCATATTAAACTTATATATCAAGAATAAAAAGAGTCTGCACAACATTTTCTGCTCCCAGAAATATGGTGTGTGAACTCTTTTTATTCTGCAATATAGAAATTCAAGTATTGAAGTATTCAAACTATTACTTTGTTTGATCCGGCACGCAGCCTATTAGGGTATATAGATGTGCGTGTTTTTTGGCTGTTTTTCAGCCTCCTCTGCCAGATTAGGATTCAATTTAATCCTGGATTTGATAGATAGCTCCATACTTGTTTGACTTGTCTTAAACTCTCATGGCGTAAAGTTAACAGAGATCAGGACGTTGTCTCGTTAGCAACAACAGAATGTTGAAACCGTCTACAGAATGACTGAATGACTGTGTGCGTGCGTGTGTGCGTGCGTGTTTGTGTGTGAGAGAGAGAGAGAGAGAGAGACTTTTATCCTACGCTCTATTGACAAATACAGAAAGCACAGAAGGGATTGCTTGCACACAGAGAGAGCTCAAAAAGCAAGCTTCCAACAGTGCGTATAAGAAACACTAGTCCCAAGCTAGCAGTGAAGTGAAGTGCATTATAATATAAGAAACACTAGGCCCAAGCTAGCAGTGAAGTGAAGTGCATTATAGAAACACTAGGCCCAGCTAGCAGTGAAGTGAAGTGCATTATAGAAACACTAGGCCCAGCTAGCAGTGAAGTGAAGTGCATTATAGAAACACTAGGCCCAGCTAGCAGTGAAGTGAAGTGCATTATAGAAACACTAGGCCCAGCTAGCAGTGAAGTGTATTATAGAAACACTAGGCCCAGCTAGCAGTGAAGTGAAGTGCATTATAGAAACACTAGGCCCAGCTAGCAGTGAAGTGAAGTGCATTATAAGCTGCAGCAGTATAAGCATGTGACATAAGATAATACTTTAAAAAGAATGCTCTTAAAAGGTACTGTATTTTCCTTTAAGGTCCTTTCCTGCAGGCTTTTCCTTTCCTGCCGGGTGTGCATGAAAGAAAGTCCGTCTTTCATTCATGGCCGGCATTCTAGGACTAGCAGCCATTCTACTGATGTTTTTAGTTACTTCAGAATCAGATGCAATGTCCCAATAGGCCTAGCGGCAATCTAACGGCAGATTCGCGTCTGGCCACTGTGAGGCTACAATAGGGCTAGGCTATACCTCTGTACTCAAGCATGGCAGTGTTACAATTAAATTAGTGAAGTGTGGCCGAAACGTTGTACCACCTGTACCAATTTTCTGTGTTTTAAAGTAAAAACACTTTGTGCAGACTTGCATTCTTACACTGTGTCCAGCAGGCCAGCACCAGTCTCCAGCATCGGCGACGGACTGGATGTGCACAACCCACTTCTTAACTAATGAGGTCAAGAGCAAGGTTATAATAGTTTTGGTTTTTTCATTATAGTTTAGTTTTAGTTAGTTTTGGCTTTTTTTTCTAATTCAGTTAGTTTTAGTTAGTTTTTAGAGCGGGTTTGCTAGTTTTTATTTAGTTTTTATTTTGGTGAAATGCTTAGTTTTAGTTTAGTTTTAGTTTAGTTATAGTTTAGTTTTAGTTTTTTAAACTAAAAAACTATAACTAAAACTATAAAAACTAAAACTATAAGTATTTTTTCTATAATTTCAGTTAGTTTTGTGAACACACAATACAGTTTCAGTTTAGTTATCGTTTTTAATTTATTTTTGTTTTTTATTTAGTTTCAGTTAACTAAAATGTTTTTTTTAATTCTAGTTTTCGTTTTTTAGTTAGTTTTAGTTAACTATTATAACCTTGGTCAAGAGCTGTGATCAGCTAAAATATGTGACCAGTGACCACTTTGTGGACTTCACCTAGTCGTAGGTGAAGGAGGATGGAACTACACATCCCGAAAGCCCAGAACAGAAGCCGCCAAGATCTGTTTGTCATTTCTGTTCGCGAAAATATACTTTAAAATATTGTTACATAATATTTTTGAAATTACATTTCTGATATATATATATAAATATATATATACACTCAGACATAATTGCTTTGATTGTTTTTTAATTCTATTAGGACAAATTTGCACGACGTAAATATGAAACGGAAGCGGGGAGGAGGCAAGTTCACATCTGCTTTATCCTCTGATAATTTTCAGAGCTTCCGTTGCTCCAGACCGTTTGACAGAAGCATTTGAAAGTTATGGGAGGCAACAGTCTGACTTGCAAGACTAGACTTCACGTAGCCTGCTCCAGCCTGTGTGCTTTCTGGTCTAGAGGCATGGGTACCGAGGCTAGACTTCACTTAAAGCACACTGAGGACTTGCAATACGTGGCCTAGAGCACTAGGTTGAACTTGTTGACAGACGGCAGTGATTCACGGTCGGACAACTGGCGCAAAACAACAATTGATATTTAATATCAATGTCAGCACCGTGCTGTTGAAGACCAGCACTAATATGGACTAAAGATGACAAAGTCATCTGCATAAGGTGATTAATTAGCACGTTTCAAACCATACACCCTGCACCACATGCATTTAAGATCATAGATAAATCATCCATATAGACGTTAAAAAGAAAAGGAGATACAATCCCACCCTGGTGGACACCATTGTTCACACCAAAGGGATCAAAGGTTGACCTCCCCCTCTTCACTCTCATCGTGTAGTAGGTGTGCAAGAAGTGCATAAAGAAGTGTGAGTTGGAGTAGGAGGACAGAAGAGTAGGCGATGAGTATTGGAAACTGGCCAAGAGGTTATGAAGTAAGCTGCAAAATGGTGGCCAGGTGTGATAGGGTCAATTCCAGTTACCAGTGTTTGGTCGTAGGGTGTGCGTGGGGGGGGGGGGGGGGGGGGGGAGGGTCGTGTGTGTTGTGTGGGGTGGGGTTGGGGCGAGGGTATCCTTGCCTAAAACACTGTCCTGCATCTCGGGGGGATGCCTGGAAGCCTGCCAGCGAGCTAAAAGACTTGAGCTCTGGTGGCGTCTGACCGCTGCGCAGTACACCCTGATCCACCTCACAACAGGCACTGCAATGCAAACCAACACACACACACAAACACATATACACAGATTAAATAATGCTTGTGCGCGCACGCTTCACACGTGCACACACATTTGGCACGCACACACATGCGCGCCACAATCACAACACTGCGCAAGACGTCTAAGGGTTTAAGATCGTGTAGTTATGGATTCAAAATGGCTTGATGTTCAACGTAATAATGGAAAAAACATAATAGTTATTGTTAACTTTTTTGATGGTTCGAGCTAACATTTTTATTACAAGACAACTTATACTTTATTGGCATCTGTGATAGCTGCAGAATATGGGAACATATAGGAATGGGGGACATACTAACTAGCTTAACTGGATTAATTGAGAATGGTACTTGGAAATGGTGTGGAGGGCAGGGAACAAGCCTGATACAGTATCGGACAAGAAATCCAATTAAATCAATTAGGGTAAAAGGAATGTTACTGATGCAGGGTACTAAGTTGTATACCATGATTTGATGTATCTTTGTGGCTGCGTACGTGTGTGCATCTGATGCAGGTGTGTGTGTGTGTGTGTGTGTGTGTGTGTGTGTGTGTAGGGGGGGGGGTCAAGCCAGCAGATACGTGTATGTGCTGGCTTACCCAGGCTCTTGGGTAATGATGTCAAAGACGTTGGCTGCCATGTTATCTGTGTCCAAAGTGGCCACTGAAAATACCCCAAACAGTATACATACTGCTGCTTTAAGCCCTGTTTTAAAAAAAAGAAAAATAAAGCTTGTCTACAAGCTCAGAATGTATCAAATTGGGAACTTTGGGTCCGACATTTTTGCTTTTTTTCTAACTACGCGTCTTTTTGGAAAATTTTGCATACATCTTTTAATCTTTTCCTGATGCCGTGCATCATAATTCACAGTGAAAACGGTTGTATGGAAAACACGGCCGCTGACTGAGTGACAGCGAGGAGGACACATGACGTCGAGACAAATAGAGAGGGGGTGACCTCTGACCTCATGTTCTCCATGCTGTCCTCTGGCATGGGTGCCACTGTTTGAACCGCTGGGAGGTTCTTGCTGGTGGCGCCGTTGACAAAGGACGAGGAAGAGGATGAGGAGGAGGATGCCGAGTCTGTGGCACCTGGGTGAGAAACAGAGAGAGAGAGAGAGAGAGAGAGAGAGAGAGAGAGAGAGAGAGGGAAACAGAGGCACAGTGCCGGTAAATCCAAAATGTCCTCTGCCCCATATTTCACACACCAGTGGTTCTCAATGTGGGTCCCGGGGGTTTGAGCATCAAAGTTAGCTTAAACCACTCTATATTAAAGTTCACAATGGTGAGCCAGTAAATTTCCTGATTTTGAATATTTCCGGAAATTTTCAAATCATTTAGATTTTCATCTCTCACCGACATAACTGTCGCTATAGAGGCCACTATGGGCCATGGAGTTATTTTTTGCATTGGAATCCCCATAGGCGTGTTCAAAAATAAACAAATCACCCCGGAGATCATATGCATCAACTGACGGTGAGAATTAACTTATTTATCCAAAGAGTAAGATTATATATTTCGTTTTTGTCCAAACACAGACGTTCAAATATAACTCAATATATACAGTATATCAATTTGGGGGTGCCTGACAAACATGAAAAAGTTTGATTACCACTGTCATATACACACTATGTCCACACAAAGCCCTTACCTTCCGTCGCAGTCTCTCAACGGGATTTAAAGAACAACACACATACCAAAAGAACAACACATCTTTATTCTTTTTTTTTTTACTCTATAATTTTTATCCCACGATTTTGCAACCCATTTTTTTACCCAGTGTCAATTATGTCATGTAATCCTGGGCGCTACACTTCCTCTGCCAACCTGGGGGGGGGGGGGCAGCGGACTGACCTCATACTTCCTTCTATGCATGAGGAGTCCAAGCTGCTTCTTTTCACCTGACAGGGGGGAATTTCCCCGGCCGGACATAGCGCGTGGAAGGAATACGTTATTCCGACCAGTTCTTTTCCCCTCCATCAGGCGCCCCGGCTGACCAGGGGGAGGTAGTTTAGAGACCAGGATTACTGCATGTTTTTTGTGAGGGTACTGGTCCCGCCAGTTCTGAGCGGCTTTATCAGGCCCATTAATGCTTGCATTCCATCCAGGATTGATATCTGGGCCATATGTGCAAAGTCGTGTTCGGTCTGACATCAGTGCATGTTGAAAATGTCCAAATGAAACAGAATAGTGGTTGTACCTGTGTGTGTGTGTGTGTGCGTGCGTGCGTGCGTGCGTGCGTGCGTGCGTGCGTGCGTGCGTGCGTGCGTGCGTGCGTGCGTGCGTGCGTGCTGTCTCACCCGTAGTGTTAATCATACTCTTGGGCGTAGCCGAGGCAGCGGCAAAGATGTTTGGCGTGCTGCCGGGATTGGACGCTCCGCTGGTGGTGGGCGTGCCACTGCCAACTGTGTTGACTGACAGGCTACCGGGCGGCGGCTTCTTGACTGGCACCACTACACTCCTATCAAAACACAGAAAACACAGCTGTCGTTAACCTCAGCTAAAAACATTCAACGTCTTTCGAGATATTAAATAACTTTAATATCTCAATATATCTTTAATATCTTTAATTTTCAATCATCATTAAAAAAATAATAGAAAAAGAAATAAACACTAAAAAGAGTTCCACCATGTTCAGTTTAGAACATACAAACAAGTGCGCCAACGGTACCACAGTCTAGAGGAGAACCTGACAGAACTACGTATAGGGTTAGTAATGACATCAATGATGTAATTTACTGACTCAGATTCCCTACACATAAATCTATACATAAGATTGCGTAGCACAGCAGAGCAGGCTTGCACTGGAGCTTCTTGGAGCTCTCAGTAGCAACCTCATACAGTCATTATAAGCCAATGTCAATCGTCTGATACTGGCTTGTTTGTAGCGACACCATAGGTCGGCAGTATAATACAGAGGTGTACAAAAATATTTAAAGAGTGAAATCTTCACCGGTACTGAGCACATGCTACATTTTCGACACAGCATGTTTCCTTGACTATATCCTTCCGACTATATATATGTCCTTGTCATCATAGAATTAATTTGAGATGATATGGCCCAAATATTTAATCTCACTGCAGGCATGACATTAAGGACAGAGCCAGAGAGATAGAAGTCAGAAAATGTTAATTGTCTGTCTTCCCTGCTTCGGACAATCATCATCTTACTCTTTTTTGCATTATATTTAATATCAATGTCAGCACCGTGCTGTTGAAGACCAGCACTAATATGGACTAAAGATGACAAAGTAATCTGCATAAGGTGATTAATTAGCAAGTTTCAAACCATACACCCTGCACCACATGCATTTAAGATCATAGATAAATCATCCATATAGACGTTAAGATAACATCCCACCCTGGTGGACACCATTGTTCACACCAAAGGGAGCAAAGGTTGACCTCCCCCTCTTCACTCTCATCGTGTAGTAGGTGTGCAAGAAGTGCATAAAGAAGTGTGTTTTGTCACCCCTGTTTTTTTTCATGCAAATAATACAGACTCTGTGGTGCGAGGGGCTTCGGGTGCAGAACCGGCCCTGAGCAATTTGGTGCCCTAGGCAGGATTTCTCGTGATGCCCCCTTGAAAAATGACCATGGCCCCCTTGTGTTCTAAAGCACATTTTTTTTGCTTGGTGGATGCCCCCCCTCCCCTCATGATGCCCTAGGCAACTGCCTGTTCTGCCTGATGGGAGGGCCGGCCCTGTTCGGGTGTGCTCAGTGAGTGGAATGCTAAATAAAAGAGTCCATGAACACAGACAGATTGGTGGAATGGATGCAGGTTGACTGCCTAGTGCCTTCTCATGTGTGGTCTGTCTGGTTGCAGACAGACAGCTCTAAAAAAGTAGATGGGCTACCAGGGAGGTGGATGTGACTAACACTGTGTGTGATGCCACTGATGCGACCGTCGCTATAGCTCCAGCTCTTAAAGTCTGCCGGCGACCAAGGATGGTATGAGAATGAGTCACTCTGTACTATATATGTTTTATTCAGCACTCAGTGAAGAAAGAAAGTCTGGATGTGGAATAGTTTGGGCGCTGGTATGAGAAACGAATGAGAAGTGGGAGAATCGTGTTTTATTGTGGTCACGTCAAGACCAACACTGTCCCCGGGAGGCTGGCACCACAGGGAGGCTGTCTGGTAAACACTTTATGGGCACTATGGTAAATGGGGAGGAAAGGAAGTTAATGGCGTCTGATATGTATGTTTTTTTTTCTTCTTTTTCTTTTTTCCGTTGCTGTCGGCAAAAAACGTCTTGTCTCCATATTGTGTTTTTTTCGTAGATTAACGCTACGCTGCTTGGTGGTCATACTACAGCGTCGCACAAAAACATCAAAAGTAGCAGATCCACAAGCTTGAAAGCTCGTTTTGAGCTTGTCGTTCTGCTACTTTTGATATTGTGCAAAAATATGATTTTGCACAGTCTTGAGTGTACAATCGACCCCCCGAGTATTGCAAACGACAGAGGTGTGTCTGTGCTGCAGGACAAAAGGAGTATGTTACTCCCCCTCCGTTCCCTAGTTATTGTCAGTTGAATATAGCCTGTTCTCGCCAAAAAGAAAACAATCGGGAGATGAACCCGCGGCACACTGCCAGACTGGATTACCAGCCAAGGTACCTGGACCGCTGAGCCACAGCCCAGGCCGTCCAAATTTATGAAACATAATGAGTGTGTTGACCACCATAAAGAGCATTGAATCCATTATCTAAAGGCTTCTCTTCCTATTCAAATGTTTTTGACGCATTTTTCTTGTATAGATATTTTTTTTTAATTAAAATCTTTACAGCATGGCTCTTAAAAGGCTGCCAGTATCCACCTATAAAGGGCCTGTGTGCCAAGTTTCTTGTGAATGCTGCCAGTAGCCAAACTAAACTTCCATGCAATTTCTTCACATAATTGCGAAAAATTGCAATAATGCAAAACAAAAACTACAGTATACAGTATATGTTTTGGGAGATAATTGACTGTCATCACAGACTGGCCACGTGGAGTCCTAGATACAGATTGAAGCCAGGCCATGCCCATATATGGATACTGAGATCCATACATGATTAGATGTTTTGTCCGGACAGATACTCTCTCAGCTCTGTGGTATCTGATCATGCACCACTTCAAAATATTTTTTTATAAGTTAAATTAAGAATGGGTATTAGCTGCATTAGTGGTAATTCGAAACTGGCCCCCGTAAAATCTGAATCCCCCCCTCCGCACCCCCCCCCCCTTTTCCCCTCACTGTATATGTTTCTTTTCCCTTTTTACCTCCATTATGATGAATTCCTGTTCTGTTCTTTGTCTATATAGAAGTGTCTATTTGTACGTCTCTAAATGTTTTGATGAATTGAACATGGTGGACCCTGTTGTAAACAAGTGTAATGCTTAATTGGGTCGTCCACTCACAGTTAACAGCCTTTGTATTGAGTTTGTGCTTGAAATGTACTGTAATTCTGCAAACTGTTAATACAATTTTCAATCAATCAATCAATATGATTATATGAACATGAATCTCTCATGACTACTGGACTGACATCATAGCCCACAGACCCCCATTTGAAAAAATACGCCAGGGAGAATAAGAGAAGACTTTTACAAGGACAGTATAGCAGTGATTCTGAACCATTTTTATTTCAAGGACCCCCAGTTTGATGTGCATTAGGCCACGGACCACCCAATGGGTCCACTCCATTTGGTTCCATTTGTAGGCTATACTATATGAGTTACAGACACAAGGGTCTACAGGTATTTGGTTCCTAACTATCATTTGACCCCCTGGAACACCCTCAAGGACCCCTGGGGGTCCCCGGACTCCACTTTGAGAACCGCTGTGGTAAACCAGATGATATCATGTCTTTGAGGCACCATATGCTGACACTATGGGCCCTATTAAGCAAGACGAAAAACCCATGCGGTAATACAGATTTCGCCCTCGCTCTGCGCCTTTTCGTATTATGGAAGCCGTGGTGAGCGCTCACTCATATGGAATACCACGTTCCTGCATAATTTAGCATTGGGGGAGTGTCCATATGTTAATTATTTTCGCTTTGCGCTATTTGCTATTAAGCCCCTTGACCTAAAAACACTCAGCGCATACCGATTCCGCCTGGGTCTGACCACGTCTTAAAAGCAAAAAGCACTGTTTGATTTTACACTTGAGCGGCTCTGGAGTGCTGCTGGAGTGTTGCCATGTCTGTTTGCTGTTTATTATAAGCGGCTTCTTTTTCTGCAAAGTTGCTTGTAAATATTGGTAGTTGTGGTTGCTTTTCTTGTGTCTAAAGTGCTTATTTGGGCTTTTCTCCTAATGTTGTTTACACCAGTGATCCTCACACAGCGACATTCCCATGTCAAGGACCCCCAGATGAATGCATTTGCCCAACTAAGCCAGTGACCCCCATGACAGATTTGTGTTTTTAAATGTTTCAATAACATTTTTCAAAAATATTCTTATTGTCACTTTTTTCAAAGATTACTTTTGAAAATAGCAGATCTACCAGCTCACAATGCATCACATTCATTCATTAAAACAATGAACTCTGACTGCAGGGGGATATATATTTATAATGATCATTATAACAATGTGCAAGAAAATATGTAAAAAGAAGGAAGAACTTTATATTTGTGGACAATCAAAATATGCTGGAAATGTTAATGTGGTGTCATTAAAAGGAATCTTGATATGGCAGACTCACTATCTAGAAAATAAAAACATGGCACTTCATTTAAAATAGGTTGTAGACCCCTGTTATAATTATGCGATTCTTTTGGGAGTATGTTTATAGACCTATTTACTTGTTTCTATGAGACATGGCAACAGCGAGCTTTCTGGCTTTCTCGTTGAGATTATAAAGGGTCATATATCGCTCATTTCTAAACCTTTTTAAAAAATTAAAACATCTCCATAATCACTGGGAAGTTTGCTTTCATACGCTGTATCACACCCGACTCAATTCTTCTTCAATAAAATGCTACGAGCGAAGACCGTAACATTGGGGCCGCAGCAATACGCATGGCGCACGTATGGCATTTCAACTCATTCCTTCGTCGTGACTCGAATGAAATAAAATAAAATAAACGTTATTTTACTGGTGTTTTTCAATAGAAACAAATAAAGAGCGTGTGTGCAACAGTCAGTGCATATACGTGCATGCACTATAGGCTATATTTCCTCCTTGTCGGGATGGTGAGCTGAGCTCTTCACAGCCCGTTTGTCTTTCATATTATTCTTATAATATTTGATATTATAAACACTCATGGTTATCTCATTTCTCAGCCGTTAAAATCCCCACATTCCTTAGGAATCTTGCTTTCATTCGCTGTATGGTATATGGTTCTATTTTTATCGAATTAAACAATATCAAACGAACTTGTATGTTCGGGGGTTAGACGATTCTGGGAACATTACGCATGGATTGCCAATTTGCCAGCCAATGCTGCGTATCTACTCGCAGTTCCATTCCGATCTGAAAGGTATAGGTAGGTGCCATTTCAAAGGCTTAGTTATTCATTTATGAATCAAATGAACTAGAATAAAGATTTTTATAGCTGTTTTTCATGCTTAGAACAGAAACAAATGAAGTGATGATGTGCGTATATCTCCCTCCCTTAGCATATGGCTGCGCCGCTGTAATGACTTTCCAATGAACACTGCAAGTTACTTAACAAAATAGAGACATAGGCCTACAAGCTATGCACATCATGGCTGTGACAGCTTGTGGATCTGTTCTTTTGAGGCATAAAGGTGACAGCATGCAGTGCAATAGGAATAATTAACCCAAATGTGACAAAGTCATGTCATGTCTATGGTGCCAGTCTGCAGAAATGTAATACCACTTGCCGGAAAGGGCGCATTCCATGAGGACATCAGCTGGTGTCGTAAAGAGAATAGTACGGACATGTTCATTGGGTAAGCCTCAAAACTCCCTGAAACACTCCCATGACTAATTCAAGGCCGTTTTGCTCACACCACGGGGTGTCGAAAGCGCTTCTTACCTGGCCCATAATTGTAATATGACATTGCACACGCCCCCACGTCTTAAAAACTGTAAAATGATATGTAATTAGATTCCACTTGCTTAATAGGGCCCTATATGTGACTATGTCTGTCTGTACTGAGTGAACTCTCTCTTTCCCCATAGGTGGAATGTAAAAGCAGGGACGACGTGTGTACCTGTCGAAGGAGTGGAACTGCATGGGCAGCATGGGGTGTGTCTTGAGGGCGGGGTCTGGGTGATACGGTGTTGGCCCCACCTCCTGCCCCGCCTCCCCGCCGTCAAGGGGAGCCGCCACCAAACTCTTCAGGATCTCCTGTGAGGGCCGAGAGAGAACGCAGAATGAGAAGAGATTACGATACTGTAAAAAACTAAACACACAATGATAAGAAATTATCTATTTTGTGCCAGGGACCTCAAGAAGCAAAGTGCGTTAAAATTCAAATATCTTTTAATATATATATTTTTTAAATAATTTTTATCCCACGATTTTGCAACCCATTTTTTCACCCAGTGTCAATTATCTAATGTAATCCTGGGCGCTACACTTCCTCTGGCTGGCCAGGGGGAGGCAGTTTTAGAGACCAGGATTACTGCATGTTTTTTGTGAGGGTACCTGACATGGGGAGAACATGCAAAGTCCACACAGAAAGGCCCTTTTAATCTTTTAATATATTCAAACATTTTCTAGACTAGAACTCCTCCAAGGACCCCTGGGGGTCCCTGGACCCCACTTTGAAAACCACTGTGGTAAAAAACATTGAATGATAAGCATTTATCAAAATGTTCACTGTTCAAAACAAATCATTATATCAAGTGTCTGTCGGCGACTATTATCTGTACTAGTTGAAACGGATGACACACACACACACACACACACACACACACACACACACACACACACACACACACACACACACACACACACACACACACACACACACACACACACACACACACACACACACACACACACACACACACACTCTTGAAGACGTGGCCCACCTTCACATTGATGCCCTTGCTGGTCTGGCTGATGCTGGAGATGGAGGAGGGCGGGGCTTGGGCGGAGTTGGGGTTGTGGGGGGAGTCCAGCAGGCTCTCCTGAGACCTCCGGACCTCTGACGATAGGCTGCACAGCAGGTCGGCCCCGCTCCCCCCTCCTACCATGTCCCTGTCCCGGTCTGTCTCCCGTCCCACCAGGCCCAGGCCCAGACCCCCCAGGCCCATGTCGGAGCCGTTCAGGGAGCCCGCCCCCACGTGGCCCCCCTCGTCCCCGATGCCCGAGTCCGTATGGGGGAGGCCGGCGCGGGGCGAGTCGTCCACGGGGGTCGGCGTCTGCTTGTCGCGGTCCGAGAAGGACGAGGACGGGTGCTCTGGACGGAGAGGAGGAGGATGGGTCAGTGACACGATGAAGACCACCGCACGAGGAGGAAGATCAGTTTGTAATGCACCACTTAAACCCAGTGGTGTAAAGTAACTAAGTACATTTACTTAAGTACTGTACTTG
>NC_136789.1:20166890-20246890 GCF_951216825.1 Electrona antarctica | reverse complement strand
AGCTCCTACCCCAACACCTAAACCTAAACCTCTAAATATCTAATCCCAACGCCAGTCTGAATCTTTCCTAACTGTGTTATAATTCTTATAGTGTATAAAACAACTATTTCTCTAGTGAGGACTAGGAAAACGGTCCTCACAATGTCTATTTATCAAATTCTAGGGCTGTCAAATGATACAAAATTATTTTATCAGATTAATCACATATTCATAATTGAATTAATTAATCATGATTAATCGCCATTCATAGTTATGCTTTCTCTGTATGTTTTCGTGGGAATGGAAAGATAAATGACTTTATCTGACACCCACTCTCTCTCACTCTCACCCAGTGGTGCTGTGTGATTTGATTTGAGCCGCTACAGTAAATACTGTAGTGCAGACTTTCCTGGCAATACCGTTCTCTTTCCATGATCTTGTGTAGATCATTGTTTGGGATATAATATCAGCCATCAGATAACAGAGGACTGATTGTGTTTTCATTTATATATAATACATTAATTAACTCTGTTATTTTGACAGCTCTAATAGCAATGCAAGAACACACACACACACACACACACACACACACACACACACACACACACACACACACACACACACACACACACACACACACACACACACACACACACACACACACACACACACACACACACACACACAGCTACGGCATAAATATTTAACAGTTCTGTGATTTTCCTGATTAGGACAAGTGACTGTGGTGTCAAAACTGTCATGAAATCACAGCTAATTTTAATTCATGTTTAATGCTTTGTTTACTCGTAACTCTCCATGTGTATAAATTGGCTTTTTGACAGATTTCTGACACGTTGTTTGGACTGCTTGTTAGGAGCATTAAGGGACAACACATTGGACTGCTTGTTAGGAGCAAGGGACAACACATTGGACTGCTTGTTAGGAGCAATAAGGGACAACACATTGGACTGCTTGTTAGGAGCAATAAGGGACAACACATTGGACTGCTTGTTAGGAGCAATAAGGGACAACACATTGGACTGCTTGTTAGGAGCAATAAGGGACAACACATTGGACTGCTTGTTAGGAGCAATAAGGGACAACACATTGGACTGCTTGTTAGGAGCAATAAGGGACAACACATTGGACTGCTTGTTAGGAGCAATAAGGGACAACACATTGGACTGCTTGTTAGGAGCATTAAGGGACCACACATTCCTAGAGCGATTTCTACTGACTGCCGATTAATAAAACAGCTCTGTGGGGTGAATCTATGCCTCTGCTTTTGATATCACCCCCTTAGGTTATTCATTGTTATGCCCGGTGGGGATACGTTTAGTCTCTGCTTCTGGTCAGGCTGACAAATGAAAGAATAAATAACCGTGCATTAAAAAAATTAAATAATAATAATATATATATACTGTATATAAACCCCCCCCCAAAAAAACAGGTGGCATGGATTGTGTGTTAACTCCCTACAAGCTAAAAGCTAAAAGCATCAAACGCAGCAGATCCACATGTTCGAAACGTGGCGTGAAGCGTCACGTTTCGAGCTTGTAGATCTGCTACTTTTGCTATTTTTGAAATTTAATTTGAATCCTGAAAAGTAACAGTTTCCACCCGACGTAAATTATATTTTAAATGTTATACTTTGTCCACCTCTCTGATTTTTCATTTACAAATCAAACCCTGCCTTCTGTGCCTCCTGCAGTCTGCCTCCAGTAATAGAATCTACACCTGGTGGTGATGATAACATGCACCTTGCATCCACATTGAGTCCAGATGTTAACAGTCAGATCACATTTACACCTGTCATTAAAATGCATCGCTGGCCCATTTGCGCTGAAAAATGATTGTCAAAGGTTTGTACATTCATTGTGTGCATTTTGTGATGTACACACATTTACACTTTTGCTAATTAAGTTGTCATAACGCCACCCGGGCTGCCCTACAATGCGACCAGCGGGGAGACACATGTTCATGCCAGGTGTAAAGGTCATGCATGGTGTGTTTTTTTATGCTTTAAGAAGAAAAAGAAAAAGTCAAACTCACACATACCCAGTCGGAGGCATTGCCTCATCAGCCCGCCGGAGGACATGTTCTTCTCTGCCTCGATCTCGCTGAAGTTGAGGGAGCTGGCGAACACCAAAACGTCCACCATGGCCATGAGACGAGACAGGAAGGTCACCGCCGTCTCCGAGGACATGCCCTGCGTCGCCTCGATGTTCTCCAGCTCCGTCTGTGTGGGGGAACAGGGCGAAGGGAGGGAGGGAGGGGAGCCACTGTCAAAATCGATCTTGCTAGTTGACACACGCGCCGCGGAGCGTGCACGGCCTGGCACTGACACACTGAGATGCATCCATGCTCTTCTCATTGACGTTATAGAAAAGGAGATGGAAAGGTAAGGTAGTGGGGCTTTCTCTGAGTACGACAGAAGCGACTAACGTGTCTTATGCAGCCGAGGTTTGGGTACGTGCCGTCGCTTATCATCATGTCATACGGAATAGCAGCCTTCGTTCGGTATCATGTCATACGGAATAGCAGCCTTCGTTCGGTATCATGCTGGTAAGTGAACGTTTTCGCCATACGGTTTTGTATGGTGAAACGGGGGCAAAATGGAAGTGCTTTGAACGACACACAGGAAGTACGGACGGACGGACGGACGGACGGACAGCCTGATGGCACACAGGTAATGGGTACAGTAAGTAGCAGCATGGACTCAAGGCCTTGGTGGTGGGAGCGGTCAACAGGCAAAGTGGAGTTAGATTAGAAGACACTGGCGCAAACTACTCACGTGTGCATACCGACCTAAATAGCCAATAATCAATTTCATTCTATATGCCCGTGAATTTCAATCCAGTGTACAGCAGGTTGTTTAGACCCTGAGGATGTATTTCCCTTATAGACCACGTGAGGATGTGAGGAGTCGGGAGGGTGAAGGAAGAGAAAGGCAAAAGTGCAAACTTCTAGCAGCTCCACGAGGAAGGAGAACTGTGCAAAGACAATTTGTGGGTATAGTGCAAAGACACACACGGTGAGGTGAGGTGAGGGACAGGGATTTGGGGGGTTGGTGCTCTTAGCTGTTTATCGTGGTGATTAACATTATAGGGATAACTGGGAGGGGGCGGTTATTATTATTTTTTACCCACCTCTCCTCCCCCCGCGCCTCCGCCCCCAGGCACTGGGGTCACCTCCTCGCCCTTTGACCCCCTCGGGGGTCCAGCTCCTCCTGCCTCCTTCTTTAGGATGTCGATACAGAAGGGGACAGGCTTAGGACAAGGTTGAACCCCTCCCATTCCCCTTCAGCAGCGGCATCAAACGTCCTTCCTAAAACCACTGAGCTTATACAGAGGAGCCTCCCTCGCCATTTCCTCTCAGAATGCTCTTTCCTTACACTATACTTCCTCTCTACACAGTCAAATCCTCAGTGTTCATTTAAAGACTGGCTGCATGTTTGTTTTGTTTTTGGTTTGATGTCTTTTTCAAGCTTACCCGTGAAAATCCTGGTAGTGTCTTGTGCTCTGCATTATTTCCAAAGCATTAAATTAATTAATGAATTAATTTTATTTGTATAGCACCTTTCCAAACAAAGTGCAAATTGCTTTACAGACAGGTTATAAAACAGGAATCATAAAAAACAACAAAACATCAAAACATCAGAAACAATGAAATATGAAGAAAATAACAGGTCAACAAAACAATTAAAAACAATATTAGGAAAAACACTGAAGACTTAAAGACCCTGTAAACAGTAACTACCCTGACCCAGTAGCAGTAAGCCTCTAAACATTATGATGTAGGCCTATTACATTTTTGTCAGACCAGCGAAATTAGAATGATTTAAATAAATGTGTATAAAAATAGTTTTTGTTTTTCTGCCAATGGCTGTTGGGGGGGGGGTCCACTGAAGGCAGTGAAAGAATAATTTTAGCCAAAAGATGGCGATGCACTCTAGTCTAGGGTATAACATCAGTAGACTGGTGTACCTTGGGAGAAGACTGGTGTAGTTAGGAATTATGCCATCATAGAAAAGCTTTTCCTGTTTACCGGCTCTTTAACATAGCGTTTTACAAGTAAAATATGCTGATCACGCTGGCACACACTGTGATGTCACAGGCTTAACGGCCAATCAAGGCCTGTATCCATGGATGTTGAATGATATAAAACAATACCCTGCAATTCCAGTCGGCAGATTCGTCACACTTGGTGGAATACATTGGAGTCAATGGAGCCGAGTGGACCAGCATATGAACAAACACTATTTATGAATGATTGAGGCCTTTATAAAATACTCGGCTCATGAAAATAACAGAAGACATATAACACATTGTTGTGTGCTGGGTTGCTTTTTGATGTGTACACTGTGTAATTTTATAGAGGTACAGTATCTAAAGAGCACAGAGTATGTTTCTGAACGTGCCAAGTATCGTCAGACTGCCTACCGTTTCCTGTCTGGCAACCAAATCCCGCAATACCTCTGAGACAGAAACTATACGTGCCGCTGTTTAGATGCCTCAATAAAATGATGTACTATGCACATCGAAAAGCAAGTGATTAGAAAATAACCTGTGATATGTCTTCTTTTATATTCCTGAACCGATTATATGACAATGGTCGCAATCGTTAGTTAATAGTGGTTGTTCATGAGCTGGTCCAGCCGGCTCCATCCACTGCCATGTATTTCATCAAACTTCCGGTGCGAGGTTTGCTACCGATGAGCGTCATGGCGCAAACCCCGGCGTCCAGTCACGTGACTGCATATCTCTTCCTTTCATAATCTTCCTTGCCGTGATTGAGGAAGTGACTGCCTGGCTTGTTGTTAGGGTTAGGGTTGAGTTTTTGGCTTGAGTTTTTGTCATGGTGTGTTTGGTGTTTCAGACTTGCCTTCTTATCCATTGTACGTATATTTGTTCAGAACCTGTGGAATGTTTTGAGATGTGCGTGCTTTCCTCTTGGACTTTATTTCAAATGTATACATATTCCTAGATTGTGGAACACTAAATGACGGCTAAAATGACGGCTAAAGCAATGGTAGGGTACAGTCACACAGGTTTTTTTTTTTTTTTTTTAAGGAAATCTGCGAATTGAAAAAGCATTGGCAGAAATAACCGCATAGGCAAAATTTAAGTTTGGTGTGACCGCACCCTTAAACTACACCATGTGGATAAATGAACACTGCAGATTTTACTGTTTGGACCATTCTATTTCTTTTGGTCTACTACTCTGTTCCCCTTTTACACGTCTCCCTGGCAAATGTAGACTGACGATGAACAGTTATCATAATAATGCCATGCTGCCTTTTTTTATATGACAAATGTACTGTATATTACACCAGCCAGTGGAATGTTGGCTAGAGACACGATCAGTAGAGAGGGAATGCATTGTAGATTGTATGCATATTATTAATTGAATGTATTGAATTGCATTAAATGGACAATTCACTTTCAAACATGTTTGGGGTCAATTTGACATCTACACAGGATTTTGTGAGCATGCCAGATGTGTTTTTTAATTCCTTTTTTCATTTATTTTGTATAGATTTTGTTTTGTTTTAAATAAAATACATGAAAAAAGGGGAAACACGGCGCCCTCGCCTATTAGAAGGACAATATCAGTCACCAGAACCAAGGACGGGTGTTTTCAATGAATATATATCATGATTAAAATGATGAGTTTGAAGTTACATTGGGTTTGTTCACAAAAGCCACGAGGAAACGTTAAAATGACCCCAACCGTGTTTGAGAGTGAAATGTTCTGCAGAGGAACACAATGACGTATAGGAAACACTATGGATGTCACACAGGCAAGGGTTAGTGTCACTGAAACCAGTGCAGAGTTTTAGTAGCAAAGACAGAAAGACAACGTGAGCGAGAGGAAGAGACCACAACTTACAGTGTTGGCATTACTCTTAGAACTCTGCACATGCAAACAACAACAACAACAAAACAAACAAACAAACAAACAAACAAACAAACAGACAAAAACAGACGCAAAAAAATAAGAAAGAAGAAAAGATAGTAACACAGAGAGAAAAAAGAAAAAAGGAAGGCGGTTAAATTAAACAACATTCTCAAAGTAAAGAGAACGTTAATTAATTGACAGGTTAGAAAAGAGACTAAAATAAGGTAAAGAAAAAAGAAAAGAAAAGCTTTCAGAGTCATATCACAACTAATAGCAGTGTTAATTTGAATGTTATGATATAAGATATACAGATGAGAGAAACCAAGTAGGATGTCAGTAAAGAGAAGTTTAATTAGATCACCTCTGAATTTATGCTCATGACCAACATAAGCAAACCTCGTCGAGTTCATAAATGTAATCTATTTTCAAGCTGGATCTGGTCACGATTGGATGTTTTTTATGGTGAAACAAAAAGTCTATGAAATGTGACGAAAGCAACTTCTTAAACATAGCCAATCATGTCAGATGGTGAACGGAATGCTCGCCCCCAAAACACGCTCACATGTTCTTCCGAGGACCGCTCGCCCCCAGCGGTTCTTGTATTCATGTAGCGGTATTTGTTTTACTGCTTAATGTTAGGAGTACGTTTAGGGTCAGGCAGTTTTACTATAAGGTTAAGTTTAGGAATAAGTTTAGGTTTAGGCACAGTTGTATACTGAGGTTACGTTTAGGAATAAGGTTAGGTTTAGGCATAGTTTTACTGAGCCTATGTTTAGGAATACCTGGTGGCCACCGTTTCGAGGTTGCCGGATTTGACCGGCAACCTCGGCACCCCAAACGTGTTTTGGGGTGAGTGTATTCTGTCAGATCGACGATGCATTGATGAGAGGTTTGCTTTATTTTCTGTGTTGATACAATACCCCACTGGCATGAGTTTCCTTTCTTTTGCCTTGGTCGGAAATGGCAAAAGTCGCCGACCTAAAAGCTCACAATGCATCACGACGCATTGTGAGCTTGTAGATCTGCAAAATGTTCTCCCACCACAGGGGGCAGAGCAGAGGCACTTACGGAGGGGGAGGTGGCGGCCGACAGGAGAGGCAGGATGCCTCCGCAGGCGATGATGATGTTGTCCACCATCTGGGAGATGAGATGGATGGTGTTGTGGACAAAGATGATGTTCTCGTTGCTGTTCACGAAATCCATCACCGACTTGGTAGAGTGGCTGAAGAGAAAGAAAGGGAGAAAGAACACGGTTTGGGTTTGATTTGTCAGCCGAGCCGAGGCGGCCCAAGTCTTTCCTGTCCTTGTGAGGTACAGTAGGTTATTCATACTGCTGACCTGCTGTCCTTTGTTGAGCATATTCAATATATCCTTCCACTATAAAATATTACCGCTGTCGGCCCCCCTTTAATAAATCAGTGCTGTCTGTGGGTTTTACAAGTTCAAGTACTAATATTAAAAAGCTCTTCTGACTAAACCACTTAACCTCAACTCTGTTTTTATTTATCTGACTTCGTCATTCTAATCCAGGGGTTCTCAACCCGTGGGTCGCGACCCCAGGGGGGGTCGCCAAATTATTTTGGGGGCCAAATTATTTTGGCGCGAGACATGGCCAAAGCATTTCCGGGGGTCCCCGGCCAAAAACGTTGAGAACCCCTGTTTTAATCCATGATGGACAAAATAACTATCTCCACATTCACTGGTCAAAAACCTCCTAACTCCATTTGAGCTGGATTTGGGTAATGTGATCACTCCAGAGGGCCACAATGCATATTACTGTCGTAGCAAAAAATAGCTGATCTACAAGCTCAAAACGTGTCGCAGTGCGACGCATCTTGAGCTTGTAGATAAGCTATTTTTGCTTTTATTTGAATTGAAATCCTGAATATTTTTTTGCTATTTTTGAATTGGAATCCTGAAGTAACCTTTTTATTTAATTTCAAATGCCTTTAGTTATATGTAGTTATCTTAACTTTATGAACAATAACATTTTAATACTAGTAATTAAATAGCAGAAATCAATAATATATCAGTATTCTGTTATTAACCTGTGCAGGGCTGCATTAAGTGATGGTGGGGGCCGCATGTGGCCCCCGGGCCGCCAGTTGCCCATGTATGCTCTAGGGTCACAACCACAATGCAACAACACAACGGAATGAAACAAAGCAGTGCAACAGAACACAATGCGACAGTTAAACAACGTATAACCAAAACCAACGTAATGCAACAATTAGCCTACAACAATATTACACGAGAGGTTGTGCTCTAACCGCCATTATTGGCACCACAGTGGTGCAGTCATGAGGAACGAGGTACCGAGTTCCAACCTAGGAATCCCTGGAGTGCCACTAATCGCTGTAAAGCACAATCTCTCGTGTAATATTCGGATATACAATAATTACATGGATTAAAGCAAAATTGTTTATGACCAAGTTCTAATGTGTGATTTGTGAAACAGTGCACTAGCGCTGCTCCCTAAACAATTAACAGAATAATTATGTAAAATTATGATGTTTTAGTAATATTGTCCCTGTTGTTCTACATACTGCCAACCATTTGCTTTTATATGAAATATCCGAGAGACCATTAAGATTTTTTGGAAGACGCTTCTGAACATAATTTGCGAGTTTGACCACCTCGAACGAATAATAATCAAATCTACAAGCTCTCAATGAGTCTTGAGAGCTTGTCGATCAGCTATGTCCGCCGCGCAACATGTTTCTATGGAAGACATGCTGGCTTCTATGGAATCCAAATGACTGAAATCAGTCGTGGCGACATGAATTTAACCCGTTAAGACCTGGAACGCATCTGTGTCACCTTAGCTTTTAACCACTTTAACCATTATTTTAAATGATAAAATTTAAAAAAGCTCATAGTGCCGTGCTACGAGCTTGTAGATCTGCTATTTTTGAAAAATCATGAAATTCTAAGGGGTTCTTGACATGAAAAGGTTTGAGAACCACTGACATAGAAACTGCAATTATTCAGAAAGCTGTCATGATTTAAGTAGCCTTGCCAAGCCATGAGGCCCATAGGGCACGAGCCTATCTCCTGTTTCTGTAGCGTGAGGCAGCTTGATGTACAAGTACACCCCCTGGACATAACGCTAGTATGTCGCAGGGACTTACCCCCAATCCAACCCTTGATGCTGAGTGTCAATCAGGGAGGCACTGGGTCCCATTTTTAGAGTCTTTGGTATGACACGGCCGGGGATTGAACCTCGACCTCCCAGTCTCAGGGCGGACACTCTAACCACAAGGTCACTGAGCTGGTCATGATTTAGAATGCCTCTAAATCAGGTCTTGATGGGTAAATACAATCTAAACTGTATTTGTATCCGGCTCGCTCTCCTCTCACCTCCTCCACACGTGCACGTCTGTCTCCAGAGCGAACAGCAGGTCGGTGAGCAGCCTCTGGTGCATGGGCGACCACTTGAACTCTGGGATGCGGAACATGGTGGTGCGCGGCCCGGGGCTGAACTGGCGCCGCTGCTCCTCCGTCATGGGCATGCCCCGGAAGCCCAGGTCCACGCGCAGGTCGCGCTCCAGCTGCGCCGCCACGCTGCGACCGTGGAGGGCCTTATAGCGCACAGATACAGAGAGAGGAGAGAGAGGAGAGAGAGAGAGAGACACAAACTGTAATAAGCAAAAGAGAAAATGTGGGTCCTAGGTTCATATGTTTGGTGTTTGCCACCCCGTTCAGTTATTACAGCTGGCCCCGGGGTAGCCTGGCTAATAAGCCAGACTCAAATTACACTGTCGTGTGGTAGGCAATTTGTTTTGCCAACGGCTGATTCGGTCTGGCTTATTAGCCAGGCTAGCCCCGGGGTGCAGACCGAAGAAAGCGAAAAGAAAGAGAAGAGAAAAAGCATGGGACAAGACAAAGAAGACTAGAGTAGGACTCAGTCACACTGTCAGTCAGTCACAACAACAGGAGGGAATAGAGGCTAAACACAGTTTATCTTTTATTTTATTTTATTATGACTACAGAAATAGCTGATGTTCCAAGCTCACAGTGTGGTGCACTGGTGCAGTGTCAGTGTGAGCAACACGTGTATTATTTAAGCATAATGTTATTAACCACTTAAACCCTGTAATACACTTAGTTGCCAATGCCCGAGGTCCCCCACGGCTCTATACTTGATCCGCTCCTGTTTTCCCTGTCTACAAGCTCAAAACGCTTTGTGTTACAACTCTAGGGACGGACAGGGCAGAAGTGCACTGTTGCACTGACATCTACAGGTTGAAGGTTCCACAGGTTGTTATGTCATAGACTGGATGAAATGCTGTTTGCCTTTTACACTTGCTGACTTTTCAAACGATTTCACGGTCACAGTCAAGTCGTAATAAAATCAAGACGAGTCACGGCGCACTCCCGTTATTCATTTGTTACTCAATCGTCAGGTATGAGGAGGTTTGCCTCGATTTTTAGACCGTCATGAGACTCAGATTCTGTTCTGAGGCCGAGCCGGGTCTGAATGAGTACAATGACATAAACATTGTCAACGTAGACTTAAAAATCAATCTAGTGCTTACTATTCATTACAAGTGGCTCTTATTGCGAAGAGGAAGAAGAAATCCAGGGGGTGCTCACTTTGGAATTACGTTAAACTTCCAAGCCAGCATGGTTTAAGAGGCATCTCACATCCAAAGACTGAATCTTTGCAAAAATCTTTACAACGTCTTTGAAAAGTCTTTTTAAAATGTTATAGTATAAGCTGATGTCGGAATTTAAAAATCTTTCCAAAAAACTAGTGTATGGAAGGCTTTAGATTGTAGGCACTAGGCACCTCAACATCGCACTCCTACTCAGGACATGCAGATGGTTCTAACTAGGCTAGTGAATTAACTGCCTGCTAAACATGCAGCAGCTTTGTACACTATCAAATTAATCAATGACACACACACACACACACACACACACACACACACACACACACACACACACACACACACACACACACACACACACACACACACACACACACACACACACACACACACACACACACACACACACACACACACACACACACACCTGTGTCGTGGCGGTGGTTTGAATCTTCTTGATGTCCTTCTCCTTGCCGTCGTCGGACCTCTCCGTGTCGGAGGTGGTGCTGGCCGTGTCGGCCTTGAGGCCCACTCCTGCCTCGCCCTCGGCCTGGGCCTGGTTCTGGGCCTGCTGTGCCTGCAGGGCCTGCAGGGCCTGGGCCTTCAGGGCCTCAGCCTCGGCCGCTATGGAGCTGATGGGATTGAAGAGATTCCCGTCCTCCGGAAGCTCCCCGCCGCCTAGGGCTGTCGCCATTACAAATTTTAAGTTGACGATTAATCGTCTCACAAATAATTAGCGATTAGCGATTTAATTGTGATTTTGGCATAACATATGAATAAGAATTTAATTTCAGACCTTTAAGGCCTCGTAATCAAAAAATTGCACATGGCAGATATGACAAATAACTTAAATATACTAAGAGATTACTGAAATAATTTTATACACAAAAATGTAAAAAACAAAAAAAAACATCTTTCAACATGGAAACGATTATGACAACAATAATTGCGATTATCTCAAGTAACTGCAATTAGACGATGGTTTAATAACTGCGACACCCCCCCGTACCGGCACCGTGGCTCTGGGTCGTCAGGTGGTCTGATGAGCTGCAGCTGGTCATGTGGGCCAGGAGGCTGAGGTCGTCGCTGGCGCTGATGGAGGGCTGCTGGTCCGGGCTGGGCAGAACCAGTGGCTCTGTGGCCGCCAGCGCCGGGAGGAGCTTCTCATCCACCTTTTGGACATTTCCAAATGCACTCGGAATTAGTTGGAATGAATATCGTAATGGGCAGTGGTTCTCAAACTTTGATATATGCTTTCCAAAATGGATTGATGTATTATTTGGCCACGGACCCCCCCATCTGGAAAGGTTTTGTGCCAGGGATCCCCAGAAGATAATATTTGTGTTAAAAAATGCAAACACTATCAACATTTTTCAACATAGAAGCTGATAAAGTTGATGCTATGTTAACTACTTTAGACGAGTCCCCACTGGAAACCCCTCAAGGACCCATGGGGGCCCCCGGACCCCACTTTGAGAACCACTGCTCAGGGAAACGCATCGTATCATAAATTTAAAAAAAAAAGACAAAATCAAATACAATGTGGCATTACGTAATTCACAATGCATCTCTAGTCTAAAGACCTATAAAAACAGCACCAGTGCTGCCGTTTTGTCACTCATGGAAAGTTAGCGGAGCATCAGCACCAGATACCCAAAGGGACCTGACCACGTTTTAGCACCCAGTAATTTTGATGCTAATGCTCAAGCTCGATAAGAGGTCACAGTACTGTTGTATTAGATCCTAATGATAATTATTTAGTTGAATAACAGGTCAGAGCTAAAAGGAGGTCAGAGCTTTTTTCCCCTTTGGGTGGGGGGACATCAGCCTACTGTAAATGTACTGTAGCACTGCTTTGGAATGCGTGTGTTTGTCAGAGTTAGAGGAGATGCGTAGAGAGACAGACAGAAAACATTCCACACTGTTTTTGACTTGAGAACTACCTCATCAATAAACATAAACAAACCACCAATGCTGGTGTAACTTGAAATAACTTGGACAAATTCGTGGGGTGGAACTGTAACAAGTGAGCATAACGGTGCAGTCACACCAAACCTTCATTCTGTGTATGAGGGCGGATTCTGCCAATGCTTTTCATGAACGGAGCGGTTTGTTGCCATTTGCGGATTTCCGCAGAGGAACACTTCGTTCCCATTGAAAATGATAGGCAGAATTAAGTTCGGTGTGATTGCACCCTAAGTGTATATTGTCTCTGTCGGGTGAATACCTACATAGGATTCAAATTCTGAAATAACAAAAGTAGCAGATCGACAAGATTGGTGCCACGCTTCGAGCTTGCAGATCTTCTACTATGGATGCTTTTGTGTGACGCGGTAGTATGGAAAAAAAAATCACACCTGTTTGAATTGAGTGGTGCAACTCCCCTTTCCCCTCTCCCCCTGCCTCTCTCTCTCTCTCTCTCTCTCTGTAATTAGCAGGCAAAAGTGCAACACTATCTCTCTCTCTGTTTCTGGCACAACAGCGCCACTTTTGCCCCTACTGGTACTCTAAACATCGGGACATAGTCACATAGTCACATAGGTTAGGACATAGGGACATTGCTGTTCCTTGGAGTGGTTGCACCACTCAAAAACACACACAATAAAAGACCGTCAGTAGATCCATAATAAGTGTGTGCGTACCTTGCTGAAGAGGAAGCCGTTGTTTGTCATGGGCACGCTGTCCTTGTCGTCGGCCAGGGTGATGAGGGGTCCCATGTTGCTGCCGTCGTCCTCCAGGCTGACCCCGGACAGCCCCGACAGGCTGGACACCATGCCCCCCACGCCCCCGACCACGCCCGCCACCGACGCCTCGTCTTTGGAGGCCGCCAGGGTACCGTTGAGGTTCTGCACCACGGCGGTGCAGTAGGCGCTGTCCAGGAGCGAGTCCACCTCCACCAGGGGTCCGTTCTCCATCCCTACGCCTCCTCCACCTCCTCCAACTCCTCCAACTCCCACCACAGCCACGCTGCCCACCACCAGGCCTTCTGGAGACAGGTCCAGGTCGTCCAGCTTCACCTCGGTGGCCTCCACCTTGGAGGACATTATCCACAACAAAATGCGCCAGATTACAATTTAGCCTTCATTAGTATCATCGGTAAGGAAGTAGGGAAGTTGACCCAAGTTCTTTGTGCAAAATGGCGTGTATGCATAGAAGCCCATTGGCATAACGTAACGACTAAATTGTGGAGAAAAGCGGGGTGTAGAAAAAGAAAAGAAGAAATAAATCAAATCAAACCTTCTCTGCCTTGATGTCCACCAGCAGGTCGTGGACCTCCACCCTGACCCCGGCGGGTCCGGCGGCGCTCTGCTCCCCGGGCGTGAGGGCCTCTCCTCCGTCGGGCCGCTTCACAGCGCCGTCCGCCAGCAGGTTGCGGGAGGAGTCTCCGGTGGTGCTGCCGATGGCGCCGCCCTCGCCGACATACTCTGCCTCACTCTCGGGCGTCTGCGTCTGGGAGTTGTCGTCGATCATCTCCAGGTTGCCGTTGACGACGACGGGGGCGGTCAGGCCGGAGATGGTGGACACGGAGCCCTTCTTGCCCTTCTTCATGTTCTCCTCCTCCTGCCGCTGGTACTCCTCGTACATCTTGGCCAGGTACTCCTTGTGGGCCTCGTACGTCACCTAGTGGACACCAGGATTAGAGCAAAATTAAAATGAAACCTGCAATAGTTCATATAGGGACATGAATTGGAATTCAATCTAAGTTTCGAGCTTGTAGATCTGCTACTTTTCATGCTGACACTGTAGTGTGATCAAGTAGGGATGTTCATTTACAAAAAAAACACAAAAGGTTTGGAGATAAGGTTTCTGCCTGACAACAATGATAATCAATTGAGTCACCACACTAGTCTATGACGTCAGTCATTAACTAGATTTGCCAGAGTTGTAAACATGGCAGGATGTTGAGGACAAAAAGGGTGGTCTCCTAGCAACAGGAGGATGCTTAAAACGTCAATAAGGGATGGGGAGGGGGGCAGCGGTTACCTATACACAACAACAGACGCTACCGAAATGATGGAGGGAAAAGAAAGGTAGATATAATTAGCATCAGCTAATCAATAACGTCTTAGCCCAGCACGCCTTCTGTTTCTTGAAGGTTACCTGAATGACTTTGACACAGTACTTTAAAACGTAGTAATAATGATGATAACGGCCCAGACGGTTAGCTCAACCGTCTGGGCACCTAGGCTGCTGAGCCAGCCTGGCGGTGTGCCGCTGGCTTCGACTCCCGATCCCGACGGCCTTTGCCGCGTGTCTTCCCCTATCTCTCTCCCCATTTCCTGTCAGACTACTTTTATCCCATCAATAAAGGCAGAAAACCCCGAAAAATATCTTTAAATTTTTTTAATAATGATGATAACAACAACAACAACAACAATTCCTGAATAAAGGGCAGTTTACAGTATGATTTTATCATGTACAGTCAATTTCTTATGTGCCCTAGTAGGTCAAATTAAAGAGAAGTCTAATCAATATTATGTCAATACCCACTGATCTATAACTCACTGGCTCACTTCCTAGGTTTGCGTTAACTCACTCAGGACGGGAACCCCTTTTGGTATTTTAAGCATTATGTTATATACTTTAGCTATTGAAAAAAATTGTGAAAATGTGGCGCAAATCTTTTTAATATATATTCTTTCAGAGCGAATATTTTTAACTCAAATCTTTGCTTCTGGGGGGTGCCTGGAATAACATATTTTCAGATGGGGGTCGGCGGCCAAATGCAGATAATTCTGTGGGTCCTTGACATGAAATAGTTTGAGCACCACTGACATAGAAACACAGGCTTTTCAGTAAACTGATTTAGAAGACATTTTGTAGAATCTGCTCTCAGTCCTAAATGCGTTAAGCGGCTGTATCAATATTGTCCACAAATCAACACGCTGTTAGCAAGGCGCTGTCTCCTAAGACCACGCACAGTAACACGCTGTTAGCAAGGCGCTGTCTCCTAAGGCCACGCACAGTAACAGGTTTCAATCAACACGCTGTTAGCAAGGCGCTGTCTCCTAAGGCCACGCACAGTAACAGGTTTCAACACGCTGTTAGCAAGGCGCTGTCTCCTAAGGCCACGCACAGTAACACGCTGTTAGCAAAGTGCTGTCTCCTAAGGCCACGCACAGTAACACGCTGTTAGCAAGGCGCTGTCTCTTAAGGCCACGCACAGTAACACGCTGTTAGCAAAGTGCTGTCTCCTAAGGCCACGCAGAGTAACAGGCTGTTAACAAGGCGCCGTCTCCTAAGGCCACGCTGTTAGCAAGGCGCTGTCTCCTAAGGCCACGCACAGTAACACGCTGTTAGCAAGGCGCTGTCTCCTAAGGCCACGCACAGTAACACGCTGTTAGCAAGGCGCTGTCTCCTAAGGCCACGCACAGTAACACGCTGTTAGCAAGGCGCTGTCTCCTAAGGCCACGCACAGTAACACGCTGTTAGCAAGGCGCTGTCTCCTAAGGCCACGCACAGTAACAGGTTTCAACACGCTGTTAGCAAGGCGCTGTCTCCTAAGGCCACGCACAGTAACAGGTTTCAACACGCTGTTAGCAAGGCGCTGTCTCCTAAGGCCACGCACAGTAACAGGTTTCATCAACACGCTGTTAGCAAGGCGCTGTCTCCTAAGGCCACGCACAGTAACACGCTGTTAGCAAGGCGCTGTCTCCTAAGGCCACGCACAGTAACACGCTGTTAGCAAGGCGCTGTCTCCTAAGGCCACGCACAGTAACACGCTGTTAGCAAGGCGCTGTCTCCTAAGGCCACGCACAGTAACAGGTTTCAATCACGGTGGGCCGATCACATGTCAATAACCAGCCACACTTTCTCTAAAGGTCACTTTCCCATAAACCCCGCCGGGAGGTTAAAGGTCACTTTCCCATAAACCCCGCCGGGAGGTTTGACCGATCAATTTCTACATCCGCTGAGTCACCGTTTGGAGGAGGAGGAGGGATCCGGAGACAATCCAGGAAACAGCTCAATTTCACTGATATGTCATGACGTTGGGAGGCAGCGGTGGACAAAGTACACGGTCAAGTATTCAAGAGTACTGTAGCTACAAATCACAGAGTACATTTTCAGAAATGGACAAATAGCAGATCTACTAGCTCACAACTCGCCGCGCTGAATTTTCACTATATTTGAAAGATGGCTTAAGTGCATAATCCATAATATATTTTTGTAAGTTTCGGTCCCAAGAGTCCGATACAAAGTACAGCAGTTCTATTTTTTTTCTTCTTTCTTTCTTTCTTTTTTTAGATAGATTGAAAGTAGGCTGATAGGAAATGGGGAGAGAGTTGGGGGGTGACACGCAGAAAAGCTTGTCGGGATCGGGAGTCGAACTCGCAACATGTTGTCAGGATTGTCAGCCGCCTGGGCAAAAGTACAGTATTTCTATTTAACATGTAGCACAGTTAGTGACAGTCATCAGCGTGCAAGACAAAATGTAATGGAATGGAATGGACAATAGGCTATGACTTTTCATTATAAGTAGTAGTTTTGCAATTCAATTCTTACAACTACAGTAATTCCAGTGCAGGTGTCGCTCTGTTAATAAATGTGTTTCTGTCATCAGCTAGTGTCCTTGAAATGAAAACCTCTGGGAGCAAAAAAAAAGCTGTGTGAAGGAAACCTTGACTTTCCACTGTAACACTGCAGAGCACATGATTCACCTTAATAAATCATTCAGACTCTAGCTCCTCTGTACGTGGGAAGAAAAGCAGACAGCGGGCTGGTGAAATAACGTCCCCACCTTCCTTCCCGCTCCGTCTCTTGTCCCTGATTCAACCCAATGATGCTCTTGACCCCCATTTATCTCTGAATGAGCCAGCCATCCATTTCAAGGTAACGTTACTTAAAGGACTCCTTAATTCACCCATTTTCAACATATCTTCATATGATTGGTCTTAATGCTCATGATGAAATGTTATTGAGGGGTGCTAGCCTCTCCAATGAATGCGGCTTTTGAATATTACGTCACATGGCAGCCAAGTTTAGTTTGTTTAGAGTACTTAAGACGTATTAAAATTGTTTGCCAGGCAAGTCTATGGACTTTGATGATGTTACAATGTTTGTTTAGAGCATTTATGACATAAATTGTTTGCCAACCAAGTCTATGGACTTTAATGTTTGTTTAGGGCACTAAATGACGACACTTTGGTCGATATAAATACACTTCACACAAGTGTAATTTTTCTACTCTATCTGTGTCGCATAGCAGGGTTGTGGAGACTTCAGAAACCTGCCTACCAGTGACATCATCATTAGGCTTTTTCTTTTTCTTCTTTAAACAACTTTTCTTTTATTAAAGGAGAAATCCACACCAAAACACATCAGCTTACAATCCTGTCTCAAGTCAACATACATGTTGGCCTTGAATTGTTTCATATGCAGATGCCCTGTTCTCCATTGTTCTCCATTTTCCCCACCCCTCCCACATTAAAATGCAGTTAGAATGGAGCTACAGTAGTTGTCTTCATTCTAATGCAGGTATTTTAGTAGCTCCAAACTCGCGAATCGTCTATTAATAGTGTCCTGGTACTCACACATGCACTGTTTGTCACACTCCAGCTGTTGTTCATACAGAACCAAGGCCTGGCCCAGGCCTTAATTTTGAGTCCCATTGAGATCTATACCACTGGGTTCTGTATGAACGGCAGCTCGAGTGTGACAAACAGTGCATGTGTGAGTACCAGAACGATATTAATAGACAATTCGTGAAGAAAAAATTAAGTTTGGAGCTACTAGCTCCATTATAACTGCATTTTACTGTGGGAGGGGTGGGGAAAATGGAGAACAGGGGGCATCTATGAAACAATTCAAGGCCAACATGTATGTTGCGACAGGATTAGAGGCTGATTCATGTGTTTTGTTGTGGATTTCTCCATTAACATGAGTCAAAGTCAAAAGTCAAAGTCTGTTGGAGCGGTGAGCTGCAGCCGTGCCGCGCTCAGGAATTATTTGTAGTTGAATGTGCTTTATAAAATAAGGTTGGATTAGATCTGACCCCCCAATCCAACCCTCGTGAACAATGGCTTCCATTATAACACGCTACTGTAACTTTTCAGGAATAGTAGGCGGGTTTCTGAACAGCCCTTCTCTGAGACTCGGAGTGAGTAGACAAAAATGGCACCATATATAATGAGGAGCGGACCAATTATGTGAAGTTTGGTTGAAAATGGATTAAGTCATCCTTTAAAGCTGCGATCCGGGACTTATTTTAATGAATAAAAATGTGTTTTAGCCTACTGTTTAGAGTGATAAACGGTTCTTGGTTTACCTATGATCCTAGATTACTATCTCTATGCATTCGATGCATTACCTCTTGTTTTGCTGATGCCTAAATTGTAAATTGTGACGCAATTTTATTCTAAACTGGTGTAATGGTGTCGTTTTTGTTCTCACTTAGTCACTTGGCGCGCGTACACTGTGTAGTGCAGTGGTTCTCAAACTTTTTCATGTCAAGGAATCCCCAAATTGACACTTATTAGCCACCATTTGAAAAGATATGCCAGGGACCCCCATAAGAGAAGATTATTTACGGCTCTTTCGGTGATTCTCAACCATTTTAATTTCAAGGACCCCCAGTTTGACATGCATACGGGCCCCCATTTAATGGTATTTCTTTATCTCTGGAACCCTCTCTCTCGAGGACCACTGGGGGTCCCCGGACCCCACTTTAACAACCAATGGTGTAGTGCAGTGGTTTTCAACCAGTGGTACGGGACCACCAGTGGTCCTTGAGGGGGTTCCAGGTGGTCCCCAGCTAAATTATGGATAGTTGGTAATCAAATGGACCCTTATAGATCTTTAACTCGACAGTATGAAATTAAACCAAATGGACCCGTACGGGTGGACCCGTATGGGTTCATTTGGTTTCATTTTACGCTCTCAAGAGTAAGATTATTGTTAAACATCTGCATTACAAGAAGTCTACACAACAATTTAAACATTTACGTGTTGTCTCTCCTATGGTACCAACATCAATGCCGCATGGAATTGTGGAAAAACTATCCAACAATAATAAAATATCCCTTAGTTTGGGGTCTGAGAGGCTAAATGTCATATAGTCTGTGGCTCCCATGCCGAATACATAATGGGCCTTGATGCGAAAAGGGTTGAAAACCGCCGGTGTAGTGTGCTCGCTCACCTTGGAGTGAGCGATGGAGAGGGTGTCCACCCACACCCTCCAGCCGCCCCACTCGTACTTGATGGCATGGTAGAGCAGGATCCTGAAGATGTTGTACACCATCTCCGTGATCTTCTGCTCCTCGGGGTTCTTTGGGTTGATGTAACCCAGAGAGAACATCCAGTCCTGCCACACGGAGCACTGCAGCAAGCACCTGCATGACCGCCACAAAGAACACAACACCCTCTTGGGATTATTGCACATGTACATTACTGCCCATGTGAAACAGAGCTGTGACCTTTAAACACATCTTAAATCTGATTTTTGTATACTATATAAATAGTCTTGAGAAAAAATTGTTGCTATTAAATAGCAACCATTTTTTCTAGGTAGCAGGATTTTTTTTGCAGTCACTTTGAGACACATTTTGTTGCGCTGCGTGCGTGCGTGCGTGCATGCGTGCGTGCGTGCGTGCATGTGTGATGTCTTACCGTCGGTTCTCCCGGCTGTTGCTGAACAGTTTGATCATGTCGGAGAGGAACAGTCTCCTCACCTCCATGAGCTCAGCGCTGGCGGACGAGTTCTTCAGCAACGTGGCCACTACCTTCAATATCACTGAGAGAGAGACACAGAGAGACAGAGAGAGAGAGAGAGAGAGAGAGACAGAGAGAGGGAGAAAGAGAGAGAGGGGGGGGGGGGGCAGAGAGAGAGAGGAACGGGAGGAAATGAGGCAGAAAGAGAAGTGAGTGATGGTGGGATGCAAAAGAGAGGGAGACAGAAAGAAAGACAGATAGAGCAAATTCACAAAGCTCTTGTTTTCTCTTTATTCATACAAAAAAAAAACAATACTTGTGAATCATGTTTAACAGCTGAGTTGGCAGAGTGGTGCATACAAATGTAAGCCAATTATAGTTGTTACTTTCAGCCGGAGTTCAAAACAAGCTTTAATGATATTTAATTTCCCCCATTATTGTACACCATGTGAAAACAAGATGGATTTAGCTGAGGTACGTTTCCGTATTTTTTACTGGTCGTGTGTGCGTGCGCACGCGCGCGCACGCACGCACGCACGCACGCACGCACGCACGCACGCACGCACGCGCGTTTTAGAAAGTAACTTGAGAACAAATGGTCAGATTTTCATGAAACTTGGTGGGAATGATCAGTAGGCTGTCCCGAACAGATTACGAGCACAATTCATGTGTGTGTAGGTGTATGGGCAGTTGTGACTCAGCTTCACTTGACTTACTGGGGTTCTGTATCTTGACGGTGGAGTCGGGTTCGGGGTGGGGTTTGTGGACCACCTGGGTACACACCTGTTCCGTCAGAATCTACAGGGAGAGACGAGTGTACATTACACTGAGCTAATGACACAGATGTTTCAATGCACTCTATCTAACAGCATGTCAAAGATAACTCCATATTGATTTGCATGCGACACATAAGACTCACATACAGTAAGTAAGCATTGCCCAGCCCCTATTTCCTGTTTCTGTAGCGTCAGGCGTCATGATGTACGAGTGCATGCACCCCCTGGACATGATGCTAGAATGCCACAGGGACATACAGTACCTCCCAATCCAACCCTTGATGCTGAATGCCAAGCAGGAAGGCATTGGAGTGACATTATTTATAATCTTTTGTATGACTCGGGCCGGGGAATCAAACATGGACATCCCACTCTCATGGACACTCCACACCACAAGGCCACTGAGCTTACATACACAGTCTCTCATGGACACTCCACACCACAAGGCCACTGAGCTTACATACACAGTCTCTCATGGACACTCCACACCACAAGGCCACTGAGCTTACATACACAGTCCACTCTCTGAGAGAGTATAAATGTAACCAAAATGGACTGGTAAGGGTACAGACCCAAAACAGTAGATATGGTTAACCCATTCTGGACGGGAACCCCCTTTGGTGTTTTAAGCATTTTGTCATACTTTAGCTATTGAAACATAGCAGATCTACAAGCTCATAGTACGGCACCGAGTGCCGCGCTACGAGCTTGTAGATCTGCTAAAATTGTGAAAATGTGGCGCAAATCTTTGAATATATATTCTTTCAGAGCGAACATTTTTAACTCAAATACTTGCTTCTGGGAGGTCCCTGGAACAACATATTTTCAGATGGGGGTCCGCAGCCAAATACAGATAATTCTGGGGGTCCTTGACATATATTTAAGCACATGTCAACAACAACCAGGCAATTCAAAGTGATCAAAGTGACACTATATGCAGGCCCGGATTAACAATGGAACTCAGTGGCCCATGGCCCGCAGCCTGCAGGGCCCTGTGCGAGAGACTAAAGTCAAAGTCCTGACGTCACTCACAAGTTTTTCTCTATGGAGAATAACATAACTTAAAATCGTCTCATATAAGAATTGTCTTCCAAAAATAAACAAATAGTCTCTGCGATATTGTCGGGGAGGTGTCTCTGTATCATTTACGACAGTCAGTCATATTTGATACAGTCCGTTTCTAGAGAAAATGTAACTAATTAGGCAGCAGTAACATTAGCAATTTCTCTCAGTCAGTTGATTCTTCATATCCATATGAATATATAGGGTCGGGATCATTTGTTTATATTTCAAACACAGTTCTTATATGAGGCAATCTAAAAATCCCCCTACGGAGATTATAATACAAATAAAAAAGTACATGAACCCGTGGACTTAGCGCCCGCGATATTGACGTCAGACTTCGGTGCTCTATTTCAAAAAGGTACAGCTTGTTGCTTCCGTCGAAACCGTATTCATAGGTCACCGATTTCAATGTAATGCAAGTTTGCAACACAGGAACCCCCACTCCTTCCTGTGTGGTGGGAGTCTGGGAGGACACTCGAAAATAGCACATACAGTCATAGCCTGGCTAATAAGCCAGGCTCAAATCACACTGTCGTGTGGTATTTGAGTCTGGAGATGCTGTGTATGGATCTTGTTTCCCGGGGGGCGGGTTCAAACATTTTCTCTTTGACGCAATTGGTCAGAGCTACTGTCAGTCAAAGGTCTCGAGCATTGAACGTCACTGTACCAAAGCCCGCCCATATTGCATACCGTGTCCCGATTGGCCACACCAGTTCTCTGGTATAGGAAATGGGCGTACAATTGAGCCTCTCCAGACGGTAATCCGCCGGCAGGGAAATTTTTTTTGCCAACGGCTGATTCGGTCTGGCTTATTAGCCAGGCTAATACAGTCAGTGGTGTCGGGGAGCAGCGGCGATCGTGCTTGCGTTAGCCACGCACAAGGCGGTGCGCTGAACGCATGCGCGTTCATTCACTGGGCGCTCAAATGTGAAAACTGCCATTCTTGATTGTGTTGCGCACGTGCAAATGGACAAGCGCACGGGGCCTTTTGATCTGGTGTACAGTATAGCGCCAGGGCCTTAGGAGGGGTTGATCCGTCTCTGACTATATATATGCAACCGGAATCTTTACTGTAGTTCATCAACATAATTACCGCTCTCTGTCAGGAGAGGGAGACAACGGATATACAGTAAACAAATTACAGTACAAACAGAGCTTACTTGAGTTGCAGTGTGTTGCAGGGTCACCTCCCTTACTGTACGTGTCACAGCTTGTGTGTGTGTGTGCCTGTGTGCCTGTGTGCGTGTGCGTGCGTGCGTGCGTGTGTGTGTGCGCGTGTGCGCGCGTGTGTACCTACCTCATACAGTGTGTTGTATGTGGTGACAGACACCGTGTTCGTGTGCATCATAAGTCTCTCTCCCAGCAGCGTGAACAGACTGTGTGTGTGCATGATCTCCACCTTCCTTCTGCAAGGACAACACACACACGCACGTGCACGTGCACACACACACACACACACACACACACACACACACACACACACACACACACACACACACACACACACATCGTTAAATGATTTATATCTGAAAAAAGCAACAGTTTTGGACATACAAGGTTTCCACCCGACAGTGACGATAATTGGTCGCTATAATGATATCTGAGGATACAGGTTTATAGCTACACCAGACGTTTTGTTACTAGTTTTAAAAACAATAATAACATGCTAGCATTATACTGAGCAGATGATGTTCATTATCTTTTATCTTGCAACGCAATCTACTTTTCAAGACATTTAAATTAATTTCACACTTCAATAGTCATTATGTTTTCAGCTAAATGGCAACAAGGGCGTTTTGTGGATGATAGGACCATTATCACACACACGCACGCACGCAGGCACGCACGCACGCAGGCACGCACGCAGGCACGCAGGCACGCACGCACGCACGCACGCACGCACGCACGCACGCACGCCACGCACGCACGCACGCACGCACGCACGCACGCACGCACGCACGCACGCACGCACGCACACATACACACTCATACACACACACGCACATTTTTCTATACAATATTTTTACGGAATTTTATAAATACCATTTTGAACTTAAATTTAACAAATCTTAACCATAACCAAAAAATATCTCTCGCATTGCAGTGCGATGAATTGTGAGCTTGTAGATCGGCTACTTTTGGTGTGTGATAATGGTGCGCAACTAAGCATAAATCAGGCATAACTCCAACCCCTAGATCTACCACCTTTCCTAATGCTAAGTCTAACTCTAAAACTAAAACAACCATTTTTTAGCAGGAAAATGGTCCTTTTCTGAAGTTCTAATATAGTTGAGTGGGGATATTAGGCCCTCACAAGTATAATAGAAGTGTACATGTGCACGCACGCACGCACGCACGCACGCACGCACGCACAAGCATGCACTCACAAAAAACAAGCAAATGTGTGGCCACTGTGAGATGTTTATCTCAGTGATAGTTTTATTACACGATCCTCTGGCAGTGTTTAAATTGGCTCGGCTGAACATCTGATATTGATGTTTGGATGATATTTATGGCTGAGATCAGATATATCTACTATACTGCACAAACAGGAAGGATGCTTTACATGCAACACAGCGCCTATAAGATGCAACAATGCATTTTAGTCTCCAAACTAAGCACCCCACGCAACCAAATTAAGCTACATCATTACGGTGATACAGCTCACCATGATATGGATACTCATTACACAACAATGGTCTTTATTGTCCCCGCAGGGAAATTCGTTCAGTCTGTTCCAACAGAAAACCACAGAACCATTTAGCACAGAACAACATAACACCAAGACAATACATGCAGTCCCCTAGTGTACACATAACCCTCATACTTGCTATATTGCTATGTCATAAATACTTTTGCTTGGGACCCCCTGAGTGTCCCCCCAAGGACCCCACTTTGAGAACCACTGGCCCAGCCCCATGAGGTATAAGAGCAGGAGAGCACATGGTGCTCAGGACAGGTGCAGGGTCATGCGGCGCTGCAGTTAGCTTATAGTCAGGACAGGTGCAGGGTCATGCGGCGCTGCCGTTAGCTTATAGTCAGGACAGGTGCAGGGTCATGCGGCGCTGCAGTTAGCTTATAGCTGCAAGAAGGGTCATGGTGTCACATGGGACATATATGAATCACCCAGCATGCATCGCTGCTGCTGCTCCTGTAAGTGTGACCATGGTTCCACCTCCCAGCTGGGAGCGCAGTCTGTCAAAATGATTATTCTGCCTAGACAGGATCACATTACCTCCGCGCAGGGCACACGTGCAAGTCGTGCACACACGCACATGCCCACGCGCACATGGAAACACACACACTCGCACATAGAAACACACGGTATGCACGCACACACCTCTATAAGCATAAAACTCAGCAGTCAGTGGAACAGTACGTTCTAGCTGCTCGAGGACTGCACTGCTGTTTTTCACTTTTTACTGCAGTGCATTCTCTCCCTCTCTCTCTCTCTCTCCCTCCTCTCTCTCTCTCTCTCTCTCTCCCTCCCCCCTCTCTCTCTCTCTCCCCCCCCCTCCCCTCTCTCTCTCTCTCTCCCTCCCCCTCTCTCTCTCTCTGTCTCTCTCTCTGCCCTGACCTGAATGATAGGACTTTCCAGCAGAACATTGTCCCAATGGGTCTTCCATAGCTGATATACCGTGCACACACGCACACACTGCGCGCACACGCACACACACACACACACACACACACACACACACACACACACACACACACACACACACACACACACACACACACACACACACACACACACACACGTGACCTCTATAGGGAAATTACAGGTTCCATCTATCTCATTTCCTACATTCACCCAAGTACAGTGGTCCTGAACTAGAGCCCTGGGGAACCCCAGTACTTCTAAATTGTTTCTTTATTTTCTTTAAATATATTTATTATATATCCATCCAGGGATTAAGATAGATCTGGGACACCACTTGGGTGTAATTAACGACATTAAACCTGGCATATCTATTTATGATGTTGTAGGTCTGTTATTTTTGGAAGTGAAGAAAAGTGAAAAATAGTTTATTGTTTTCTCAATTGCAAAACATACGATTTACAACCTCACACAACACATTAGGATAATCGTGTAGGTGTGATATTCTTGGTATATCATCATACAACGAAGTATACTGTGCTTAAGATCCTCTCTGGGAATAAAATGTAGTGCAAACTAAGGTCAATATTAATTAGTTGAAGCGAAAAGAAGAATCATGCCATATCAAGCAATTAAGAAGTGCACAGCTACTATCTTGATATCAATAGCTATACAGATTGCATAGTGAAGCCATTTATTGTCTATTTCAGGGGTTCTCAACGTTTTTGGCTGGGGACCCCCGGTCTCACGCCCCCTGCCCCGCCCCCCTCCCCACCACCATTTCAAACTGACTGCAAAAATAACCTTAATAATAGAGAAAATATATCATAAATGAATACTGAAACCAGATATAATCATTAAGGAAAGTTTATGCATGCACTATGTGTACTATGTAAACTCTTAATTTCCATTTTCCAGCCATTCAGTTGCAAAAAATATATATATATAATAATTTGGCCACCCCCCAAAATAATTTGGCGACCCCCGATGGGTCGCGACCCATGGGTTGAGAACCCCTGGTCTATTTCAAACTCCATCTCTGTAAGCACTAATAATGAGGATGAGTCAGTCCTTCTGCTTGTGTTGCCTGTATCTGTCCTTGCCACTGGTACCAGCAACGGCTGCAATTTGCTAATCATTTGCAGAGATGAAAGGCTTACTTACTTGTGTCCGAGATGTTTGAGGAAGTAGCCAAGGACTTTGAGCGCTTGGACACGGATGCTCTCACTCTTGGAGGCCAGCAGTTTGCAGATCACCCTACAGCCAGGACAAATACATAGGGAAACATTAGAATGGGACGTGTGTGTGTGTGTGACAACGTCAACAGTCTGACCTGGAGGGATAAGCTGAAACAAACAGGAAGATGTAAGATGAAAACCACGGGGATGACCTCCCAGAGTCAGTGACCTTTACAGAACATTCAGTACATGGCTAGCAGGGAAGGAACAGAACGGAGGGAGCCTATAGGGCAGGAAACCAGAATATAAAAGTGACATTCTGATAAAAAAATAAGTGTGTGGGTGTGCGTGTGTTTGTGTGTGTGTGTGTGTGTGTGTGTGTGTGTGTGTGTGTGTGTGTGTGTGTGTGTGTGTGTGTGTGTGTGTGTGTGTGTGTGTGTGTGTGCGTTTATCGAGGATGGTGTGTTGCCATTGCCATTACTGACCTTATCCCATTTCTCTGGTCAAATGCGGGGATCATGGAAGCCGGGTGTTCAGACATGAGAGCCACCAACAACTGCAGCACATCGTGAATGTTCTCATCCTGCAGATGTACGTAGACATGACAGAATGGGTGAGTAAGGGGGTGTGGTGGGGGTGGAGAGAGGGGTAGGAAGGCAACAATAACAAAAGGATGCTGGCAGAGCTGGAATAGAACTGCAAGAAGAGAAACGTCTGTGGTTGGTTAGTTGGTTGGTTGGTTAGTTGGTTATTGTCTGAGATGTTGGACATGTGCATCTGTCATACCCATTGAATAATAATAACAATGTGATTGTAGATAGTCGATGTGTGTCATGTTTCCATAGAAGGCTTCTATATGGAATCCAAATGACTGAATCCAATGAGTGAAATCATTCGCGTTAGCTCTGTCGTGGGCAGACGTACTGTCAGACACTAGCAGTATACTGGCAGACGTTTGAGGGTGCCAAGCGTATGGTCAGCACGTAATGGTGACGTGCGTCGTACCTCATGCATGGTCAGTTAGCGTGTTTCATACCTCATGCAGTCAGTAAGTAATGTTATCATGTTTTGTACCTCATGAGTCATGCAGTCAGTCAGTCAGTCAGTAGGTAATGTTATCATGTTTAGTACCTCATGAGCCATGCAGTCAGTCAGTCAGTAGGTAATGTTATCATGTTTTGTACCTCATGCATAGTCAGTAGGTAATGTTATCATGTTTTGTACCTCATGAGCCATGCAGTCAGTCAGTAGGTAATGTTATCATGTTTTGTACCTCATGGGTCATGCAGTCAGTCAGTCAGTAGGTAATGTTATCATGTTTTGTACCTCATGCATAGTCAGTAGGTAATGTAATTGTGTCTCATACCTCATGCATAGTCAGTAGGTAATGTAATTGTGTCTCATACCTCATGCATAGTCAGTAGGTAGTTGAGGATGCTCTGCAGTTCGTCTTCCTTCACACCGCGGTCCTGTACAACAACACAGCAGAAAGAAGCCATATCTCATCAGAGAACAGTGTTTCTATTTTACATCTCATTAACCTGCGACAACTTCATTAAATCTCTAACTGGCCTCGTGCATTTTAACAAGAGATCACACCTCCTATATACATACACAAAAGGGTGAGAACACACACACACACACACACACACACACACACACACACACACACACACACACACACACACACACACACACACACACACACACACACACACACACACACACACACACACACACACACACACACACACACACACACACACACTCATACAGTAGGTGTGCGCATAAAATCAAGTGTATCCACATGCACACGCACGCACGCACGCACGCACGCACGCACACGCGCGCACACATGCACACATGCACACATGCACACATGCACACATGCACAAAGCTTGTGTGCTGCTGATCCATAATGCAAATCTCCATACGCAGCGCTTCACATTAAGCTAGCATTCCCAGGAGATGTGGAGACAGACGACACAACCACACAGTCAGGGAGGAGGGGGTGCGTGCCAGCGGTGGAGGGAGGGGTGGGTGGGTTCATATAATTGAGATATTATGTACAGTAGACAACAAAGAGAAGAGGACGGTACCTTTAAGATGAGCTGCTTTAGGAAGAGCAACATGAAGGCTCTGAGAGAGATGATCTCCTTTTGGGACGGCCGGGGTCCATCTGCGCACACGCACACACACACACACACACACACACACACACACACACACACACACACACACACACACACACACACACACACACACACAAAGTTGAATATACAATTTAGGCATTCAGCAGACGCTCTTAATCCAGAACGATTTACAGTAGGCCTAAGCAAGGTAAAAACAAGGCAATACATGAGATGTATGTAGAAATAGTAAACTAGGGATCATAGGTAAACCAAGTCATCAGCCTAAACACAGTATCATTTCATGAAAATATACTCGTAAATACTGTTAGTGAAGAAACAGTGTGGGCTCGAGTATCTCTCTACTCAAGGATGATATATTGACCCACGTGACATCACAGCAACCCCCCTCTCTGTCTTCTTATTGGTTGACCCACATGACATCACAGCCCCCCCCTCTCTCTGTCTTCCTATTGGTTGACCCACAGGACATACAGCGCAGAGGGCAAACGGCCTCGGGAATAATTACGATAACAATAGTGGACTCGCTTCTCTCAAGCCCACAATAATATGTACATTGAAACTATAGGATGCCAGGTCAGCACATGAGCCTGGCATCTGTCTACACAACATGCTATCTAAATTACACTTTAACCTTTAAGCACAATGAGCCTGCAAGGTCGTCGCCGCTAGAACACGTGCTACGGCAAGTGCTACAGGCTAATGTGGAGCCTGAAGAGGCGAGTCTTCAGACTACACACACAGTCCCACAGGATTGTATTTTACTATAATTGTGAGGACATCAACGTTTTAGGATTTCATGAATGCAATAAAATAAATTGCCCTAATCCGGCCTAAAGTGTGCGACAATTAGTACAAATAAGTACATTCATAACTCCAAACTTAACCGCGAAACCTAACTTCTAAATGCCTATACACACTCTGTTCCTTGTGAGGACCTCCTATAGACTTGTGGCCCTCAAAGGTAGAGTAGTAATACACACACACACACACACACACACACACACACACACACACACACACACACACACACACACACACACACACACACACACACACACACACACACACACACACACACACACACACACACACACACGTCAAACATTATGTCAACATCGCACTGATAAAAGTCCACGTTAATAAAAACAAAAATAACAGCGCAATGAATGTTCCAACAATCTGTGCAGCAGCGAGCCAACTCTGTTTACTGACAGAACTGCATCCTCTGCCAAAGTGTACAGAAAGTGCTCTAAAATGCTTACTGGACACAAAGCATCACACACACACACACACACACACACACACACACACACACACACACACACACACACACACACACACACACACACACACACACACACACACACACACACACACACACACACACACACACACACACACACACACACACACACACACAGTATGCTTGTACAGTAGTACTGTACTCATGGACCTCACGACTGAGTCCTATTATGCTGATGATGATTTGTGTGAAAGGAGCCCTCCACATTAGTGCTGTTTCCTAAATACAATATGTAAACACATTAAAACACAATATGTAAAATGATGATGTCTTAGTCATATTGTTTTTAACATTTTGCTTTTATGAAATATCTGAGACCATTAGGGTTTTATGGAAAATGCTTCTCAACATATTACTAGTTTGACCACTTAAAATGCTCTAATCATAAAAATAAAAAGAGCTGCAAGAAGAGCTACAAGCTCTCAATGCCTCTGTTTTTCACGGTGCAACATGAGATAGTTGTTATTAGATGTTGGCTTCTATGGAATCCAAATGACTGAAATCAGTCATGGTGGCGTAATCCATACTGTCGTGGCGTAATGTAATGTAATGTAATGTAATGTAATGGCGTAATGTAATGTAATGTAATGTAATGTAATGTAATGTAATGTAATGTTGTGTCAAGTGTCAAGTGTAATGCTTAATTGGGTCGTCCACTCACAGTTAACAGCCTTTGTATTGAGTTTGTGCTCGAAATGTACTGTAATTCTGCAAACTGTTAATAAATATTTCAATCAATCAATCAATCAATCAAAATGTAATGTAATGTAATGTAACGGCGTAATCCGTAATCCATACTGTACTTGTAGGATGGTGATTTTTATGAATGTCGTTTTTAAATCCGTGAAGCTGGAAATAGCTGATCTACAACTTAAGCTTACAAACGCTGTACTGTGAGTGACGCACTTTGAGCTTGCAGATCAGCTATTTTCGGGGCACGACACCATCGCACAACTGAATATAAATCCGTGCATACTGCAACTCTAACTCCAACCCCTCTAAACCTCCCAATGCCTAACCCTAACCCCAATCTGAATCTTTTCTTTAAAAGTCCTTTAAAACCATAAAAAACACTATTACTCAAATGCTATTATTCCCCGGGAACATTTGGTCCCGCACGCACGCACGCACGCACGCACGCACGCACGCACGCACGCACGCACGCACGCACGCACGCACGCACGCACGCACGCACGCACGCACGCACGCACGCACGCACGCACGCACGCACGCACGCACGCACGCACGCACGCACGCACGCACGCACGCACGCACGCACGCACGCACGCACGCACGCACGCACGCACGCACGCACGCACGCACGCACGCACGCACGCACGCACGCACGCACGCACGCACGCACGCACGCACGCACGCACGCACGCACGCACGCACGCACGCACGCACGCACGCACGCACGCACGCACGCACGCACGCACGCACGCACGCACGCACGCACGCACGCACGCACGCACGCACACATGCACACGCACACACACTCACTAAACCACAAAAGGACGTCTTGAAGGTCAACACCAGTGTGTTCCTCCCATTAAAAGTGTTCTTCCAATTCCTTCTGTTTCCATAAAACACGGTCAGTATATCTGCTAGCGTTTTTTTCTTTTTTTGGCGGACACTCGTGACAGCTAAAACATTTTTTAAGAGGTGTTGTTAAATGGTGGTGGTGTACGTGATGAGACAGTTCATGACAAAAAGGGATGCACGTCACCGAGGTGCCATCAGCCATGTTGCCCTATAGTGTTTGAAGCGGCGACAAACGCTTGACAGCGAAGATGTTAGGATTTTGTTTGACTTTAACGTATAGAACAATGGGGGAGCTCGGGTGGTGCAGTGGCAGAGTAGCTGCTCACCAACCACGGGGCCTGGGGGTTCGAATCCATCGCGGTTCGTCCGGTTTGTCTAGTGTCTATACAAACACAAATCTTATTGTTTATTATTTTACTGTTTAGACCAGGGGTCTAAGGTTTGTTTTGTTTATTTCAGATATTTAAAGGAGCATTCAGTGATTTGGGTGATTTGGAAAACCCCCCGGTCCACCCTGGTAACAAGATGTGCATTGTCTTGCACGCACTACAGTGGGGGGACACGCGACAGGCCAACAGCACACACACCAAGGCCCGCCCCCGCCCGATCATGATTGGCGGAAGGCCCCTCTCTATCCTGATTGGATGAAGGCTGGGCCACCTAGCCGAAAACAAAACCTAATGTTTTTTGACCCCCAGGGGTTAACTGGGGACAGGGAGGAACTCCTTATATGGTCAGCACACTCTATAGTGTACTCTATAGTAGGGAGGATTATCACAACAAAACAAAAAAAGAAGTGATATTTGAATTAGGTGAAATCACTGAATATACCTTTAACCACTTAAACACTCAATACTTGGCAAACTTGACCTTTGGCTCTGTACTTGGTCTGCTCTTTTCCCCTCTACACCAAACCTCTTTGCCGAAAATAGCCGATCTACAACCTCTTGAACCCTAGGGACGCTAGGGTTCAAGTGGTTAGTATTCTATCACAGAAAGATTTGGCGACCCCCATGTAGTAAAAAAAAAAAAAGGCTGATCTAGATCTGATATTTTCACTAGTTTCATGGTTTGGCATCATGACATTGTATGTAAGGACAGGAAGCAGTAGTTGGAACAAAGTGTGCATTGAGAAGAATGACAGCATGTGATACTGATACACCCCATAGCAGGAGTTCTAACACAGTACAGAATACATGTGAGGAGGAGTAGGAGTTTTAACAAACTACAATACAAAAGACCCTCACAATTCTACAGAGCCTCTCTCACCCTGCTGACAACCTTTCTAATTGCCTCCCTTTGCAACAAAAGACATTAAGAAGCATTAAGAGGAGAACATCCAGGTTCCAGAATAGCTCATATCCTGAAGCTGTCCGCCTCCTTAACAGTCCAAACCTACGATAGCACTGCAGGCCCACATTAGGCAGGTTGAATCATTGTTCAATAGGGCAGATTTGAAACACCTGAAGGCACTATACTGGATATCTACAGAGTCATTTGATGTTGCTGATAACTTCCGTACAGGTGCTAGTGCTATATCTATGCAACCCGGTCTCACCCCAACACGGTGAAATAACACGGATTGGCAATTCCCTACATACACTACTAGAAAAACGGCAAATCCGTACATTTTACACTGAAATACTCTCCATTAACCGCGACAGAGGAGCGCCGTCTCAAGCAAACTTGAGCAGCGTTCGCCATGGCAACCCGCTTGCTTTAGCACGCTCGGTTGTGAGCGAGCGCCCTGTCCGAGTTGCAACCCCAATGTCGTATATCGCACAGAATCGTAAATAATGTTGTGGAGAGAGCATTTGCCCCAACTGAGATAATAGGGTGAAAGCCACGCCTCCGTCGCGGTCAAAACAGTAGTAGTGTAATATATACAGATTTGGGGTTTTTAGTATGTTGTCAATCCGTGTTTGGATGAGATCGGGCTCATCTGATATGTTTTGGATGTAGTTTCATTTTAGCATGGGTTGGATATTGAATATTTGTTTTATATAGGAGAGAGGGATGAGATCAGGGTTGGTTTTTAGGAAAGGAGAGGAACTATGATCGCATTAAGCCGTCCTCTCTCCACACTCTCCATCACTACTGTATGTCACGCCGTGCGGACATTATTTCATGCACATTTCTCTCTCTCTATGTGTGTGCGTGTGCGTGTGTGTGTGTGTGTGTGTGTGTGTGTGTGTGTGTGTGTGTGTACTTGTATTACTATACTTGTGATCGTAGTATGATTTGGAGAAATTGGACACGGGCATTTTCCTGGTCCTCACAAAATAATAGTGTAGAGAGAGATAAATCAAGCAAGATTCAGATTACTTTTAGGTTAGGTTTAGGAGTTGGGGTTAACTTGGAGTTATACCTAATTTATTCTTAATTGTGTGCACTTGTTGTGCAATGAAAATAGCCGACCTACAAGCTCACAACATGTTGTGCAACAACTGGTTGTGAGCTAGTAGACTGGCTATTTTTGGCTTTAGGATTGGAGTAAAAAATAAAAACAAGTTGTAAAAGTGTGTGTGAGTGTGTGTGTGTGTGTGTGTGTGTGTGTGCGTTTGTGTGTGTTTAGACATGCGTGTGATTAAATAAAGCCCACACATGACTACAGCAGACCAGAGTGATGCATCATGACAACTACGCATGATCACACTGCCTCGGTCATCAATCACATACTGTAGAGGGATGTGTTTGTGTGTGTGCGTGTGCGTGTGCGTGTGTGCGTGTGCGTGCGCGCGTGTGTTCTGAGTATTGGTATACTTTATGTATGGCCTCATTGCTGAGCTTCACACACTATAGAGCCTCTTAGGTTGTCATGGTTGTGAATAATCCGGTCTCTCCATTCAGCGTGTCTCTCCTAAAGCTTTGAATGGACGGTAGAGACTCAGTAACAACCGCTAACATTACAGAGCTGGGAGGGAATTCCTCCAAAATCATCAAGGTCATTCGTATCATGTATTGTATTGTATTGTATTGTATTGTATTGTATTGTATTGTATTGTATTGTATTGTATTGTATTGTATTGTATTGTATTGTATTGTATTGTATTGTATTGTATTGTATTGTATTGTATTGTATTGTATTGTATTGTATTGTATTGTATTGTATTGTATTGTATTGTATTGGTATGCTGCAGTGCGGTTCCTTGGGGTCCAAGACACATTTCTCCTTCGGGAGACAAATTGAAGAAACCTTGAACCTTGAACCTTGATACATTTATAAAAAACGACATGGATGTCATTGGCCAAATTGAATAAATATTCCATAATTGCGGTCCTTGGCCTGCTGTCAGCATGCACCAAGAATATGACGTGTGACGTGACGTGCATGCATAGTAGTATGTGAGACTAGGCAGGGACATAAACACGCAGACAGGCATTCAAAACACATTTTACGCCTATTTTGGTGCCAAGCTAAACTGCAAGGGCAGTTATTTGAAAAAGGAACGGTAAACGGTAAACGGTAAATGGTAAATGGTAAATGGTGCATTTATATAGCGCCTTTATCCAAGGCGCTTTACATAGATTGTGCATTACATTCACCCATTCACACACACATTCATACACCGATTGCAGCGGAAGCCATGCAAGGTACCAACCAGCACATCGGGAGCAATTTGGGGTTCAGTGTCTTGCCCAAGGACACTTCGACATGTAGACAGGAGGAGCCGGGATTTGAACCGCCGACCCATGGATCATTGGACGACCTGCTCTACCTCTTGAGCCACAACTCACTTTATTATATCGTTGCTGTCGGATGCGGAAACCTCATAGAGGTACTGTATGTCCAAAACTTTCTTCTTATTATTATAACTTTAAATACATTTTTAAAATAGTGAAAATATCCCAGCCAATAGCTCACAACAAGTCCTGATGCAATGCCTTGTAAGCTTGTGGATCTGCTATTTGCACTATACTTTTGTGCAACACGCTTTCACGATGAAGTAGGTAGTAGATAGTAGGTCATAAAAATTTACAAAAAATATATATGAAATATATCAATTTAGATACAAGGTTTCTGCCTGACAAAAGTGAGATGGGAGCACTTCCTTTTCAAGAGCCGCACGCGCGCGCACGCGCACACACACACACACACACACACACACACACACACACACACACACACACACACACACACACACACACACACACACACACACACACACACACACACACACACACACACACACACACACACACACACACACACACACACACAGTGATCTCTGGGCAGAGATAAAATATTTCTCTACCATGTAAATATATCTCACTGATTACCATATGTATGGCATGCACCCAAACGACCATGACAAGAAAAGCCCATGAGGGAACCATGGCCTTCAGAAGGCCATTAATACATACATGGCTGGGGTTAATTGCAGCTAATTATTTTTTTTATTTTTTTTACATGAGGACGGGGGTGGGGCAGTCTGTTCGGCAGGCAGGCATGCAGCCTGGCTGCTACAGCCAAGCACACAGCGAGCAGTGTTGCCAGATCTTGTGAGAGAAATAGGCAGCCAGGTCTATGAAAATGTATGGGGGTCTATGGGGCGGCGGTGGCTCAGGGGTAGAGTGGCTGGATGGCAACACTGAACCCCTAATTGCTCCTGATGTGCTGGTTGGTGCCTTGCATGGTTTCCGCCGCCATCGGTGTATGAATGTGTGTGTGAATGGTATGTAAAGCGCCTTGGATAAAGGCGCTATATAAATGCACCATTTACAGTTTAAAACAAGCCCAAAAGAGGCCACTAGGGCCAGGGATCTACAAGCTCACAACACGTCCGTGACACCAAATATCTTCAGATGTTAGTCTGCGGACAAATACATATTAATCTGGGGGTCCTTATTGGCATGAAAACCTTTAAGAACCACATGGTTAAACTAAATCAGGAAGCAAGCATAAGCAACTACACTTAGACACAAGCCCCAAAAAAAACCAACCCGCAACTACCAAAATTTACAAGCGACTTTAAAAGAAAACAAGCCCATAGTCGCTTAAAATAAGCGGACCTGGCAACACTGACAAGGCAGACAGCCGTTTCATTACTATTCCCCCCAACGCTCCCCTCTCACGTCGTGTCAGTCAAAGCGGTCTGTTGCCCGGGCAACGCAGGATGCACTGTGATATAAGGCACAGTGCAGGAGGAGAGTCTCTGGACGGACAGAGTATAGCAGGGTTGATTAAAGTCAATGGCCTTTAGAGTGGACCGGGGTTTTTCTCAGCCCATTCCAATTTCAAGGACCCCTATATTGATACGCTTTGAGGCCAGAGAGACCCCTATTTGATAGGATTTGTAATCTCTGGAGCCCCCAATCTATTGTGTAACATCCTCAGCGTTGATTTAACTCTGACAGTGTACGAAATAATGGCTCCCATTTTGTAGTCCTGTAAGTCCTCCTGCAGAACTGTAATGTAGTCCTGTAATTGTCCTCCTGCAGACCTGTAATGGGCCATTTGGTATCCAACTATCGATCATTTAGCCATTTGTACAATCTCAGATTTACAGTATGGGGGTCATTGAAATTAAAGTTTTGAGAAACACTCTGCTAAATGGAACGGAGACTTCATTAGTATCATTGGTAATAATACAGTACTACATGAGAAGGAAATAAGGAAGAAGAGGCCCAATTTCTTTCCAATATGGCTGCTGTGCATAGAGTCTCGGCCAGGGGGAGATAGGCCTCACTCAGACCTTTACTGCATTGCTGTATGCTTGTTGGATGAATGTTGTGTAGTGTCATGGCCGCCCCAATGCATTTCCAATGGGAGTCACATAGTTTGACACAACATTTGTGTTGTATGAGGGGGAAGGGCGCAGTCGAAACACAGCCGAAAGCCATACAACAGCTTGTAGTCCAAAATGTGGACTACAAACCATGTGACTTCCATTGGAAATGCATTGGGGCGGCCATGACACTACACAACATTCATCCAACAAGCATACAGTAATGCAGTAAAGGTCTGAGTGAGGCCATACTGCGCATTGAGCTTCACGCAGTACTACTTGTCAACAGTGTTGGAAAAAAGTACTCAGTATTAGTACTAGTTTTTAAGTAAAAGTATCAATACCGCAATATAGAACTACTCCGTCACAAGTCAAAGTCCAGAATTCAAAAGTATGGGCATGGGGCGCCCGCTGTCCAAGTGGTCCAGTAGGCCTTGGCCTACTGCGCATCACGTGTTTGAGTCCCGTTCATGATGACCTCTGTTGCGTGTCTCTGCCCTTCTCTCTCTCCCACTTTCCTGTCTATCTTCACTTGATATACACTTAAACTAATCTTAAAAAAGAAAAAAAGTATGGGCATCAAAATGTACATAATGTACTAAAAGTAAAAGTACCCATAATGCAGAAATTGCCAGCATCTTTTGAAAATAGCAGATCTACAAGTAACTAAAGTTTTCAAATAAATGTAGTGGAGTAAAAGTACAATATTTGCCTATGAGATGTAGTGGAGTAGAAGTAAAAGTATTGGCAATTGGAAACTCTCAAGTAAAGTACAAATACCAGTACTTGAGTAAATGTACTTAGTTACTTTCCACCACTACTGCGTCCAAGGGAGACCACCTCCTCCAACCACTGACTGACTGCAGCTGTTCCATGTTATTCATTATTCATTTATGAACATACTAGTCTATACCATGTTATTCATTGTTCATTTATTATCATACTCTACCATGTTATTCATTGTTCATTTATTATCATACTCTACCGTACGAGATCGGTTAAAATAACCTTTTATTGATTGAAATAAGTTCCAGACTGCAGCATTAATGCACATTATCCATTTTAACGGACCAAGTAATACATTTCTGTGACACCCACGGTGTGTGTGTGTGTGTGTGTGTGTGTGTGTGCGCGTGTGCGCGCGCGTGTGTTTGTGTGTGTAGCAGTAATAATAACCCCATTTAAAACTTTCTTGAGATAAGCAGAGATAATTCTATCTTTAAATCCTCCGGTTTATTATTGTATTTTTCACTCGAATAATACACCATTTTCAAACTATACAGTCATATTAAAGAAACAATTTCCATTGCTCAATAACTCTAACCTGCTAATTAAAACCAATACAAATATCGTCTAGTTTTTTTAATGTACTTCTTATCTCATTTTGGGAACACAAGTTTTCCAACTAAGCCAATCAACGGTACATTTTATAACAGGGATGAAGTGTGTGTTATTGGAACTATAGAGCCCGACTGGGGCAAGATTTTGGATCTTGGACAGTCTTGTCCACTGACTGACTACTGATGTTTTGACCAAAGAAAAACACAATTAAATCCTTAATCGACAATTAATTGTATGACAATTAATCGTCAAGTAAAATGCCATGATGGTGACAGCCCTAGACATAGTGCAGTGATTCTCAAACTGTTTGAGAACATTATTGCAACGTTATTGGCTATGTTTCAGATGGAAAACAACAAAACAGAGATGATTTGAATTGAATATTTAGGAAAATTCATGGAAGGGGAACCTTCTGAGAGCTTCATGGGCAAAGATAATCAACTTCAAAATCTCAAAATGGGTCAGAAAGACCTCACAGACACTCAAGTGTTAAGATGTTTGGTGTAGGAGCAAATCAAGTTCTAAGTATTGCAGGTTTAAGTGGTTATAAATGTCTGAAATTAATTTACACTACACTGATGCAATGAAGCTATCTATGTTTAATCTGCAACACAAATGGATGGTTCCTGCATCATCTCTCTCTCTCAGCTAAACGGTCCTTGGCCTGAAAAACATTCAAGACCACTGCATTATAGGGCCATTGACTCCTAGTTTGGTGCAATCTACACTATCAAATTCTCCCTGTTCATTTAACTCTGAGAGTGTACGGATGGGTTCCACTCGTACACTCTCAGAGTTACAGATCCTGTCAGTTCCCAGTACTGTAACTATCGATCATTTAGCTGGAGACCCCCTCAAGGACCTGAGTTTGAGAACCATAAGTTGCCGGAACCATGTGGCCCATATAGGGGCAGGAGCCTACCTCCTGTTTCTGCAGTGTGAGGCGGCTTTATGTACAAGGACACTCCATAATGAGAACCATAGTGCATGTGTGTGTGTGTGTGTGTGTGTGTGTGTGTGTGTGTGTGTGTGTGTGTGTGTGTGTGTGTGTGTGTGTGTGGTCACGTACCAAGGCCTTTGGGGGTGATGGGTTCCATTCGTACACTCTGACTACACTCTGGGCTACACTGGGCGCGGAATTACATCGAGTGCGAGTGCGGTGTGCAGGTTGTGTGTACGCTCTACACATGTTTTTTTTTTTCTTCATGCAAGTACTCTATTTTTCCGCGTGTACGCTGGGGTTACGCAGCCCTTCGCCTCGCCTTCAGAGGAGAAAAAAACAGTAAATAAGGAACTCCCTGCTGGAAGGACAAATTGTCGATGGAGCCACCGAGCTGCTTCCGTTCCGCTCCGCCCACGGTACGGTTCCATTCCGTCCCCAGTTTATTCCCCCGTCAGAGTGCATTGACAAATGCATGCTATATGTGTGTGTGTACTGTACGGTCACGTACTGTGTGTGTGCATGTGTGGTCATATACCGAGGCCTTTGGGTGTGATGCCACTCCCCTCCAGGGTGTGTGTGTGTGTGTGTGTGTGTGTGTGTGTGTGTGTGTGTGTGTGTGTGTGTGTGTGTGTGTGTGTGTGTGTGTGTGTGTGTGTGTGTGTGTGTGTGTGTGTGTGTGTGTGTGTGTGTGTGCGTGCGTGCGCGTGCGTGCGTGCGTGCGTGCGTGCGTGCGTGCGTGCATGCATGCGTGCGTGCGTGCGGTCACGTACCCAGGCCTTTGGGGGTGATGCCACTCCCCTCCAGGGTGTGTGTGTGTGTGTGTGTGTGTGCGTGCGTGCGTGTGTGCGTGCGTGCGGTCACGTACCCAGGCCTTTGGGGGTGATGCCACTCCCCTCCAGGGGGTTGTGGGCCCAGTAGTAGTACTTGAGCGTGTGCATGAGCTGCAGCACGGTGCCCACGCGCCGGATGGTGGTGTAGATGGTTGCCGTGCCGATGAACTCTGACGACAGGTAGGTGTAGAGAGACAGCTGGACCTGGAGGAACACACACACACACACACACACACACACACACACACACACACACACACACACACACACACACACACACACACACACACACACACACACACACACACACACACACACACACACACACACACACACACACACACACACACACACACACACACACACACACACACACACACACACACACACACACACACACAGTGTTAGGCAGTGTTCATTTCCTCGACTAAAACATGGACGAAAGATGTTCATCGACTTTCACTGATGAAAACTAAACAAAAACTAGAGCTATGATGACTGAAACTATGACAAATAAATACTACTGTATATGTAATCGTTTCTTCGTCTTGCTCTCACCCTATACCTCTATCCTCTCTCATCTCACAGAATACTACAAAATGATGGAGTATGCACAAAATAAATATCCCATACCGTATGCACACTCCCAAACTATGAATACATCCTCTCTGTCGGGTGGAAACCTCATATGTCCAAAATGGTACATTTTCAGAATTCTGATTAAAAACTAGCAGATCTACAAGCTCAAAACATGGCGCAAAGAGAGGTTGTAGGTCTACTATTTTGTGTGATGCTGTAGTATGATAAAATAGGGCATTCATTTGCGAAAGAAAACCAAACAAAGAAAGTTCAAATATGGACATAAGAGATTTTTATAGTGTAGAGTTATACTGTAGCTGTGTGTAAAAGATAGCAAGTCTACAAGATCACGACACATTGCACTGCAAACTGCTATTATATGGTGCACAACATCACTGGCACACAATCAAGAATTGATTGGCACAATTTCAACCTTCAACAACTTCAACCTTCAACCCTACACAACAGCCCTACACAGCCCTACACTTCTGAACACCTCTGAACGCCCAATGCTAACTCTAATCCCAGACTGAATATGTTCCTAACAAAACCACAAAACAACCATTTCTCTCGTGTCCTTGCAATGCCTATTTCTCAATTTCTACTATCCTACCCGTGGGGACATTATTTTATGGTATAGTAAAAATACAGTGGTTCTACAGTGGCCGCTCACCTGTGTACATTCTCAGAGCATGTTTATTTTAACGATCAATCAAATTGATCTTGTTCCACCTCGGATCAATGGAACTTAACGTATTATACTTTAAGTTATTATTTTATTGGTACCACTTTTTATAATTCATGTTGTATTATCATTAAAGACCCTGTAAATAGGAAGTACCATATATAAAGAAGGGCATTTCCTCTTTAAAATCAAAGTGTTTTGTCAAATATCTGTGGCCCAGCCCACATGCCCACAGGTTGAGAGGGAGACGGACCATAACGACATGGTGCTAGAGACACCTGGCTGTGGCAAAACAACAACAAATCTCATGTTTGTGGGGGCAAAAGACTGTCTGTTTCATTGACGACAGCAGCCGCGGACCCCTCCCCTCCCCCCCCCCCCCCCGCCCCACCCCCCCCCTCAGGCAGGAGCTGATGTGCTGCCAGCTGCATGTGTTTTTTCTCCACCCATTGTAACAGCGCCTGGAGCAGCCCAGTCTCATCTGAGCAGCTCCGCTCCCAGCGCTGACATTTAGAAAGGTTGGCTCCCTCTACCTGCTCGCTCTCAGTCGAGCTTCATCTGGCTAATATCACTGCTGTTCCCTCTCCCTCTACCTGCTCGCTCTCAGTCGAGCTTCATCTGGCTAGTATCACTGCTGTTCCCTCTTCCTCTACCTGCTCGCTCTCAGTCCAGCTTCATCTGGCTAGTATCACTGCTGTTCCCTCTCCCTGCTCGCTCTCAGTCCAGCTTCCTCTGGCTAATATCACTGCTGTTCCCTCTCCCTCTACCTGCTCGCTCTCAGTCCAGCTTCCTCTGGCTAGTATCACTGCTGTTCCCTCTCCCTGCTCGCTCTCAGTCCAGCTTCCTCTGGCTAATATCACTGCTGTTCCCTCTCCCTCTACCTGCTCGCTCTCAGTCGAGCTTCATCTGGCTAGTATCACTGCTGTTCCCTCTCCCTCTACCTGCTCGCTCTCAGTCCAGCTTCATCTGGCTAATATCACTGCTGTTCTGGGCCGTTTTATCCATAAGGGATATTTCACTTAAAAAAAGACTTAAAAAGTATACTCTGGCTTTTGTGTACCCCAGACAGTTTTTAAGTTGCTCGATTCAGTATTTATTTTATCAGACAGACACGACCCCTTTGTAACGTCAAACTCCATTTTAACCATGTTAGATTCATCGAAAACACCCGTCCTTGGTTCTAGTGACTCATACAGGCATGTTTTTTTTTCGATAACTTTATTTTATTAAATTATTCTTTCGTTTGCCCCCAAAAAATAGTTTTTAGAATCGTAATATCTCGGATTCTTCTTTTTGTATCAAAACAAGCTTGATTTGCACCTCATTTCTCTAAATGATATGATTGCCGGTTACAAAATGTATGTTTTGGATGAATTAAATGACATTCGCTTTTTGAATGTTATTTTTGATTTATTTGCGTGACGCTGTAGTATATGATCAATCAAACACGTGGCATTATCGTACAGCATGTTATGTTTTCCTCCTCCACTCCCTTGCTTCGGCTCTCGGAACCCCACTGAGCTCATTACACAGGTCTTGGCTCCGAGCGAGCGAGCGTGCGCCTCAGACGAGGTGGCTGGATTTCAGCAGATGGAATTAGTGGGGTGGCCACGGTGCCGTCTGGCCACAGTGCGTCACAATGGGTCCTCGCTGAGGGCAGTGCTAGGTCTGGGCAATATGTTCCATATTATTATCAATATTGTGATATGAGATCTGGTATTGGATATTGGAATAACAATAATATTTTACAGATAGAGCTGTCTTCATCCAGAGTGACAGTATACTGTATAAGCTAAATAGTGCTATATAACTATCTACAAATATAACTATATAACAATAACAAATAGTGCTATATGGTGAAATAACGTCTCAGCTCACTGACATCAGTGATATTTACTGCTGTACATCCACTTGAGTACGATTTTCTAGAAACTCTTTCCTCTCCTTGAATCGTGCAAGACAGAGAGGGACACTACAGCTATAAAAATAACAGCCATTTAGCCAAAGCTCCTTACATAACTACATTGATGATACATTATGCACCACCCATACCCATAGCCTACAGGTGCACCTACTACATCATATCAATATTGTCAGGCAGAAACCTCTTATCTCCATAATTTAACTTTTTTTCGTAAACTAATGCCATCATACTATACTACTACAGCTATATATATATATATATATATATATATATATATATATAACCGACAGAGATATATCAAATTGCCTCAAGAAACAAAAGAAAACAAACACATAGTCAATTCCACACAATAACTGAGAAAACATCAAACCTAACCAAAAATCTATGAATAATAAAAAATTATTCCCCATAAAGATTGAATTAAAGATTAAGTCGTAGCTAGAGATTTTATTTTTTACTGGAACGGTTGTTTTGAAAAGTTTGTTTTTCTCCTGTTTTGAACTCAGTGCGACCCAGAGACGATAATAACTGCTGCTGCCTGGCAGCCAATCACAGCACATGTTCTATAACTGCTGCAATCACAGGTTCAGAGGTGAAGAAGCACAGAGAGGCAGGAGAAGCTGAAAGTAATGGAGGTAAGAGCTGACAGGCCCCCTGGGGACGGCCGAGAGAGATAGAGAGGGGGGGGGGGGGGGGGGGGGGGGGGGAGAGAGAGAGAGAGAGGCCCCTTTTCCACCGGTTCAGTTGTTTTTGGTTCTTCTTTGTTCTCCAACATTGGAACGTTAATTATGAATTGAGTGGGCAAAACCATACCTATATTAGATTGTTATCACCATGAAACTTCCCAAATTGAGTACTTACACGAAGACAATGATTTATTGTATTACAAATTTTACATTTTTAAACATGCAAATGAGGCATTATGTAGGAAAATATGCAAAATAATCAAAAATATGAAAAAGCTACTACTGTGGAAGGGTTATCATGTATTAATTTACCTTGATCCTATAAACAATTAAATATAGGTCTAGTTTTTCCCACCAATTTTGGAGCTCTGGCTCATGGACTAAGAACCAAAAAGAACTGAACCAGTTCCCATTGGGAACCAACCGGTGGAAAAGGGGTCAGAGAGAGAGCGAGAGAGAGAGAGAGAGATAAATGGTCAAGGATGCTATATTATAGCATCATGTTCACAAAGAAGAGATTGAAAGAGAGAGACTGGAGAGAAATGGTCAAGTATGCTATAGCATCATGTTCACGGATAGATAGAAAGGGAAAGAGAGACTGAAATATAGTCAAACATGCTAGCATCAAGTTTACAGAGAGATAGAGAGAATGTGGAAGGAGAGAAAGAATGAGACAGACAGACACACACACACACACACACACACACACACACACACACACACACACACACACACACACACACACACACACACACACACGCACGCACACACGCACACGCACACGCACACGCACACGCACACGCACACACTTATTTTTTTTATCAGAATGTCACTTTTTATTCTGGTTTCCTGCCCTATAGGCTCCCTCCGTTCTGTTCCTTCCCTGCTAGCCATGTACTGAATGTTCTTTAAAGGTCACTGACTCTGGGAGGTCATCCCCGCGGTTTTCATCTTACATCTTCCTGTTTGTTTCAGCTTATCCCTCCAGGTCAGACTGTTGACGTTGTCCTATCATATCAAAGCCGTTCAGGCTGAAGGATGTAGGCTATAGGGCTCATAGGCCCATGGCTGTGAAGCTGTACTTTGTCTCTGCAATAAATCTGGACTCCGAAACCTTCATTCATCTGCCTGTGCCTCCGACTTTCTTCTGAGTATTGTTGCCTAAGTATTTAAGGTCTGTTTATGAGCTATAGGGAGAGGAAAAGCAGTCTCTCTTTGTAGTAAAAACATCCTTTACTCTCTCTCTGATGCATTCCCAACATCTCTCATGTCATTAACTTTGATACGTTTCCCTACAATTTACAATTTACAATTTAGGCATTTAGCAGACGCTCTTAATCCAGAGCGATTTACAATAAGCAAGAACAAAAAGCATGGGAATACATCACATATGTAAAAATGCATTTATCGCGAAACATGCGTAAGCTAAGAACGTGACTAGAACATATCTATATAATGACACTATACATATAAACTATAACTAGAACATATCTATATAATGACACTATACATATAAACTACACATATATGCTATACTATGCTGTACATATATACTATGAAGTGCTATGACTACATACAATGCACTTATTGTGCTGTCTACATGACATGCTATAAGTCTGTTTCATATATAAGTCTAAGAAGTGCTGTCTAAGGGGGGTAGGGTAAGTGCTATGGGCCATGATGGAGTCCCTATTGTTGCAGAATGTTCACTGGCTATTACAACATGCCCCTATTGTTGCAGAATGTTCACTGGCTATTACAACATGCCCCAGAATAGAGACTATTACAACATGCCCCAGAATAGAGACGCCATGGGGTTCAAGTGGTTAAAAAGGAACAAGGGCTGATTTGTCTTTTTACATATCGTCTCTGTCGAGTCTCGGTCTAGAGTCTAGACCCTATTTTGTCTAAAAGTACTAGTGTTACGTTTTCTAATTAAAAAAACAATAAAAGTTGCAGATCATACAAGCCCCTAAGGCGATGCTATACACTCCGGGGTAAGAATTTATGGCTGCCAATGCAACTTGGTCCAATCCTTAATCACATACGGACAAACATCTATGCCGATGCTATCTAACTTGCGGAGGTAGCATGCCTTGTCCACGGGCAACAGATCTTTCAACGTATGGCATTGCAAATACGTTTGATAATCGCTACTCTGCTCAATATTGTTTTGAAAATGCCGCAAATTGCATTGCAGTGAACGAGAGGAAATCACAACTTCCCCCGTTTGTGGCCGGAGTCACAGTTTGAGGCGCTCAAACGCTGTAGTATGTTCAAGTTAGAATGTTTTTTTAAACACAAAAAGTTTGAATATGGAGATAGGACACTTTGTGGAAATAAATACTGTTATTTCTATAGCCTACTTATATCTCTTGACTCACCCTTAATCACACACACACACACACACACACACACACACACACACACACACACACACACACACACACACACACACACACACACACACACACACACACACACACACACACACACACACACACACACACACACACACACACACACACACACACACACACACACCCACACACACACACACACACACACACACACACACACACACACACACTCACACTCACTCACTCACTCCTCCCAAATAAGCATTTCTTTGGTGTTAAGCCTCCATTTATTTAGATGAAAGACTTTGGTCACACCAGTTATTAAAGTTGATGTGTTGCTGTTGAACACCGAGGCTGTTGTGGTGTGTTGTGAAGTGGACACATCAGAGAATTTACCTCCTTCAACGGAAAGTACATTATTCTTTTGTCACGCACCTCCATATTCCTCCATTTTTTATCAATCTGTTATTGAGAGTTCTCTGAGTCTGAGATTTCCTTTTATCTCTTGGTTTCACAGCCTCATTGTAAAAATGCATGCATGCATTGTTAAAAAGCAGGGTTGGGTTTGCTGGGGAGGATGGGGGAGGAAAATGCATGCCACTGCTTCTGATATCAGTTGTCGGGCATATTTCTCCATATTTCTTTTTGTGGTTTTTTTCCATAAATTAACGCCCTACTTGATCACACTACAGTGTCACACAAAAGTAGGAGCAGTAGCAGATCTACAAGTTCGAAACGTGGCGATAAGTGATGCATTTTGAGCTTGTAGATCTGCTATTTTGATATTTTCGATAATTTGAATCATGAAAAGTAACAGTTTTGGACATACAACTCCCTCCTTACTGGCCTACCAGCATGCGTGTGCACTGAAGCATCTCCAAATGATCCAAAATGCCGCAGCTCGCTTGGTATTCAACCAGCCAAAATTCTCACATGTCTCCCCCCTTCTTCGCTCCCTCAATTGGCTCACGGTCCGCACAGAGTACTGTGCTGGCCTTCAAAGCAACCAAAGGTATGGCACCCCCATATCTTGCCAAGTCTGATTGGACCCTAGAAACCCTCCCACGGCACGCGCTCAGATCAGCCAACGCAGGGAAGCTGGAAGTACCTTCACTAAAAATGCTCCACACGCCCCAAACTCTTCTCTCTTCTGGCTCTAAAACTATGGAATGTACTTCCCATTGCAATTAGAACTGCAGACTCACTCCCAATCTTCCGCCGTCGTCTGAAAACTCACCTCTTCAAACTCACCTCTTCAAACTCCATCTTAGCACGTAGCACTTGCCCTAGCCTCAGCGACCTTACAGCCATATGCAAAGGCTAAACTTAGTAACTTACTGTAGATAGCATTTTATGTATACATAGCACTCTATAGTGTATAGTACGTATAGTTTCATAGATATTCCACTGTTAGGTTCTTAGCTTACATACCGTATGATCCATGATGACTATTGTGATGTATTTGATGTATTACCATGTTTTTGTTCTTGCTTACTGTTAATTGCTCTGGTTTAAGAGCATCTGCCAATTCCTTTTGGGGAATGTGGGTATTTATTTCTTATTTTATTCTTTCTCATTTATTGTTATTTTTACCTTGTTACTGTTGGGAATGTTTAAGATCATTTTATTCCACTTTAGCTCATTGGAGTTATTTTTGTTTGTTTGTTTGTATGCAAGTCCTTGTGTGTTACTGTGTTTATCTATTTCAAGCTGATAATTGCCCCTGGAGGGATTAATAAAGTTGTTTGAAGTTAACAAATGAATCAAGGACTGGTGCTGATCTTGTTCCACACCCTGCAGAAGACTCACGATTACTGAGCCATCAACATACTTGACTTCTCTAGTTTTATACTTAGGTAAAATTGGCTAAACATTAGGTAAAAAAAGAACAACATTCAGAGAAGGAAAAAAGATGAACATCTTGTAAAGATCTATGAATAATTACCCATTCAGCAAAAATGGATGAATGTTCCATTAGTCGAAAATAGACTAACACTGGCCAAAATAGCTGATCTACAAGTACATACACAATACGATCAGCTATTTTCACTATTTGATGTACAACAAAATATATACTGTCGGGTTTAAGTGCTAAAGTACACTTGTATATAGTCTGGGCCGGGTGAAAACCCAAACTGTTACTTCAGGAATCATTTTGCTCAAACTGCTCAACCGCAAGCTGAAAAACACGTCGCTTCGCTTATTGTTTCTAAAGTGTAGTTGTTGCTGATTTGGACTATCTTCCTAATGTTGTTTAAACCAGTGGCTCCGAAACAATTTCATGTCAAGGACCCCCGCATTAATATGTAGCCTATTTGTCTGTGGACCCCCATCTTAAAATATGTTGTGCCAGGGACCCCCGTCCAAGATTTGAGTTGATAAAATGTTTCAAAAAAGTATTTCTATAAAGGGAAAATATTAGATCTACAAGCAACACGTCGCAATGCAACACGTTGTGAACTCAAATAGCATGTATATTAGTTTCATGTGTTCTTGTGCTCATGTGGCCTTGTTGCTTCTTTTGGGCTTGTTTTAATAGATGTGGTTGCTTTATTCCTCTCGCAAAATGTGGCAACACTGCATATCGTCTTTGTTGGGGGAAAACTCATTATGTCCAAAACTGTTACATTTCATGATTTCAATTAAAAAAGCAAAAGTAGCAGCAAGCTCACAATGCACCAAAAGCTTACGGATCTGCTACTTTTGATGTGTTTGTGTGGCGCTGTAGTTTGATCTAGTAGGACTTTATTTTACGACGACAACGAGATATAGGAGGTTTCTGCCCGACAGAGATTTAAACACAAATCACTTGCCTGCAGCCAGCCACCTTTCTAAACCCTAGAAAGCTCATCATTAAAATCAAAGTTGTCAAACCTCCAGTAGAATTTGGTTATAAGCCTTCGGGCCAATTCGGTACCAGGCTTCTCTGTAACACTCTCCTTTGTTCTGCATCCCAACCCTGGAACTGATTCCATTCCAAACCATCCATGTTAAACACCCATTATCCAGATCACGCTCCTGCTCTACTTTTAGGCCTGATCGTAGCTACCTTAACTGCTCCTTTAACACGTTTATGTGCCTTATTATCTCCCTCATAACGAGACCTGTTCTTCTGATTAATGGGCATGTTTAAGTGATTTGATAATCCAGGGCTTATTATTGTATTGTAACGAGTGAGCATTTCAGGTGTAGCAGTAGCCCTGCCTGAAGGAGATTGCATGACCGTATCAATTCCATGAGGAACAATCTAACATTATGTGGTTTTGTTATTGCTATTTTTGTTTTTTCATGTCATATGAAAGCAGAACCTACTAGCAAAAGATATATTGAGAGAGTATGAGATATTGGTTAATTAGACTGAGTGAATATATTTATAGCTTATAGAACTGAAGTGAAATAAAAAACCTTAACCAGAGAAATCACCACTTGAATGGCTCACATTCAGAGATAGTACTATATGCTCTCTACTAATCTAGCTATCCCATCATGCATAGCAGGATCTTGTGAAGCGTATTGCAAAAATTGGTATTGGCGTATTGGTAAGATTAATATCAAATATCTAAATACTGAATCAAGCAACTTCAAAACTGTCTAGGGTGCTCACAGAAGCCAGAGTAGATGCTAAAATCACCCTAAAAATGTTTGAAAGTGAAATATCCCTTTAACTAGTGGCAACACAACCATTTCAGTGCCTATAACCCCATCATAAGAGTGACCTTTTTACTTCCACAGACTCACACATACTTAATCATGCTTTCAGTATCGAGTCCCATGGTTCTCCATGTTGCAGAAACATCTCTGCCTCTGCGCTGCCTCAGAATCCTGCCAAACCCATCACGAGAGTGACCTTCTACTTCCTTAGTTTCATGTCATCGTGTTTCCAATATCCAGTCCCATGGTTTTCCATTTAGAATCTTGCAATCTGTGCTGCCTTTCAAACATATTCTCGTGTTGTTTCCATGTGGAGAGATACTCATTGCAGGATAATGGCAGCGTGTTCCTCCCTTGTTGTTTGTTCACCACAGCATTGATGTTTACTCGGCTCACTCTGATCTCGCACTTGTAAGTAACTTAGAGCGTCTGCTAAAATTGTACATTGCATTTCTCTTTCCCTTCTGCTCTTCTTATACTCTACTTATACTACTTATACCTCTATCATCTTCGCATGGGAAAAAAATACACACACACACACACACACACACACACACACACACACACACACACACACACACACACACACACACACATATATATTTGTTTCATTTAAAAAAAAAATCATCCACTTCCCTTTATACCTGTAAACTTGCGACAAGAAACGCTGATCCTGATTCTTGTGCTCGTAATCAAGCTTCCGCAGATGTCTCTAGCTAGCTCTCCCATCAGAAGAAAGAAAGCTTACATCCTCGCGTTCCGTACTGCAGTACCTTGTCTCCAGTACGATGAACGTAGGAGTAACATTGAGCCATTAGGGTGTGTAGAGTTAGTCCAATGTCCCAATAAACCAACATTACTAACCCTAACCCTAACCGCATGGGGAAGCCACGGCAGAGTCTTAACCGGCCACGCATGTCGGACTATTGGTACGTCGGACTAACGTATGCCCCCCAGCCATTACGTGGCTCATTCGAGTTTGGCGTGGGAACGAAACGAATGCTGGACGTTTTAGGTTTCACATGAACCAGTTCCTTAAGTTGAGAAAGAATCTTCTGCACACATACTGGTGTGGAGAGGAATCATTTTGCCTGTCTCCTCCTCGCCTTTGTTCACTCCCACCACTCCACAGCTTTTCAAATCTCTTGCCGCAATTCTCCATGCCTTTCTAAATCTTTTTTTAATCCCCAATTTAGTTATTACAGTATTACAGTATATGGCAATTGATTCGTCCCCATGCACACATTACTGTGTGTTGTCACTGCTATTGTCCTGCCTACTGGCTCACCTGCCAGTGAGGAGCCCCCACCGGGAGGACGTGGAGCCCTCGCCCGATCCTCACGCCCAACACTCCCCCAGTACCAGTTGCCACCCCCAGCCCGTAGGAGAACGTGTAGTGATAAATATCAACCTAGCCGCCCGGCTTCCCTCCCTCGAACACGCAGTGAATTCGGACCACCAGAATTCGGATCCGTGGTGGTGGACAGCTACTGTACCACTGCGCCACCCGAGCGCTTCCACCTCCACATTCTTTGAGGTCCCACTTCACTCTATTATTAGATGTATTTTAAGCATCTTAATCCAATGTATTCGTCACAACTGCTAACAACTGATCACGACAGCAGGCAATACAATTGGGGTCCAACTGTTTAAAAAGAAAGCATTCAGCGCGGTATGAGGCTCGGCACCTCACCTCACCTCGCTAGCTAGCAGGAGAGACAAAGATAAGCGGAAAATCTGTTTAACCCATTGAGACCTGGAACGCATCCATGTCACGTTAGCGTTTAACCACATTAACCATTAACCCATTTTGGGCGGGAACCCCTTTTGGTGTTTTAAACATTATGTTATAATTTAGCTATTGAAAAATAGCAGATCTACAAGCTCATAGCGCGCCACCGAGTGGCGCGCTATGAACTTGTAGGTCTGCTATTTTTGAAAAATCGTTAAAATGTGCCTCAAATCTTTCCGAAAATTGTCATGATTTAGAAAACTTTTTTTTTTTTAATTTCGACGTCAGGCCTGAATGGGTTAATTCGTGAGCACATTGAAACCGCGGATAATAGGGCTGCCGTCGCCAGACATCTCTGACTGTGAATGCACAACACAGGATAATAATGTGTGAATGCACAACACAGGATAATAATGTGTGTACGTCTCTGACTGTGAATGCACAACACAGGATAATAATGTGTGTACGTCTCTGACTGTGAATGCACAACACAGGATAATAATGTGTGTACGCCAACACATTCTCAACAGACTGTCAAAGTGACACGTACGGATGCTAAACCCCTACCTAGGTCTCTAATAAGTCTCACCAAATCTCTCTGGTTATAAGAACATCCTAAATGCTAAATGTGTCACCATGTAAATGTCTTTTAATTGCACTGTGTCTGCCGTTCAGCATCCTGTTTCATGTCATTAGCATTCCGTTACATCCCTCCATCCGCTAGTTGTTATTTATAGCTTAGCACACATGCAAAAGAGAATATGCACGCACGCGCAAACACACACACGCACGCACGCACTGCAGAGACTCACACAGCTTGATAACACGCACACATGCTCTCAGATCACGACGGACAAAGAGAGACACCCGTTGTTTTTTTGGTCTCTGTTTTTCCGAAAAACACACGTGCAGACACACATGCACACATACACCCACACACAGTAGTAAATGTGTCATTATAATGTACAGTACTGTATGGAACATGCAAACTATTCTTATTGTTACAAATGCCCCCCACCCCACACACACACAGGCAGTGTGTATCCAGATCGTAAATAAACACAAAAAACAATAAACCTAGACACAATCACACTCACAATAACACACACACCCTTGACACAAATATATACACACACACACACCCTTGACACCCACATAAACAAAAACACAGACACCAGTGACGCACGTGTGCACGCGCACATGCGCACACGCACAAACACCCTTGACACCCACACCAGAAATAATACAGTCACCCTTGATATACAGTACACACACACACACACAGACACATGGTACACACACAGACCTTGGCAGGGGTGTGTATCCAGATGGCAGCGTTGAAGAGCACGTGGTCACAGAGCTGTTTGAGCAGCGGCGCGCCGTGTGGCAGACCGTCAAGGTACTTGGCGAAGGACAGGAACTGTTCCAGGACCGCTCTGGTGATGTGGACCCGTGAAGACTGCACACACGCACGCGCACACACACACGCACACGCCACAACACAACACAACACAACACAACACAACACAACACAACACAACACTGTAATGCACTGGTTCTCAAACTTTTTCAAGTCAAGGACCACCCAAATCGATTTGTACTTGTACTGTGCCGAGAGACGTATAAAACAAAAACTAGCTTTAGCATCATTTTGCAACATAGCTAGTATCTATTTAAACAACGTTGCTGTCGAGCAGAAACCTCTTTTCTCCATATTCATACGTTATTGCGGTTTTTCATAAATTAACGCCTTACTTGATCGCACTACAGCGTTACACACAAGCACCATAAGAAGCAGATTTGATACTTGTGATACTTTTCAATTTTCAAGTAACGGTTTTGGACATATGAAGTTTCCACCCGACATACTGTAGACGATAACATACTCAGCATCTGTGATCAAGTAAACAATATCTGCTGTGTATGAACTCATAAAAATAAACAACATAGGTATATAAATAACAGCATCTGTCAACAAGTAAACAATACAATCATTTACAATACAACAGCCAACAAGTGATGCAAAGGCTCGCATGGTATCTTCAGCCGATTCCGTCGTTCTTCCAGGTCCTTGGAAACACACCCAGCCACTAGTTTTATAGTTTTACTGAGGTTAGGTAAAGTTTTACTGAGGTTAGGGTTAGGTTTAGGCTGCCAATCACAGCGACTGGCCAATCACAGCGCACCGTCTACTCGAACACGCTGAAGATCCCATGCCCACGATGCAAAGACATCTGTTACATCACCTGTTGACACTCACGTGTGTCTCATTTGTGGTGGGTTTCGTATATATATGGTACGCACCGAGAATCTGCTCAGAGTGCCGTGTCAGTACGCTCCATTCAGTGACTTCAGTTTGATTTAGGAACAGTCACTTAAAAACAACACACCTTGCCATGTGGAATAAACTGTTTACTGGCAGCCAAATGACTGGCAGTAAAACACTCGCCTTGCCTCGTTAAGCATGCATTTAGCCTCGACTGGTAGGCATTTCGTTTCTTCCACGATTGTTGTTTTCATCAGTGTTCCGAGTCAACGCACTGTCACTCTGTACAACCCTGCTTCAGTCAGTGCATTTTTTAGGGCACTGAATTTTCAAACAACTGTACACCAGGCTGTACTGAATATACCAACGACCAGAGAGCACGCACACCAGTGCATATTTCCGTCTCAGCAACAAATAATCTCATAATTATAATAATAATGATGATTGTGATTCTGATTTGACACACACACTGACCTTCTCCAGCAGGTACCCAATCACCAGGAATCCCTTCCCTCCAAGCATCTGTTCCTGCATGGCCACTGAGCTCTTCAGCAGCTCCACCAGGAACGCCAGCAGGGTAGCACTGCAACACACACACACGCACACGCACACGCACACACACGCACACGCACACACACACACACACACACACACACACACACACACACACACACACACACACAGCTTTACAAACCCAATACTGTAATTCTCTCGCATCTCTGAACTCGTCTTTTCTCTCTCCATCCCTCATCCTCTCTTGTTCTCCTCTTATGTCTCTCTCTCTCTCTCTCTCTCTCTCTCTCTCTCTCTCTCATGGCGCTCTCCTCTTATGTCTCTCTCTCTCTCTCTCTCTCTCTCTCTCATGGCGCTCTCCTCTTATGTCTCTCTCTCTCTCTCTCTCTCTCTCTCTCTCTCTCTCTCTCTCATGGCGCTGTGTTCACACTGGCAGATGTAAAAACAAAATGTACCAAAGAAAATACATAGCTACGCAGCACATCTGTCACTTTGTAGAGTCGTATCTGATGTTGAAAGCAGCTCAACTTATTTGTAGCTTGGTGGCTTTGTAGCTTTTGTAGCAGCTGCAAGCGCTGGCTGCGTCTTTGTGCCTTCATGACGCTGGCTTCCATGGAAAACGATAGAAAACGATGGTATACTATCTTTGTAGCTGCCAGTGTGAATGCAGCACCTCTTTCTCTCTCTCTCTCTCTCTTTCCCTCTTGCCCCCTCTCCAGGGTGGTCATCCCAGGGGATGGCACTAACTAGAGTTCACTAGATTTTCTCCACCTATTAATCTTTTTTTGAAACTCTCTCTCTCTCTCTCTCTCTCTCTCTCTCTCTCTCTCTCTCTCTCTCTCTCTCTCTCTCTCTCTCTCTCTCTCTCTCTCTCTCTCTCTCTCTCTCTCTCTCTCTCTGTGGTTGCTGTGTTGAGTTGGTGCAGTGGTTGCTGTCTCTCTCTCTCTCTCTCTCTCTCTCTCTCTCTCTCTCTCTCTCTCTCTCTCTCTCTCTCTCTCTCTCTCTCTCTCTCTCTCTCTCTCTCTCTCTCTCTCTCTCTCTCTCTCTCTCTCTCTCTCTCTCTCTCTCTCTCTCTCTCTCTCTCTCTCAGGGAATGAATAGGGATGGACAGAGCCCTGACGCCAATCTATGCTTCATATATCTATGCTCAATTATGCTCAATAAATATATATTCTAAATTCACTCTAAGAGTTGTCTGACTGAACTCTCTCTGTGGTTGGTGTGTTGGGTTGGTGCGGTGGTTGCTGTCTCTCTGGTTGGTGTGGTGGTTGTGTGGTGCAGTGGTTGGTGTGGTGGTTGTGTGGTGCAGTGGTTGGTGTGGTGGTTGTGTGGTGCAGTGGTTGGTGTGGTGTGGTGCAGTGGTTGTGTGGTGCAGTGGTTGGTGTGGTGCAGTGGTTGGTGTGGTGGTTGTGTGGTGCAGTGGTTGGTGTGGTGCAGTGGTTGGTGTGGTGTGGTGTGGTGCAGTGGTTGGTGTGGTGGTTGTGTGGTGCAGTGGTTGGTGTGGTGTGGTGCAGTGGTTGGTGTGGTGGTTGTGTGGTGCAGTGGTTGGTGTGGTGTAGTGTGGTGCAGTGGTGTGGTGTGGTGCAGTGGTTGGTGTGGTGTGGTGTGGTGCAGTGGTTGGTGTGGTGGTTGTGTGGTGCAGTGGTTGGTGTGGTGTGGTGCAGTGGTTGGTGTGGTGGTTGTGTGGTGCAGTGGTTGGTGTGGTGTAGTGTGGTGCAGTGGTGTGGTGTGGTGCAGTGGTTGGTGTGGTGTAGTGTGGTGCAGTGGTGTGGTGCAGTGGTTGGTGTGGTGTAGTGTAGTGTGGTGCAGTGGTGTGGTGCAGTGGTTGGTGTGGTGTAGTGTAGTGTGGTGCAGTGGTGTGGTGTGGTGCAGTGGTTGGTGTGGTGTGGTGTAGTGTGGTGCAGTGGTGTGGTGTGGTGTGGTGGCTGCTGGTTGCTCACCAGACAGAGGTGTCCACAGAGCTGTCGTTGAGTTGTCTGTAGTCCAGCTGGGAGAAGAGAGGAAACAGGACCTGGATTCCTCCTATGGAGTGGATGGCACTGTGAATGGAGTGGGTGACGATGGCCTTCACATCCTGAGGAGAAATAACACACAGAAGTCTCACGTATAGCCAGACAACTATTCCACAATCGCTGAATGCTACTGTATATAGAATCTGGAAACACAACTCCCAAAATCCGAGAGAGGAGTCATCGGTTTGTAATTTCTGTTCTTTAAAAAAAACCAAACCTGTTATCGGGTATAGGACCACTGCTGGTTGAAAAGTGCTATTGAATGAAGATTGCAGATGATTGCAGACGATAGTCTGTCCAAACGTGCTCTCTGCAATGCATTAGCTCAGCAGTAGACATTTTGGAATTATGAATTGCAGCTCTGACATTAAGTTCACTTTAATTGTTAGTTGTGTGTGTGTGTGTGTGTGTGTGTGTGTGTGTGTGTGTGTGTGTGTGTGTGTGTGTGTGTGTGTGTATGTGTGTGTGTGTGTGTGTGTGTGTGTGTGTGTGTGTGTGTGTGTGTGTGTGTGTGTGTGTGTGTGTGTGTGTGTGTGCACGCGCGACTGTGCTTGCGACTGTGCTTGCGTGTGTGTGAGTATGCGTGAGCGTGTGTGTGTGTGTGTGTGTGTGTGTGTGTGTGTGTGCACGCTCGTCCTTATGCTCATCAGATGACAGATGCTGGATGCACCGTCCATAGTTGTTGATTAATGCGTCCAGCTGTTCATGCTACTAAAAAACCCATTAATTATTATTTATCATCACATCTCATGCTACACGCTGCTAAGCTTTGATGCCATACTATACTATACAGAGAACATTGTTGTAGGGCTAAAAAAAACTCCACATTCTAACTTTCTGTGTGTTTTTTCCGTAAATGAATGCCATACTTGATCATAGAGCGTCATACAAACACATGAAACGTAGAAGATCCTTAAGCTCAAAGCTATAAGATCTAGAAGCTTTCGAGCATGTGGATCTGCTAATTTTGCTATTAGAATTATTATAGAATTTTAACCCTATTTTTGTATGTATGTATTTGTATTATCCCTAAACTTCTGAGCCTTTTGAAAACACTTAATAGCCGATCTACATCGACAGTTGTGAGCTTGTTTAAACTGATTGAAATGCTGTAATCTTAAAATAATAACAAAAAATAGCCCTAGTATCTACAAGCTCTCAGTGAGAGCATGACACTGTACATCAGTGGTTCCCAAAGTGGGGTCCGGGGACCCCCAGGGGTACTTGAGGGAGTTCCCGGGGGGACCCAGCTAAATGAAAATTTGGAACCAAATGGAGCCTTATGGGTCTGTAACTCAGAGTGTACAAATGGAACCCATTTGTACGCTCTCAGAGTTAAATTAGCATTGATTTTACAATATAAATTGGGGGTCCCAGAGATTGAAATGCTATTAAATGGGGGTCTGTAGACTAATGCATGTCAAACTGGGGGTCCTTGAAATTAAACGGGTTGAAAATCACTGCTAGAGCCGTAAAAGTCTTCTCTTATTGGGGTCCCTGGCATATCTTTCCAAATGGGGGTCCTGGCTATTTAGTGTCAATTTGGTGGTCCTTGACATGAAAATGTTTGGGAACCACTGCTGTAGATAGGCTGTGCAAGATGCTTCATGGGGACTGAGAACGTTAATCCATCCACATCCTTACTGGGCCACTGAATTCCCTTAGCCAGAAGGTCTTACTTAATGTCTTATAGTGTTGATCTAACTCAGAGAGTGAACGAATGAAACCCAAATTGACTTATAACTCTGAGAATGTACAAGTGGAACTAAATGAATGGTTAAGATGTCGGCTTTCCATGTGGGAGACCGTGGTTTGATTCCCGGGCGTTACATTGGTGCTGTGACCCAGATGGGGCTTCCCAGTGGGAGGGGGGGTCAAAAGGTATGTGAGTGTGGCAGCAGTGACTCAGAGCCTCTGTCGGATGACCAAAAGGTATGTGAGTGTGGCAGCAGTGACTCAGAGCCTCTGTCGGATGACCAAAAGGTATGTGAGTGTGGCAGCAGTGACTCAGAGCCTCTGTCGGATGACCAAAAGGTATGTGAGTGTGGCAGCAGTGACTCAGAGCCTCTGTCGGATGACCAAAAGGTATGTGAGTGTGGCAGCAGTGACTCAGAGCCTCTGTCGGATGACCAAAGGTATGTGAGTGTGGCAGCAGTGACTCAGAGCCTCTGTCGGATGACCAAAAGGTATGTGAGTGTGGCAGCAGTGACTCAGAGCCTCTGTCGGATGACCAAAAAGGCACATTTTCTGGCACATTCTGGCCTGCCGAACTGACAGATTACAACTTGTTCAAAATGCGGCAGACAGAGTTTTAACTAAAACTAAGATGTGTGGACATATTACTCCAGTTTGAGCTTCACTACTTTGTCTCCCAGTTGTTTTCAGGATTGATTTAAAATAAATGTTTTACTTGTTTAGAAAGCTCTCAATGGTCTGGCACCTGGTCCTACCTCTATAAATGCCTGCCTAGATATGTTCCAAATCTCCCCCCCTCGGGTCTTCTAGTGCTGACCTGCTCCAATGACTACAATAGCATATAAAAAAACACGGTGAGTTTGGCTGAAGTCTTTGCTATTATTTTACTGTTGTTTGATGTTTTTGCTATTATTTTAATATTGTTTTATGCTTTCACTTTTAGTTGTTTCTTCATTGCTCTGTAAAGCACTTTGAGCGTCATGAAAGGTGCTATACAAATAAAGTTTACTATAATTAATTATTATCTCCCAGCCAAGGGGGAATAACCGTTTAGGCTAGTGGTTAACATGTTGGCTTTCACACGCCATTACATCACTTGTACACTCTCAGAGTCAAATCAAAACGGAGGGTTTCACGTCGGTATATCTGCTGTGAGTGACCTATACGTGTCTTGTGTCTGACCTGCAGCATGAGCGCGTGGGGGGAGTGGACGAAGATGGAGGCGTTTTCCCGCGGCGAGGACTCCAGACACAGCTGTGCGTCGGTGGCCTTGGCGTTGTAGGTGAAGGAGATGGACGACGCCAGCTTGCTGTCGTACAGGACCTGCTTGTGGTGCTCCGCCAGGTGGATGTCACTCTCCGACTTGAACTTGAAGGTGCTCTGTGGACAAAGCAACGACGCGATTAATATGGTGATATGGTTTAGAATATCTAGGGCTACATTTTCGTCACCGCTAAACCCCTTATGCCTAAACTTCTTTGCCTTTTTTACTATTTTGAAAAACATTTTTGAATAGTTCAGCTAGCCTCTACATTGACACGTTGTGAGCTTGTAGACCGGCCATTTTAACTATTCAAAAATGTTTTGCAAAATAGGAAAAAAAGGCAAATAAGTTTATGGGTAAGGGGTTTAGCGGTGACGAAAATGATGCCCCTAGTCTTTTTGGTGCATCTTCAGAATCAGCGTTATTATCATCACATCAGAGGTTCACAGGTACAGATGCGTGGGTGCAATTTTGTATTAGGAGGTATGTCCATGATGTTTAGAACAGTAGCATCGCAGGTGTGTACCTCTTATGATCATACAGTATGCAGGTGTGTAAATGTTACTTTAGAAACATTAGCATCACATGCAGGTGTCAAATCAGGCTTAATTAATATGGAGTCATAATATGTCAGATGCATTTGGTATCATTGACTGGCCACACAAAGGCTGGGATTCACATGAAGAAGCCATGTCGTTACTGCACCCAGTCTTGTTTCATATTTTCTCCTAATACAGTTGTTACCACAGTAGCAGTTTCCCCACACACACACCTGCGGTCCCTGTCACAGCTGGCCCTATAGCCCCATCTGTGTTTGAGGTTGTTCAGGCCACCGTGGACTTGTTTGTTTGTTTGTTTCTGCGCCACCATGCAACTGGTGTTCTGGTTGTTAGGGTATTAGTTCATGCTGCACCTGGCTTTGTTGTGCACTTCATGGACGTTTAACCACTTCTCGTCATAATGCGTCTTCAGCGGTTTTACGCTAGATGGCTCTCTACGCTAAACTATCCTCGAAACCAGGAACCAAGAAATCACGTGGTCGCAACAAATAATAATAATAATCCACTCCCTCGTTAGGTTTTTCTCATGTGCATTTCACTTCCTGGTCCGCCATTAAAGGATTGTCAACGGAGCATAACAAATGAACGCATCGGTAGTTTTTTCTTCTTCTTTTTGAACGGCCGTGTGAGTATCAATCATCAGGGGATCGATTGTAGTGGACATAAATATTCTGTGACTACTTAACAAGTAACCTAACCCCCCCCCCCCCCACACACACACACACACACAAAAACATCTTCCAACGCACCTTTGAGTTGTTTTTTAAAGTGCCACATTATTATAGGAAAAAACAATTTGCACTAATACCATTATGACAGATACATGCTTCTGGAGGAGGAGATGTAATGGGGGAGCAGGAGCAGCACACAAGTGTGCATGTGTAGATGTTTGTCACCCAAAATGGAGTCTGTGTAATTACAGAGATGAGCCGCGTGTAAACAAGCCAGCATTAGCTTAATGAACACAGCACTAGCCCAGGCGCTAATTGAATTAGCCCAGACAGAGAGAGAGAGGAGAAGAGAAGAGAAAAGTGGATGAACAGCTGGTGGGGCCAAATCCACTCAGCCATCCGCATTGTTCTGTGTCTCTGTGTGTGTGTGTGTGTGTGTGTGTGTGTGTGTGTGTGTGTGTGTGTGTGTGTGTGTGTGTGTGTGTGTGGACTGCAGACTGCACCCACACACAATTGTACACACAAATGTTTATACTCAAACACGAGCACTAGAGAGGGGCAGGAGAACTGCACAAGATTCAATAAATAATAAGACTAAAAGTCTAAAAGCCCATGAATAGATATAGGTACGATACCACAGCACACAGTGCTGAGTTTGAGATATCTTTGGTAAGACATCTGGTATAATCAGGTCTATAATGCATTTCAAGCGCATTTATAATGCATTATAATGCGCTTATAGTGAAACAAATCTACAAAGAAAGCTACAGTCTACTGTTTATTTTGCATGGAAGCCAGCAACATGAAGATACAAGCTCAAAGCTACATCATGACGTTGGTAGCTGCTACAACAGCTACAAAACCCTCAGCTACAGTATACAGCTATAGATATGCTGTGTATCTTTGTGTCTTTTGTATCTGCCAGTGTGTGGAGGCACTATCTGATTGATTGAAATGTTTATTTGAATAAAGCAATTTTAAAAACAATATAAACAGAAACGTCAGAATAACAAGCAGTACAAAATAATAAAAAAGCAAATTCAAAAGGAGTGAGAAGAAGCATAGTTTATTGCTAGTACTATCACACTCGTTATAAATGTTGCATAACAACTTATAACAAATATTACAAGTGCTGGTCATAATTTACAATTTTACAATGTATACATTTAGCAGACTCTGCTAAATGCCTCTGCTCTTAATCCAGAGCGATTTACAGTAAGCAATGTAAACACAAGGCAATGCATCACATGCATAGAGACAGTGTAGTGTCTCAGTAATCTGGGATCAATGGCAAACTAAACTAAACATTATAATATAAAAATATATATATCAATAGATTCAGACTTCTGATCTATTCAGCTATTTTTCAATGTCGTTCTGAAATGTTGATATCCTCAAGTACCATATATTAATTCAAGTGTGTGTGTGTGTGTGTGTGTGTGTGTGTGTGTGTGTGTGTGTGTGTGTGTGTGTGTGTGTGTGTGTGTGTGTGTGTGTGTGTGTGTGAGTATGTGTGAGTATGTGTGAGTGTGTGAGAGAGTGTGTGTGTGTGTGTGTGTGTGTGTGTGTGTGTGTGTGTGTGTGTGTGTGTGTGTGTGTGTGTGTGTGTGTGTGTGTGTGTGTGTGTTTGAGTCTGTGTGTGTGTGTGTGTGTGTGTGTGTGTGTGTGCGTGCGTGCGTGCGTGCGTGCGTGCGTGCGTGCGTGCGTGCGTGCGTGCGTGCGTGCGTGTGTGAGTCTGAGTCTGTCAGACAGTAATACCCTATGGCCGCCACAGCAGTGAGGTGCATACCCGTGCAGGCGTGCCATGCACCCAGATCAGATCAAAGGCCAACCAAGTGCTCTGCTACCCTCTGCAGAGGCTCCGGGCAGGAGCTCCACTAGGAGCATGCAGGCTGCCTGGGTCCCCAGGTGCTATGCTCAGCCTGACTGCGCAGGAAAGCCCCGGGCTGAAAGCCTTTCATCATGAGGCCTGCCGCACCATGAAGACTGACTCGCCCTGAGCGGTTCCAACTCGGTGCAAATCTTCTGAAGCGAAGAGCAGCGAATAACGAGAAGGCCTCTCGCGAACAGAACGCTGTTTCTTTTCCATAACGTCAACCCAACCCAAAGGACCAAATGCACCTCTAATTCACTGCATGCTATAACTTGAATTTGTCTTTCATCCCAGAGCCTGTGTTTCACAATAAACGCCTTTAAACTGGCCCTAGTTGCAGCTCTAAATACTACAAACCCTGCCTAAACATAAAATACCTCCAAAATGTGTAATATAAATTAATAATAATGTACTCATATGCATGCCCACACATTCTGAGACAAACATTTTGTGCATGTGCATGTTTTGTGTGTGTGTGCGAGTGATAACGTGATTAATCTAACACACACGTCCTTCTCACACAAACACTCTGACATCAGACCTACGCTGGATAATGGGTGGTAACCTTCACTGTCCTCCTGTCACACACACACACACACACACACACACACACACACACACACACACACACACACACACACACACACACACACACACACACACACACACACACACACACACACACACACACACGCACACACACACAGACACACACACACACATTGATTGAAGGAGACCTTGAACAACCTCCCATTAAGCTGTGGGTGTCTGACTCAAAGATTTAAATTCCAATGACCCCCCCGGTTTGGTATATAATATACGGTATAAAGCCGGTATATAAGTCTGACAGAACCAAATGGACCCGTAATGGTCCATTTGGGCATTTGGTTCCATTTGTCATATGCACGCTGTCAAGTGTACAAATGGGATCCATTTGGTTCTTAACTAAAGTAACTATCTAATATTTTGACAAGGACCTCCTAGAACATCCCCAAAGACATCTGGTGGTCGTCTTTGAGTGCCACTGGAGACATATGACGCATAGTCGATGTAGGCCTTCACAAAATAGACATTTTTGACATAGATTATATACTTTTAAGTGATGAATATGTGGCCTCATGTGACTCAGGAATAGACTATGTGACAACCAGGAATAGTCTGGTGACCACCAGAGAGATGGGTGACAGCCGGAATGTAGACGGCACCCGGGAGCAGTATGTAGCCTGTGTCTTCCTGCAGAACCATTGAATGAAGTGCCTGCTGCTGGAAGCATGGTGCAATGCACAGGTCCTAGACCTGGTGAGAGCAGGAGTGGACCAGAAGGGGCCCGGACAGGAGTCAACCCACAGAGCCTAGTCCTTCCACGCCCCAGATTGATCTACCTCCCAGTCCCGGTAGAGTGGCCCTGGTCTTACTATGCTGCACACCAAGTTAACACCCACTCAAAAACCTGCATATACGAGTTGAGGTTTGATAGTAGGTTCCGCTCACGTCCAGACTGATAAAGAGTTTTGTGTGGAAAATGAATGAATTATAAAGTTTAGACTGATGATAAGTTCTTGGTTTACCTATGATCCTAGATTACTGAGGCACTACACCGTCTCTATGCATTTGATGTATTACAGTACCATGTGTTTACTGTTTACCTTGCTTAATGTATAAATCACTCTGGATTTAGAGCGTCTGCTAAATGCCAAAATTGTAAATGACCATATGCCCAGTTTACTGTTGTAGGTGTGTTTCCAAAATGAGGGCCTCCATTTCAGGCTCAAACACTTTAAGGTCTATTTAAGGGACCAAGCCAGAAGGGCTTATTGGCAGTTCTGGCTTAACCGGTCGGTTTTCGCGAAACTTGGCAATACGGTAGAGGGATATGCCAAACGGTGAGGAATGCGAAGCCCACGACCATTGGCTAAAGGGTGGCGTTATAGCACTCAATTGAAAATGCAAACTTTGAACATGCATACAGTAGCTCATGAACCGTTTGACCGTCCGCAATAAAACTTCGATACACATATGCGTCTCCTCATGCCGAACAACTTTCATGTTCTGACTTTTGACCTCTGACCTTTAGATCACCCACCATTTTGAATGTTATCAATGTTAAAATCTATCTCCTCCCGGGATCTTGCATGGAATGCATGAAAATGTCTATACGTGAACCTTGGACCTATACGGACAAAGAAATGTGAGTACAAGTGAAAAAATGACGCTTTTATGAGCCAATAAAAATTGCAGTTTTATGAAAATTCTGTCTGTCTGTCTGTCTGTCTGTCTGTCTGTCTGTCTGTCTGTCTGTCTGTCTGTCTGTCTTTTTGGGGTTCGAACAGCTGCAATAGCGCTGTGTGACCTAAAGTGGCACTGTTGAGCAGCCAAAAATGGCTCATTGCTTGGTCCCGTCTTATCGCTGCTCGCAGCTATATTTACTCACTTTTTTTCTTATGATGACAAAATAATAGGAACATCATTTTAGAAAGATCCCAAAATGATTTCATTTCAAAAAGAAAATATAAAAAGCTCCACAGACAATGTTCCAGCGGAGCATTGGAGTGTAAAGCGTTTAATTTGCCTCGGTCCTACTTTCACTCTGTGCCTAACCATTGTTTTAAATATCAAACCGGGACACAAAGCGCACGCACACGCACACGCACACACACACACACACACACACACACACACACACACACACACACACACACACACACACACACACACACACACACACACACACACACACACACACTGCAGATTAGTCAGAAACACGGAGCAGACAGAAGCAAATCGTCTCTGTCGAGTGGAAACCTCATATGTCCAAAACTGTTTAACGTGTGGCTTCATGCCTTGTTTCGAGCTTATAGATCTGCTACTGTTTATGCTTGTGTAACACTATAGTATGATCAATAGGGCATGCATTTACGGTAAAGAAAAACACAAGAACAAATCAAATACGGAGATAAGAGGTTTCTGCCCGACAGCAACACAATGTATTCTCTCTCTCTCTCTCTCTCTCTCGCCATCATTATAATAGAAAACCAACAGTTCTGGGCCCTGGGCTCCAAACCAATTGAACCATATAATCGTCTCTTCTGGGCGTCTGATGAGCCGTTGTGTTCCCACACTGAGCACTGTTCATCCGATAGGCCTTGAGACGCATTGATACGCATAGGGCTGTGACAGGGAGGAGAGGAGAGGAGAGGAGAGGAGAGGAGAGGAGAGGAGAGGAGAGGAGAGGAGAGGAGAGGAGAGGAGAGGAGAGGAGAGGAGAGGAGAGGAGAGGAGAGGAGAGGAGAGGAGAGGGGAGGAGAGGGGAGGAGAGGGGAGGAGAGAGGATAAGGAGGGGACTCTAGCACAGAGGTTCCCAACCACCGGTGGGAACGCACTTTGGAGACGCACTTTGTTCCATAAATATGAATGACTATGAATGAATTGACAATTCTGCTGTCCTCTGCCTGCTCCTCCAACTCTGCTCCCCTCCGCTCTCTTACTGACTGTGAGCTGTGTCTGAACCTCGTGTCTGAGAACGCGACAATGCAACGACAGTACCACCGGCTCAGGAGTCAGAACACGAGTTGCCACAGCCTTTTATAATCGCCATTTAGGTGAAGGATATAGGTTATGCAGTGATGAAATAATCTATAAATAGCAGCCAGTTATTGACTGCCGGTCAACTTCTGTGTTTCGGTAGATACTATGATTGATGCACGACAACTGCACTAGTGTGTGTGTGTGTGTGTGTGTGTGTGTGTGTGTGTGTGTGTGTGTGTAATTGTTTTATAATGTCTGTGCATGTCCTAGTGTTTAGGCATTTGTGGGATGCTTTTGTGTTGTGTTGTAGTGCAGTGGTTCCCAAAGTGGGGTCCGGGGACCCCCAGGGGTACTTGAGGGAGTTCCAGGGGGGACCCAGCTAAATGATAATTTGTAACCAAATGGACCCTTATGGGTCTGTAACTCAGAGTTAAATGAACAGTGGTTTTACAATATAAATTGGGGTAGGCCTACCAGAGATAGAAATGCCATTAAATCGGGGATCCGTGGCATAATGCGTGTGAAACTGGGGGTCCTTGAAATTAATATGTTTCGGAATCACTGCTGGAGCCGTAAAAATCCTCCCTTATCGGGGTCACTGGCATATGTTTTCAAATGGGGGGTCCGTGGCCTAATAAATGTTGATTTGGGGGTCCTTGACACGAAAAAGTTTGGAAACCACTGTTGTAGTGTGCTGTATTGTGTGTGTGTTTGCGTGCGTGCGTGCGTGCGTGCGTGCGTGCGTGCTTGCGTGCGTGCGTGCGTGCGTGCGTGCGTGCGTGCGTGCGTGCGTGCGTTTTATAATGTCTGTGCATGACCTAGTGTTTAGGCATTTGTGGGATGCTTTTGTGTTGTGTTGTGTTGTGTTGTAGTGTGTGTGTGTGTGTGTGTGTGTGTGTGTGTGTGTGTGTGTGTGTGTGTGTGTGTGCGTGCCCTGCAATGTGTCAGCACAGATAGGTAGGAATGTAAATAACTCCTTACACATTGGGGTTATTATACATTCCGCCGGGTTCCATATCAGAGCACAGCATATGTCAGCTGCAGTGTGCCGCGCTGCATCCCAGACAATAACCAAACATCTCTATGCGTCAGAGAGAGACCAGAGCTTCCTTTTCCCTCCGCGTTGCATTGTTTCCTTTTTCAATACGACTCCCTCCAACCCCTCCACATCAGTCCTGCGTGTGCTCATTGTGCTTTGGCGAACGCAGCGAAATCGGGGGCCCTGGGTCCATTTCGGATTATGTATATAACTTCTCTAATTAACTGCAAAAAAAAAAGAAATGCAGTCAGGAACCGTTTGCACGCTCCATCGGCTTTGAACGCACACAAGAGGCTGGCGGTGATCTGCCATAGCGCTGATATTCAGCAGTCTTGGACGCCTCTTTCAACTAGCCTGCCAAGGACAAGTACCAGACAGCTGGCGAGGAATTACAGAGTCTAAGTTGCCCTTGGTAGACAATCTCTCTCACCAGCATGCTGTAGGGATACATGCTTGCATGCATCTACAAACCTTTGTTTTTTTTTGCGACCATGAAAACCTGCATTTCCCGCCGTGTCACGCCTCGTGTCACGCTTCCATATGTGGTCACGCCTCGTGACACGTCGCGTCACCATATATGGCCGTCTCCATATATGAAGATCATGACACTGACCTCATCAAACCCTGGATAGCCATACATGGAGAAGACTAGATCATCACCTAGATCTACATATATGGAGCCGGCCAGCAACTCTACATCTGATTTTTCCTGTAATGCCTATTGTTTTGCAATGTATTGTGTCTATGTCTTGTCCGTATCTTGAACAGTGACGTCATGGACGCAAAACAAATTTCAGTGCAAGCTGACAATAAAGAAAGCTGTATCGTATCGTATAACACCAACATGCATGCGTCATATTATCTTTATTTATCCCTGTGGGAAAATTCACATGTCATAGCACCTCCCATATTCCAGTGGCTCAGGAGGTAAAGCAGCCACTTGGGGACTGGAAAGGTTCCCACTCCAGTTCGATCCCGTGTTCTCCCAGAGTTAGTATTGAAGTGTCCTTGAGCAAGACACAGAACCTCTAATTGCTCCCGATGAACAGGCCTTGCATGGTGTCCTCCACCGTCAGTGTATGAATGCGTGTGTGAATGTAATGTGCCTTAGGTCAGGGGTTCTCAACGTTTTTGGCCGGGGACCCCCGGAAATGCTTTGGCAACGTCTCGGGACCCCCGCCCCGCCCCCTCCCGACCCCCAATATAAATTGACTGCTACAATAACCTTAAACCATTTTGGGCGGGAACCCCTTTTGGTGTTTTAAGCATTGTTATAATTTAGCTATTTAAAAATAGCAGATCTACAAGCTCATAGCGCGCCACCGAGTGGCGCGCTACGAGCTTGTAGGTCTGCTATTTTTGAAAAATCGTGAAAATAAAATTTAAAAGAAATCTTTTTTTTTTTTGAAAATAATTTGGGGACCCCCTAAAATAATTTGGCGACCCCCCGAGGGGTCGCGACCCACGGGTTGAGAACCCCTGCCTTAGGTAAAGGCGCAACATAAATGTATCCATATACTCCATTGAACATTTTATTCTTGCTATATTTTATTGACTGTCCACACAGTGTGGTGAGGCATTGTATCAACATGTATACAGCAGCATACAGTGCAGTCAGTGAATGAGTTGGGGGTATATTTTTTATTTTACCTTGTATCCTGGGCCGAGCTGGTGAATGGCGAAGATCTGTGCTGGGTTGAGAGCTTCGCTGAACACGTAGATGGCCCCCAGCTGGCCACAGAACACCCTGTTTGCGTCGGCTGTCTCCGACGAGCCCAGGAAACACTTGTCATAGCTCTGTGTGGAAGAAGAGGAGAGCAGAGAGAGAGTGCAACGGGGGGTTTTAGCTGTCAAATTCAATGCCAGCTCTTGCCTCCAGGTCCTCTCTAGTGTGAGAGATATTTTTTTCCGGAATTTTGCTGGTTTAATGGGATCCTCTGCAAAGCGAGGAAGGAACTGTAAAGGGCTGTGCTTTTTCTTCTTTCTCTCTGCCCTGTAACTGTCCATTTTTTTGTTCCTTTCTAAATGAGAGTGGGCAGTTACAATATCCCTTGTGTCTCTTTTCTCTTTTCCTTTATCGTTTCCATTTTTCTCCCAATTTAGTCGTTAAGCCGATTCACCCCCTTGTGACACTACTGACCACTGCTGTTTGGTCATGGGCAGGCGGGAGCAGACAAAACCACATGTCTCCTCCCAGTGGTGGAAAAAATACTCAATTGTTTTACTTAAGTAAAAGTATCAATACTGCAATTTAGAACTACTCCGTTACAAGTAAAAGTCCGGAATTCAAAATGTACTTGAGTAAAAATACAAGAGTAATGGCATCATGCGATGCAACGCATTGTAAGATTGTAGAACGGCTATTTTGAAATGTACAAAAATGTATATATAGGGGTCGAAGTGGTTAATGTATGTTTTGTAATTGCGACCATATGTCGCAGATTACTATAAAAACCTGCAAAACCTGTCCGTCCGTCAGTGAGGTTACGCCTCGATATATGGTTGTCAGTCCATTACGCCTGTGACATCACGCTGTGTGACACATCACGCGGCGTGATGTGTCACGCCGCGCTCCATAAATGGTCAGCTCCAGCTGCACAGTAGGATTCCATCCCTACAACTATCGACCATACAATATCAACTTTTATTTGCCCTCTGGTTTTTGTCTCTCGACATTGTCCTGTATAAAAAGTAAAAAAACCAACAAAAAAACTACAAAAAAGAAGGAAAGATAAGCATTTTAGCTTGAACTTCTAGCAAGTAGAAACGAAAGCACATTGTCGCTGTCGGGCTCCACAAAAACTTAAACTTTTAACGTTTTCCCGTCAATTAAGGTCGTACTTCCGTCGTATGACAGTGTCGTGTCCATTTCCTGAAAAGTAACCGTTTTGGACATACAAGGTTTCCACCCGACGCTGTCTGAGACGATATAAAATGAGTCCCACTTCCTCCTCGCTCCCCAGAAAAAACACGACAGCTGTGGCAGCCGAGGCCGCACAGCACAGCCGAACAGACAGCCAGCTACTTTGGGACAACGTCGCTGCTTTGATCACATGACGGATCCAAAGCAAAGAGACGAAGGCGCTCTCTGACAAGCATATATCTGTACGTTTTTTGTTATTTTTTATTAACCTTTGTTTAACCCCTCGGGGGAGTCGAGGCGAGTATGCATGGGATGATCTTTCACAGTAATGCCCTACTTAGCGCTCACACTAGTACAATCTTCAGTTTTAAATGTATCCATGTGTAACTCTGAGAGGGCACAGATGACACGGAATGTGCCCTCTCAGAGTGAAACTGACACTGAGGATTTTACTGTGTACTGTACAGTCATCACCCACGGTTACATCTTCAACCACTGGCCACTGAGAAGCTTGTCTGGAGCAGTTTGTGGATTAAGTGCCTTGCTTAAGGAGGCATTTACATTTTGACAGCTGACAGTTGGAAGAGGCTAAACTACTTGAAGGGGTATTTCATTTTAATGTCTACTCTGGCTTTTGTGTGACACACCGCCAGACCCTAGTTTTTAAGTTAAGTTTTATTAAATATTTAGAGATATTTGATATTAATTTTATCATCACGCATCCCATTTCTATATCTATAAACTCTGACTGACTGACTAAATAAATGAAATGTAATGACCAATCTGTAGTGTTTTCACAATACTTTTTTGAGGGGCGCTAGCCCCTCCTATGCCCAGCTTTGTGTGTTTGTACCACAGAAATTATTTGATTGGCTGAGCACGGAATGTGATGATAAGAGCGCCCCTCACTTCACACACGTGTGATTCTTTTTGTATAACCTCATCTTGCTTGGCACCTCGATAGAGGTCATACCAAAAAAGAAAAGGGTACTTTTGCCCCAAAGAAAACATGTGTTTTGCCGGTTCTATGCAACGGAAAAAGCAACATTACACGTGTCTGCTAGCTGCTGTAAAACTGCAAACGTTTTGTGTTGAGTCAACTTGGTCATGGATCAGCGCCCAAGGTCAGAACCCTGCCCTATCCCCGGCGTTTCACAGGATAAATGTTACGGCAGTGGTTCCCAGCATTTCCTGGATCCAGGGCCCACTTGAAAATCACAAAAAAAAAGGCGTCCGCCGCCCACCCATCTGACGTGTTAAGTGGTCAGATGGCTGGGCCGCGTGCATTCTCAGAGCATGTGGAATGCCCTGACACCATCCTTTCAGCCTTAATGAATTACATTTCTGACTAATGATGTTCAATCAATCAATGAGCATTGTTTTAATAATATGGGCTGTTTGACTTACATCATTGGTGTTGACGTGCCATGCCATGTCGCCGTAGGAAACCAACTGCCCGTTGACGTAGCAACGGATCTCCGAGTTCCTCCAGCGGTTGTAGATGTGTACGATGCTGATCATGTACCACTGGAACACACACGCACACGCACACGCACACACACACACACACACACACAGACACACACACACACACACAACATACAAATCAGCATGGATATTTTCTCAAGATTTTCCACTTGTTTGAGGGGCGCTAGCCCCTCCTACGTCCAGCTTTGAGGGTTTGTGCAAACATTGTCCTAACACAAACATTGAATGCCATTAACAATGGAATGGCCAGTTTTGGCCATTCATTGTCACAACATTGCGTAAACACAAACATTGAAGACGAAGGTGAGGACGCAAATTCTCATTGGCCGGAATGAGATGATGTATGATGATAAGACCGCCCCTCACTTCACACGGGTGTGATTTTTAATATTGGAATGTCCAAAACTTTAACTTTTCAGGATTCAAATTCAAAAGCATCAAAAGTAGCAAATCAACAAGCTCAGAACACGCCACCATTGCGTTAAAAAATCTTTAAAAATATATATAATATGGAGTGCACTACAGATTCAAGTACACAGTTGTGCCTTACTTAGGTTCACTTTGCTTTCAAATATGATGCTCCGTTAATATTAACCTTCCAGCATCTTTTAAAAAAGATGCATCATTATCGGTCGTCATGAGGATTATTAAGCCTAGGCAATTTGCAATCTTCTCAGGTTTATGCCCGACAACAATGATATTATAGCAGATCTCACAACCAGCCACATCGTGACACGTTATGAGCTTGTATTAGATTGGCTCTTTTAGCCATTTGTCTTATGAATGAGCGGTGGTTGAGAAAATGTCCTTCTGGTTTTTTTTTTATAAATCTAATTCTGGCTACACAAATCAAATTAAGTGGTTATTAGAGCCGATGGATGCCTTCATAACCTTGTTCTCAAGATCATCAGTGTGGTGTGTGTCATTACAGTCATGGATGCTTTCATAACCTTGTCAAGGTCATGACAACAGTGGTGGAAAAAGTACTCAATTGTTTTACTTAATAAGTAAAGGTATCAATACTGCAATGTAGAATTACTCCAGAAGTCCAGAATTAAAAAATCACACCCTGTGAAGTGAGGGGCGCTCTTATCATCTTTCAACATGGGATGGAATTTAATGATTCAATGATTAGGTGATGTAATGATAATGTAAAACAAACGGTGTCAAAACAAACATTGCATTCTCTTTATTGTTAATGGCATTTAATGTTTGTGTTAGGGACAAGATGACGTACATTTTCCCTTCATTGTCAATGGCGTTTACATAACAAACATTGAACTAAAGACAAAAATTAAACCTGTATAGGAGGGGCTAGCGCCCCTCAAAAATATACTTGAGTAAAAGTACAAAAGTATTGGTATCAAAACTATACTTAACGCTTGGACTGCCACCCCAATAGCAGCTTATCAGTGCCTTCTTCCAGCTCTATTCATGATTTTAATTCATCATTTGAATGCCAAGAGAAAAATCTGTGATATACACAATATATAATTTTAACGGGGCAAGTATATACAGTAGTATTAGACACTAGTAGTATTAGATGGTGGCGGTAACTTCACCATTATGCTGGTGTAAACATCCGCTATCTTTCTTCACTGGTGTGTTACAGTGATCTGTGCCCCACTCCATGCGATCGTTGATTATTTTCATATCTAAGTCAAATTAAGCTCCAATCAAGCCCCGAATATCGCATTTAGAGCAGCTATGCACATAAAGACCGCGTGCGTGCGTGCGTGCGTGCGTGCGTGCGTGCGTGCGTGCGTGCGTGCGTGCGTGCGTGCGTGCGTGCGTGGATTTCGGACGGTTTTAGGTGGACGACATTGGCCCTTAGCAAAAAATGCTAAAATATGCTACATTATTTAAAACAAATACCCCGATTATAGGGAATAAAACAATTACGTCAACCCCGTCAACGGTAGTTCAAGGGTTAACCCTCTCCCTCCCTTTCACGAGTTACACAAGTTACTTTCACGAGTTACACAAGTTAATTGACTGTAGAACAGCGTCCCTCCCAGTACCAATAGCGAGTTACATGAGTTATGTTTATAGTGTTTAATTCGCATTTTTAATAAGTTTTAAGACACACAGGGTTTCCATAAAATGTCTAAAAATAGCAGATCTACAAACTCACAATGTGATGTATGCATCATACTGTATGTAAATAGCTTGGACAAAGAGGATACGCACACACACAAACACAAACACACACACACACATAAATAAAGACACATAATTGCACGCATAGATATACACTCACAGCCAGGCGTACAGATGCATGCCAACCACACACACACACACACACACACACACACACACACACACACACACACACACACACACACACACACACACACACACACACACACACACACACACACACACACACACACACACACACACAGCGCTGATACATGGAGACTTATTCATTGATCAAATAAATGGAGCCACTGGGCAATCACATTCTACTGACTCAGCACATAGCGTCCTCTGCTGTCTGTGTAGGTGTGTGTGCGTGCTTGTACGTGCACGTGCGTGTGCGTGTGTGCATATTATTTGTTCATGCACTCATCAACACAGTCCTGGAGAGCAGGACGGACAAAGAGAGAGGGAGAATAGGAAGAGAGATATATAGACGGAAAGAGAGAGAGAGAGAGAGAGAGAGAGAGATAGAGAGAGAGAGAGAGAGAGAGAGAGAGAGAGAGAGGAGTTTCCAATATCTAACAAGTGCTACCAAACTGACCAGAACATTGTGTCAGTGTGTGTGTCAGTTCACTTAAGACTCACCTTGCGAGGTTGAAAGTCGTACTTGACACAGTGCTGGAAGCCTTTGCCTTTGGACTTCAGTGACGTGACGATCAGGCAGTTCCCCACGAAGTGAGCCGAGTAGCCGATCCCTTTACTGGTGCGAAAGCTGGCGAGCAGGACAGGACAGGACAGGACAACGGTATGTTGTTAATAAGATCACGGAAATCAGGTGGAATTCAAAAGCATTTTAAACACTTAAACAGACATAAACGGATAGATGGCATGTTAGGCAGACACTAGGTTCTAGGTAGGTGTCTACCTACCTAGTATCTTGTAGTTTCATGTTTAGACAGCATGTTGTTTAGACAGATGCTACTGTAGGCTCATTGTTTACCTACATTCCTGAGCCACTACACTACACAGTTCTCCCTGCATTCTATTCACTTCATGATTTACCTTGTTTAGTGTATGTCACCCTGGATAAGAGTGTCTGCTAAACGCCTGAATAGTAAATTGAGAATTGCATGAATCGTGACGGTTCATGCGTGTAATGTAATAACTTACAAAAAACAACTGGCATCAAAACGGAAGAGTCTCAATGATCTAAATTTGTTTTCACCGACAGATTTTGGCATCGCGGCGGGTCACATTACTTCAAGCCCTGTGTGAGGCTTGGCGCCCCCAACGGAGCACACGCAGCGGGGGGGTTCCTGTGCTTCGGGGAGCCCAGGTTCCTGGATGAAACCCAACTAAATTCTTCCCTTCCCTCTTGATTCCCCCTCTATTCAGACTGCTTCCCACGCTGCTAACCTTCATGTGTGTTAAAAAAAATAAACCTCAAAGCTAAGCTTCTGCGTCACAAGAAGAAACATATCGTTGATGTCGGGCAGAAGCCTCCTATCTCCATATTTGAACCTTTAGCGTTTTTTCCTAAATTAACGCCCTACTTGATCATACTGCAGCGTTAGCTCTGGTCCATAGCTCTAATGCCTTCATTAGAGCTATGGTACTCTTCTCTTCCTGAGCTCGCATGAAATGCAGACCAGCCTCTCGTCTGTATAGCGAAAATCCAAAGAGATCAAAAGGCGGCTTGTGTGATTAGAAAGCCTACTTTCCGCGGTGGACGCACTCTGAGCCCCCCACCACACGTATAAAATGCACTTTTTGGCCAGAAAGGGATTTTGTTTTTCACCGGTGAAAAACACAGCATTGTCCACCAAGGGGTGGACAATGCTGTACCACCTCCACCAGTACATACCGGTACTTTCCCCATTGTTTTGTATTATGTTTTGACACTCTTTGGCAATGTAAACCTATGCTTTCGCATGCCAAAACAAACTCCTTTGAATTGCTTGTGACTAAACAATATTACATTGGATTCATCGGAACAACACTGCTTTGTTTTTTTCATTTCCTGAATAGTCACGGTTTTGGACATACAAGGTATTCCACCTGACAGTGACGATAATATATTTCACTTCTACACACATACACACGTTCCCACATAGCTGGAGGCACACTTCCAGCAGGTATAAATCCCTCTCAAGTGAATTCCCGGTGCATGTTAAGAGGGCGAAGGGTGCGTTATCGCTGTCTCCACGCGGACAAGGTTGGTCGGCGTCAAACAGGGAGTGGGGAGGGGAGGGGGTGGAGTGTGTGTGTGTGTGTGTGTGTGTGTGTGTGTGTGTGTGTGTGTGTGTGTGTGTGTGTGTATTACTACATGTGAAATAGACATTAGTGAGGACCGTTTTCCTGGTCCTCACAATTACACGTGTTGTTTTTATGGTTGGAGTATACATTTACATTATAATAAAAAGATTCAGGATGGGGTTAGGTTTAGGATTAGACCTGTAGAGGCTAGGTTACGCCTGATATACACTTAGTTGGGCGCTGGTGTCGTGCACCGAAAAACAGCTGATCTACAAGCTGAGAAGAGCTTGTAGATCTGCTATTCTTCGGCTTTAGGTTTATGGTTAAAAGTGGCACAATTAATATTTTGTGTGTGTGTGTGTGTGTGTGTGTGTGTGTGTGTGTGTGTGTGTGTGTGTGTGTGTGTGTGTGTGTGTGTGTGTGTGTGTGTGTGTGTGTGTGTGTGTGTGTGTGTGTGCGTGTGTGTGTGTGTGTGTGTGCGTGCCTGTGTGTGGGGGCAACTGCAACTGCAGGAGCGCGATAAGAAGCTGAAGGCAACGTGTGCTGCATGCACTCCTCGCTCAGCTCAGGCTCACCATGACAACCGGTTACCGGGGAAACCGTGGATTACATGCTCTCCTCTCCTCCTCGCTCTCTTCCTCTAGCTCTGCCATTTATCATAGCTCATCCTTTTGCCGTGTCATCCAGAGAGAAAAGGAAGACAGGACGCCCGGTCACATCCCCCCCACCTGCTGACACACCACCTTCCAACCCCCCCCCCCCCCCCCCCCTCTCTCACGTGACGATGTGTGTGGCGTGTTCGGAGTTGTGGATTAGCTAGCCGGCTGACACTGATTAAACATGTCTGATTTGGGGGGAGGAAAGGGGGGGGGGGGGGTAGTACCAGACTGGAGTTCAACCCCCATTAACTAACCCCTTAAACCCCTGCCTGCATAGACAGACGTTCATTGGTGAACACCATATGTGCTACCCAGCACGGAGAGGTCTAAGTATGAGTAACCCCCAGCATTCGTATTCTGGGAAAACCTTTGCAGGAAATTGCCACTTCCTGCAAAGACATTTAATGTAGGTTATTTCCCGGGACCATCAGAGCTCCTTGAGGGGCAGTTCCAAATGGACCCTTGCAGGACTGCAACGGGAGTCCTTGGAGGTAGTAGATGAACATTTTCCATCACAGTTTTAGTCGACAAAATCAACACTGTCGACCACCCACATTTATTCAGAAAAGACTGCACATCAGAGACTTCCAAATGTGTCTATTAAAAGATGTCGTTTGTTTCAAGTTCCTACAAGGCAGAGAACAAATATGACGTCTGAACTCGCAGTAAAATTTCCAGCTGACAGAAGATGTTGGTGTTAATGATCACACAGATTTTCCAACCAAACAATGCATTTGTATATTGTAGGACATGCATTATAAATACTGACACTAGTCCAGGCTCCAAATGCAACATCTGATGATGACAGCCAAGACAGCACCAGAGACTAAAACGTCAGTTTTATACCTAACCGTGCATTATCAGACATAGGATTTGGGATGGAATTAGATTCATCATGCGCCTCATACTTATAACGATCCAATTCAACACAAAAAACAAAAAAAATAGCCTATGTGCTTATAAGTTGTGAGATCTATCTAAACTTTAAAACAGTTTTAAAGGGATATTTCAATTTCAAATATAAATATACATTATAACAAATATAAAAAAAGAAAAAGTAATGGAAAAATCACGCCCCCCTCACGCATTAGAATGAGACATTTTGGCCGATATCGATATCCGATATAATTAATTGCTGTTACTGTATGGCCGATATTACCGATGTCGATAGGATCTCATTCGGTATTCAAAAATTATAATAATTTTGCCCATTCTGACAAATACGTGTAACAGAGTATCTGCACTGCAGGCTTAGGGAAGTCAGATTTAACTTAAATACCTTTTATATTTAATATTGTGAGCTTGTAGATCTGTTCAAGCTGTTACTTTGGGCTTGTTTATCTGTAAAGACAGGCCGATTAATCGGACCGATTAATTAATCGGGCTGATTGATTAATCGAACCGATGCCGATTAATCTAAAAACAACTAAAATCGGCCGATACCGATGTGTTTGCGATTAATCTAAAAACAACTAAAATCGGCCGATACCGATGTGTTTGCGATTACTCTAAAAACAACTAAAATCGGCCGATACCGATGTGTTTGCGATTAATCTAAAAACAACTAAAATCGGCCGATACCGATGTGTTTGCGATTAATCTAAAAACAACTAAAATCGGCCGATACCGATGTGTTTGCGATTAATCTAAAAACAACTAAAATCGGCCGATACCGATGTGTTTGCCGATTAATCTCCCATCACTATATCTCACGCATTAGAAGGGCATTCTAATAGGTGAGTGGGCTGTGATTCTTCCATTACTTTTTTCACAAATGTTTTATGTTTTTTTATATTTATTTTATTTGAAATTGAAATATTTAAATCAGACCAAATTCGCATTAACACTTTGTAATACATTGCAGATGATATAATCACTATTGTCAACAACAGCATGTGGAGGGGTGTTGTCCATTTGGGGTAGTTTTTGACTGCTAGTTGTGTTTTGTTTTGTTTTTTGTTTGTTTTTTCTTGTATTTTTTCTTTCGTGTAAGTCATGTGTATTTTGTATGCTTTATTGAAAAATCATTAAAAAACTTTAAAAAATCAGACCAAATTCTTATTGTCGGTTAACGGTTAACTACTTTGACTTCGTTGACCGGGGTCCCCCAGGGGTTTATACTTGGTCCTTTCTATTTGCGTAAAATATCGATGCGATGGATTGTATGTCGGCTAATTGTCGGTGAACGTCTGTCTACTTTCGCTAAATTTGCTACAGGGATGCTAGGGATCATGTGGTAAACGATTAACACCCCTAGCAGAGATACCAAATGATTCAATTACAGTTAATATGAAACGGGTGGTGTGCCTCAAGGAGAACTTGGTAGTCTTGGGGGGGGCAGGGTGAGTAGACGAGAATAGGAAGGAAGGAAGTAAAGCAGGCAGGAAGGAAGGAGCGCAGAACGCAGGAACGGGGGGCGGGGGTGTAGAGTTCAATTAAATCAAAGGTCAGAGCTAATGAAGCGTCACAGTAGCTAACGGCTCACACTTACGGACAGCCACGGAACGAACCAACCAGCCCGGCGGCTACAGCGTGCAGCGCCGAGATCCCCCCCCCCCCCCCCCGCCCCACCCACCCACCCAGGGCAGGCAGCACCCACTTCCTTAATGGAGTGCCCTGACATTTTCAAAGTTACGTTCTTAATTCTTATTCATTATCAGTTTATCTATTAACATTCATATTCATTGAGTCAGCGGAGTCGAACGCCGAGACGTCAAGTCGAGGGAACACTTGGGTATTATTATTCCGTGGTCTGGAAAAAAGGGGGGGGATTAGGAAAAGCAGACAGGGGATTTGAGAGGAAAGGGGGAAGAAGAATTTACCGGATTTTTAACAACCTTTTTTTTTTTTTTACCATCGGTGTTGACGTTCTATGTGTCCCCAGGGGGGGGTGGGGATGGGGGAGTTAGTTTAACCACTTGAACCCCATATGGTTGAGCAGAGTGAGTCCCT
>NC_136789.1:20151890-20161890 GCF_951216825.1 Electrona antarctica | reverse complement strand
GACCTGTGTCACATGATATCATTATTGAATCACATGATGATGCGCTGTATTATTCATATAGTAGATGAGGGGTGCACACACAGATGCGACACACCAAAGATCCGACATGCGGAAATCACCTGTCGCTCCCGAACATGCGTTGGTTCGACATGCGTTGCTCCGTGCTTGCGGTTAGGGTTAAGTTAGGGTTTGAGGTAGGTTGTCGGTCTAATGACAGTCGGACAAATAGTATGTCGGAACTAAAGCCTGTACACAATACACATATATACGTATATTGTTGAACTGTTGCACTCTTATGTGTCATTTGTGCATATCTCCTCATAATATCTCCTACATTTTTTTATTCAGAACTGGTCTGACTGATTTGTCACCGTGAAGTAACTGTGTGCCTGATGAGGCTAGGCAGAAAGCTGATGGTGTCTCTGGTGCTTATGTCTGGACTGTCGTCATCAGATGTGGGATTTTAGGGTGCTAAATGGAGCCTGTCTGTGAGAAATCGTGTCAGTATTTAAATAATGCGTGTCATACAATATGACAACAAATACATCATTTGGTTGAAAATCTGTGCCTATCCTTAACACACCAAAAAGCTCCCATCAGCTGAAAATTATACAGCAAGTTTAGGCGGTGCATTTTGTTGTGGCCTTGTCGAAACTCGAAAACATCTTTTAACCCAGCATCTGTATTGTGGGGAACGCTTTAGCTGAAAATAGCAGCTCGAGAAGTCAATCAGCTATTATCTGCGATGCATGTGTCCACAGCATGTGGTATAGTATGACATTAAGGCTAAAAGAATAACAAGTCCTGGGGACTGGTTTACATTGGGTGGATGGATGGATGGATGGATGGATGGATGGATGGATGGATGGATGGATGGATAGATAGATAGATAGATAGATAGACAGATAGATAGATAGATAGATCTTTTTAGGCCAATTTTGAATGAAACCAGTGATACACATGCATCCTTTAATGGATAGTGTCAGGGCATTACATATGAGAATCTTCAATGAGAATTTTCCCAAATTTGGATGGTCCCTTCCATACGCATACAACAGCAGGTGTTTGAGCAGAGCAAATAGGATTATGAAGAACAAACACCACCCCAGAAATGGACCGTTTGTTCCTGGGGTGTCTCAAAGACAAGGACAAGGTCAAAACAACATAACAAAACAACACAAAAACCTGCATTCAACCTGTAAATACTCCTAAGTAGATCTGCTCACATTCACGGTTTACATGCACTAATGTACAGAGGATTAACATTTACGATTACATTTTTACACACTGGTATCAAATTGCTACCCAGTAGTAATGTAATGTTGATGACATTTGGATTTGGATACCGGAATCCGTATCGGTAAGAAAGAAAACGGTGTCGGAAAACTTCCACTAAACACACGTTCAAACGCGTGGTTCTGAAATACCAATACCATCTGGACTGTGGATTCCTCTGGGATTTGTCGTGTGCAACTAAGTCTGCAGCACATTAGAGATTGCGATTAGAGACATCCCACAGATCCACCTCTCTCTCTCTCTCTCTCTCTCTCTGTTCGTTCCACCTTCTCTCTGTCCATTAAAAAATAAGTACTCACACCGCTGTTCAATAGCGCATTAGAGACTTTTCTAAAGTGGGAGACTCCGATGACAAATGTTGACTTTTTTGGCTGCTTCCCTGCCTGCGCTGGGCTGTGCTGGACTGGACTGCAGTGAGCAGCGGTAATGAGCCGTACAACTTATGAGAGCCATTATCCCCGGCAGTGGGAAAGGACGTAGAGGACATTGGAGGCTCTCAGGAGGACGGGGGAAGAAGGGGCATTTGAGGTATACGACTGTACAACATGCACGCGCACACACACACACGCACACGCACACACACACACACACACGCACACACACACACCCGCGGGCTGTTTTGTAACAAAGCTCTCCATCTAAATTCCAGCACCTCTACTGAAACCTCAACTGTCACCGCTCACGTGCGCGTTATGCACCATTTGTGTACCATCGCTGTCGGGCATAAACCTCTTATCTCCATGTTCTAACTTTTTGTTAACACCCCACTTGATCATATGTATACTACAGATCATATGTATACTACAGATCATATGTATACTACAGATCATATGTACAGTATACTACAGATCATATGTATACTACAGATCATATGTATACTACAGATCATATGTATACTACAGATCATATGTATACTACAGATCATATGTACAGTATACTACAGATCATATGTATACTACAGATCATATGTATACTACAGATCATATGTATACTACAGATCATATGTACAGTATACTACAGATCATATGTACAGTATACTACAGATCATATGTATACTACAGATCATATGTATACTACAGCGTTACCTTGATCATAATGTATACTACAGCGTCACCCAAAAGCATCAAAAGTAGCAGATCCACAAACTCGAAACGTGGCGCAAAGCGACACGACATGTTTTGAGCTCATGGATCTGCTACTTTTTAATTTGAATCCTGAAAAGTAGCAGTTTTGGATATACACTACAAGGTTTCCACCTGACGGAGATGGTATATCGTTGCTGTCAGGAGGAAATCACCTAACTCCATGTTTATGATTTTGTTTTGCATGAATCAGTGCTATTGAACACCCTTTACGTCTGTGTGTTGTTTTGAAAGTATTGAAAAGTAGTAAAAAAAGTGCTTGGGACAAAACCTCTTAACTCCATTGGACCCTCAAACTGCTAAAACAGCTAACTCCACCACCTCTCCCCCTTTCATGAACGTAATTGACAATACTGTATACGTGTGGTTTCTTCCCGACAGCCGAGATATGTTGTTTGGAATGTGCTGGTCTCTCTACATTTCCCAGGCTTTGTGTAAACACACACACACACACACACACACACACACACACACACACACACACACACACACACACACACACACACACACACACACACACACACACACACACACACACACACACACACACACACACACACACACACACGCTATTTACTGAATAATATTTACTGAGGCTACAGAGAGAATTCTGCTGGATGTCACCTTGGAATAATCCATCGGTACACAGATTAGTGACTCATAACTCTGAGAGTGTGCAAGTAAAGTATAACCAAATGGACCCTTGGTTATATCTATACACTCTCAGAGTTCATGGATTCCATAGGTTTATTTCAGTAATGAAAAACAAAAACAAAAAAACGTATAAACTTGACCTGTATTTTGATATATACTGTATATAATTTTATTTTTTTAATTCTGTGAACTACTGTCTTTTGGCAAATTTTGTATAGTCTAAAACATTAACATACTTATATTTATAAGACATGTATAAAATACATTTATTTTCAGAAATGCATAATTGTTAGATTGTAATGTAATGCATGTCTTTCTAGAAACCTACAGTCAGTGCCTAGTGAGCTAGGCAGATTTCACACAGCTTTTTCACACAGTGTAGTTCCAAATTCAGCCACGGGGTGGCGCTTCTTAGAGTGAGCAAACTGGGGCATAGACACACTCCCTCATGCAAACAGATATAGATTGATTGCACATTGTATAAATGTTGGTTCGAATCCACCACACAACACCAATGGTTTTGATAATGTGGATTCTTGTTCACTCTCTCACGTCCCTGTCTCTCGCCACTCTCCTCTCTCAAACACCAGCCGAAGAAACTGCCAAAGAAACCATCTTAAAACAAGACGGAATCTAATAAAGCATCCCCTCCCTGTCCAATATTTAGCTATTGAAAGAAAGTCACTGTGTGCGCAGTTTTGTGAATGAAGCTGCACAAAAGCACAGTGCAGTGGGTTCAGTGGCGAAGCCACACTGTCCAGGCTGACTGGCTTGTGGGCCTGCATGCATTGCATTCTCACCCCATCAGTATGCAAATTGAACGCTGCTGAGTCGGCAGAAGCAGGCCTTCGCACAGCTCTTGAGCGGGCACCTTGCTCCGATGGCGCCTTGCTCGGCCACGGGCACGCCTCACCAGGTCTCAAACCTGCTTTTGAGGGCATGCCTGATGCCTTGTTTTCAGACAGTGCCCTCAATACTCTCATACCCGTCAAACTACTTCTCCAAAGTGAGTGACACCCACAACCATAACGCTAGAGGGAGCGACAACGATCTGGTACCACCCACATTTAGAACAAACATGGGGAAAGGTCTCATTGTACTGCTCTGCCACCGCAAAGTGGAATGCCCTGACACCATCCATTAAAGGATGTTTTTTTATCAGGAGACCAAAACGGGAGGTAAATGTTATGGTCCCATCTCTTTTGTACATACAGTATAGTGTTTGTATTTGTTGTAACTACTGTATGTTGAATAATTGAATACATACAGTAGGACCACAATGGAAACAAGTCCCCGGCATTTTTTTTTGTGTTATCTTTTTGTATGGTGATGATGTCTGATGATGACGTATTGACCCACATGGTCACAGGGGGTGGAATAATAATGCATAATTTATGGGAAATTGTTGGCAGAAAACCGAATAGCCGAATATGATTAATATTATATATCTTTTCTTTTGTACCATTGTTGTCATGGCCTTTGTTGCAGAGCTACATGATGATGGCAAAAGACATGATTACATTGTGATCACGTCATCACAACAATACAGTAGGTTACGAAAGGTAACCCCGCTTCTTTGACTATTCGGTTTTCGGCTCTAATATAAACCGAACCGAATATTCGGCTATTCGCTGGACGAATATTTGCTACACACAAAGTCACATGTTGGAGTGGCTAGCACCGCTCAAAAAACAAACAAACCACCCCCCCCACCCCGAAAAACTGGTCTCTGGTTGGTTTACCTGCGATCATGTCGTCCACGGAGCTCATCCTGAGAAGCACCTGCTGGATGAGGCCCACCTCGGTGCTGGTCTGCAGGTTGCGCACGCTCTTGCGCAGGATGGCGGTGAACATGCTCCAGATCTCCGCCTGGCAGGTGACCTGGCAGTGGGACAGCAGCTCCACCATGCAGCCGATGCTCTCAGCCTCCGCTATGATGAAGTTCATCTCCAGGTCAAACTCGCCGCCCACCAGCTTTAATGGAGAGGAAGGAGACGAGATAAGATATGATGAGACATTTATTTATTGATATGATGTGATGAGACATATCACTTAGAACCCGGGTTTTAAGTGATATGTCATGAAGGTGACATATCACTAAGTGATAGCTGAAGTGACACATATATCACTTCATCTCCAGGTCAACCTCTCCGCCCACCATCTTTGGAGAGGAGAGGAGGAGATGAGGTCAGTGGTGGAATGTAACTAAGTACACTTACTTAACTACCGTACTTAGGTACAATTTTGAGGTATTCATACTTTACTTGAGTATATGTCACATTTTCTGTACTTTCCACTACATTTCAGAGGCAAATATTGTACTTTGACTCCACTACAATTATTTTAAAACTTTTGTTATTAGTTACTTTGATTATTTATTATTACTAAACATACAGTAACCACTTCAGCCCTATACAGTACGAGTACATGTTTCGGCCATTTACAAATAGTCATGTAACAAATGTGAGTCCTCTTTTTAAGATATGATGAGACAGGCATTTATTGATAACGCGAGGGGACATTCAGTCGCCAGAAGGCAGCACAGCAGTCACATGGAATAAAGCACAATAAGAATATCACGACTGACACGTTTTGGCAGGACAAGGCTTATGAGGACGACTTCACCCAATTTCAACCTAACTTCATATAATTGGTCGTCACTACAACTCATGATAAAATGGTAACTTTTCTTTTTGTCTGTGTCTTATAGGAGGGCTGTGGACAGGGGGCGTGAAAGGGGAATGGTCACTGTAGCATGAGTTTAGTGAGTTTAGTTTAGTTCAGGGGTACTCAAATACAAATCTTGAAAGTCCACAAATCATATTTTGAATGAGACAAATGCCTGTTTATTCAGTCAATTAAGCCAAGTTTATACAAATCGGATCCCATCACAACCAATTCCCCTCCAAACATCCTCTGTTAATAATCAGGAGAGGTATTGTGTTTTGACACAATAAAGAACACTTTTCTTTTTAAACCCAGACCGGATCGTAAGAAAGGAAGCTAAATTGTGGTGCTGTTCTCCACACTGCACACTGTGTCAAACACTGACTGCTTAATAAGAGGAATAGCAGTAGCAGTAAGTCAGCGAAGGAGGGAGTTGAAGGAGCAGGAGAGGAGAGAGAGAAAGGAGGATGATATCAGGGTCAAGGGAGTATAGGAAGGGGTTGGGGAGGAGGAGGGGGTAGGGGGTCAAAGGTGAGGTGGGTGACGGCTGAGAGACGGGAGATGAGTGGGAACTGAGGGGAGAGTGAGGAGACAGACCCCGCTCCCAAGGGAAGACTATGGAGTATGGACCCACTGCACACAAAATGTGGTGGAAAGAACAACCTGAACAGAACAACCTGCCCACTATAATAAGGCATCAGAGACACATACTTCCCACAGATTACACACACCCAAAGTGAGTTTGAAACTATGACCAACGACAAAAAAAATCCCATATCCTACAGTATTGGGAGAAATACAACAATGTGCAAACACAGCAGCAACTGTTGCGACAAAAGAAGGTTAGCCAATGGAATACAACCACCCTCAGGACTACTACCTGCACCAAGTAGACCGCTAGACCTACTGCACAAACAGAGCTACTACCTTTAAACACATCGTACATCTGAGGGTTTTTTGTATGCTATTTAAATAGTCTTGAGAAAAAAAAGCTTTATACCCTGTATAAAGTATGTATATAACGACGCAATGTGACATAGCTCTGTTTACAAAATGCTGTACCCCCTCCAACTGTACAGTGTATATACTTTCCCCATTTCCATTATATTTTGACACTTGCTTTGGCAATGTAAACGTATGTTTTCTCATGCCAATAAAGCTCCTTTGAATTGAATTTAATCGAGGGATGAGGAGAAGTACATGTAAGGGGCAAATAGGGGAATCGTGGATGCAGGGAGGAGGTGAAGAGAGGGAGAGAGCGGGAGCGTGGGGGGGAGGGGGAGAGGAAAGCATGGAGGTCATGGGGGAGGGGAGGGAGGGGTTAACCGGAGATGAGGAGAGGAACAAACAGAGGAATGAAGAGAAAGAGAACAATGAGTGAAGTGTAGTGAAGTGTTTCAACCTTTCAAACTCTGAAGGATACTGATTACTGAAGGTGCTTGCGCACGCACGCATCCTTCCCTCTGTGTGTGTGTGTGTGTGTGTGTGTGTGTGTGTGTGTGTGTGTGTGTGTGTGTGTGTGTGTGTGTGTGTGTGTGCATGCTGTGACAATAACAACTCTCCACGCTGAACTAACTACACTCTCGGAAATACAGAAGGCCTAAAGTAGAATCCATTGCCAAAAGATGGCACATACAGTGCGCACGCGCGCGCCGCACGCACGCACGCACGCACACACACGCACACACACACACACACACACACACACACACACACACACACACAGAGAGAGAAAGAGAATAGCAGGAAGAGCGAGCAAGTAAAAACCATCCTTGAATAAAGAAGCAAACCATTAGTCAGAAATGAGATAATTTAATAATGGACCATAATGACAGGGGACAGTACAGCCTCAATGCACCACACACACACACACACACACACACACACACACACACACACACACACACACACACACACACACACACACACACACACACACACACACACACACACACACACACACACACACACACACACACACACACACACACACACACACACACACACACACACACACACACACACACACACACACACACACACACACACACACACACACACACACAGCGATCGAGGACATGATGGCCATTAACAGCTGAAGCTAATTGCGGGGATTAAATTGGACAGGTAGATTTATAGAGAGATAATAGGTTAGGACTGTCCGGCGGACAGCACAGAAGAGCCTCAGACTAATTTATTCTCGGCGGTCGTATGACGTAAAATAGCAAACCTCTAGAAGCTCGGCTATTCTGGGCCTTATCTCACCATCTCGCGACGAGAACAAGCCTGGAAAAGTACTAGTACTACAGCTGAAAGTGTCTATATGCAGGGTGATTTCGACCAATCACGACATGGGTTTCATGCCGTGCAATTTCTTTAACATATTTCACAGGTTTTGGGTTTGTTTCCATGCGCTTACAGTACGACTCGGTCCTCAAAGGTCCTCAAAAGCTAATTTGGGCCCTCTGCTCAGGAAGTGGTGCCAAGTGCCAACTCTGAGTTCTGGGAACCCACAACTTATACTTTCATTTTGTTTTTCAAAAAATAGCATATCTATACCTGAAGCTTGTTGTCTGCTATTTTTGCTATTATTTTATTGGGGTTTCAAAGTCAAAAATAGATATTTTGAGTAGCAGTTCTAGTCTAGATGAATTAGAACTGGAAGACAATTGATCATCTCCGATGCCAACCACAAGGGGAGGTACAGTACATGTAAATCCATATCAAAAGGAGGTGTCACTTCACTACCTGCGTTTTTTTTCTTTCTCCTGTTTATCGATGACATGTATTTTTTGCCTTAATCTTTTATGCCATGTTGATGAATTGAATACATCGAACCGCAATGGAAACAGGTCCCTATAGGCCCTTTCTATTCAAACAGTCCCTCCGGTCAGGGGTTTGGCTACATGGGCTAGCTCTCTCATTAGCATGCACTGCAGTATGTGTGTCATGTGTTTTCATATCGACACGTTCAGCCAGGTCCATTCCTCCCCTCATTGAAAGGCTCTTCATTCATTGTGGCCGAGATTAATCAGGGTCACCCTGGGGTCTCTACCATTACGATAACACACGCACGCACGCACGCACACACACACACACACACACACACACACACACAGTGTGTGTGTAAGCATTCAATCATGTCCTTTCTCTCCCTCTCTCTCAAATCACCTCTTCAACATCTCTGGCCACCCACCTCACTGCATCTCGTTTCTCAGTCTGTCGATCCTCTCTCTCCCTCTTTCTCTTCCCACTTTTTCTCTCTCCCCCTCTCTGTCTCGTTCTCTCCATCTCTCTCTCTCGCTCCATCTCTCTCTCTCTCTCTCTCTCTCTCTCTCTCTCTCTCTCTCTCTCTCTCTCTCCAACTCTCTCCAACTCTCTCCAACTCTCTCCAACTCTCTCCAACTCTCTCCAACTCTCTCTCTCTCTCTCTCTCTCTCTCTCTCTCCCTCTCTCTCTCTCTCTCTCTCTCTCTCTCTCTCTCTCTCTCTCTCTCTCTCTCTCTCTCTCTCTCTCCCTCTCCCTCTCCCTCTCCATCTCTCTCTCTCTCTCTCTCTCTCTCTCTCTCTCTACCTTTAGGCCTATTTCTGTCTCTCTCTCCAACTCTCTCTCCATCTCTGTCTGTCTCTTATCTCTCAACATTTCTCACTCCCCCCCCCCCCCTCCCTCAGTGAGGTGAATTGATCCAGTGCTCTCCATGAACCCATTAGCAGGGATCAGACCAACCCCCTGAACGAGGACAGCGGAATAAAAGATAGGAAGAATTAATTCAGCCGCCAGATCGAATTCTCTCCTCCTCCTCTGAGGTTCCCAATTACACAAACCCACCGGGGGCCGCGAGTGTGTGCGTGTTCCATATATGTGACACCTAGCCGCTACATTACAGTGTGTGTGTGTGTGTGTGTTCCATATGATATGACACCTCTACAGCACTCTCTAAGCACGCTGCACCACTGTGCGTGGTACAGTACTGTATGTACCGTACAGTGCATCTGCGTTTCTGCTGTGTACTGTACATACACACACTGTACTCTGTGTGTGTGTGCGTGCGTGCGTGCGTGCGTGTGTGCGTGCGTGCGTGTTTGTGACTTAGAATGTCTGCCAGCGTACAGTATGTGTGTGCTTGCGTGCGTGTCTCACAAACTTCGATAAAGTTGGACACATACTTGGATATGCGTGTAATAAATGCACATTTGCATGTGTGTGTGCGTGCGTGTGAGAGTGAGAGAGAGACATACTGT
>NC_136789.1:20141032-20151690 GCF_951216825.1 Electrona antarctica | reverse complement strand
AGAGAGAGAGAGAGAGAGAGCAGACAAACTGCTCTAGAACAACAATCAGTTTAACCACTTGATCGAACCTTCTATAGTCTATACATCGGATATTTAAAAATATCGGATATTAAAATATCGATCTACAAGCGCACAATGCATTGCAATGAGAGTTGCTTAAAGTTTATAGATTTTTTAAATATTTATACATTTATGCCTATATAAATGTACCATTTTACATTTTAAGAACACAAATCTTGTACGAGGGGTCCGTGGCACAAAATATTTTCAGATGGGGGTCTGTGGCAAAATACTTTGGGGGTCCCTGACATGAAAAGGTTTGAGGACCACTGTTCTAGAACATTGGTTCTCAAAGTGGGTTCCAGGGGGCCCCCCGCTGCACTGAGAGCTTGTAGATGTCGAAAATATTAGAAAAATATGGAACGTTTTTTGGAACATTTTGAATAACTTTACTTTACAGTTGGGGGTCCACGGCCAAACACATATCACGGTGGGGGTCCTTGACAGGTTTGAGTACCACCACTCTATAGGAGCCGACCTACCTCAGCCAATATTGTTTATACCGTACGTGGAGTGAGAAACGGTGGGGCGCTGACACAGCCTGAGGGGACGTTAATTTATTTTGTTACGTTTCCAAACGCAAAATGCGATGCAAATTTCATTCCTGTGTGTCCGTCACGGCCGATTGGGCTGTTGTCGCGGTCTGTTTTGATGCGCACATTCATTCAAAATGAGGAATAAATGTAAACTAAGTCTCTGCAGCTTCAGCATGGCTAACATCTAGAAGATGGCTGATGCAACCACATCAAAGTAAGCAGATTTTTATTCCCCCATGTGCACACACACACACACACACACACACACACACACGCACGCGCACACACACACACAGTAGAAGAGTGTAGTAGAGGGATACATTTCCAGTGGGCACAAAAAACCTTGTGGGCACCTCACTTTCTTTATTCTTTTTTTTAGAATGTAAAAATAAAAATAAAGATAATGAATTCTTTGGATAATTGGCGGAAATAATGCAAAGTATACATGATTTGAACACGGACGGTATGTACTACATAATTATCACGATCAGGACAACCCTACTAAACCACATGTGCAGTTGCAGCCGGAAGACAACACAATTCTATAGGAAACTAATAATGGTGTAACGCAACGCGACAGGTATAAAACGCTAATAAACAGTGTACAGTTTGATAAAGTGAGAAAGGATATTGCAGTGAGTGAGGAGCAGCGACAGTTCATTACAGACATACATACAGACAGACAGACAGACAGACAGACAGACAGACAGACATTCCCTGTATTTATAGGTAGACATTGGGCCTTAAATGTAAGAAAAGCGACATGTATTTGACCCCTCATTTGTAAAATAAATGTACAGATATCATCTCTTTGAAAACATGGTGCCCACTATAGTGCTGTGAGTGTCAGCACTGTTCCGGTTCCCACAGTGGAGTGGTATGATGACTCACCCACACACTGTTGTCTCCTCTCAGCATGCTGAACAGCAGCTTCAGCTCTTTGACTGTGATGCTGTAGCTGGCCATGACTCCTAGCATGTCTACCAGGAGGTCTGAGAGAGAGAGACAGAGAGAGAGAGAGAGAGAGAGAGAGAGGGAGAGGGAGAGGGAGAGAGAGAGAGAGAGAGAGAGGGAGAGGGAGAGAGAGAGAAACACACACAGAGTTTTATACTACGTAAATGCAAAACATTGCTGTGTTATTATTATATCAAGCTAATGTATGTTTTGTCATGCTAACGAATGAATTGAAATTGAATTGACAGACAGAGAGAGAGATAGTGAAACGCACGAACGAACGCACGTACGCAGTACGCACGCACGCACGCACGCACGCACGCACGCACGCACGCACGCACGCACGCACACGCACACACACACAGATGAGATGAGATCAGTGTGTGTTGATGAGTCATGGTTTGGAAGGCCGTGCACTGACGGCAGGAAGCACTGAGCTATGGCAGGATGCCCCGAAGCTCCTGGACCATCCATGTGATGGAAGAGCAGTGAGGTCATCAGAGATTTGATTTTGGATTGATTTTGGGTGCAGCGGTGGTCTAAAGGTTAGAGGAGCACACTTGTTGCCGGAAAGTTGCTGTTTGGTGTGTGTGTGTGTGCGCATGTGTGCGTGTGCGTGCGTGCGTGTGTGCGTGCGTGCGTGCGTGCGTGCGTGCGTGCGTGCGTGCGTGCGTGCGTGCGTGCATGTTTTTGAGCTTGAATTTACTCCTGAAAAGTAACAGTTTTGGACATGTTTCCACCCAACAGAGACGATATAACTCTATGATCCATACCACATAACACCAGACCTGTGTCACATGATATCATTATTGAATCACATGATGATGCGCTGTATTATTCATATAGTAGATGAGGGGTGCACACACAGATGCGACACACCAAAGATCCGACATGCGGAAATCACCTGTCGCTCCCGAACATGCGTTGGTTCGACATGCGTTGCTCCGTGCTTGCGGTTAGGGTTAAGTTAGGGTTTGAGGTAGGTTGTCGGTCTAATGACAGTCGGACAAATAGTATGTCGGAACTAAAGCCTGTACACAATACACATATATACGTATATTGTTGAACTGTTGCACTCTTATGTGTCATTTGTGCATATCTCCTCATAATATCTCCTACATTTTTTTATTCAGAACTGGTCTGACTGATTTGTCACCGTGAAGTAACTGTGTGCCTGATGAGGCTAGGCAGAAAGCTGATGGTGTCTCTGGTGCTTATGTCTGGACTGTCGTCATCAGATGTGGGATTTTAGGGTGCTAAATGGAGCCTGTCTGTGAGAAATCGTGTCAGTATTTAAATAATGCATCATTTGGTTGAATCTGTGCCTATCCTTAACACACCAAAAAGCTCCCATCAGCTGAAAATTATACAGCAAGTTTAAGCGGTGCCTTTTGTTGTGGCCTTGTCGAAACTCGTAAACATCTTTTAACCCAGCATCTGTATTGTGGGGAACGCTTTAGCTGAAAATAGCAGCTCGAGAAGTCAATCAGCTATTATCTGCGATGCATGTGTCCACAGCATGTGGTATAGTATGACATTAAGGCTAAAAGAATAACAAGTCCTGGGGACTGGTTTACATTGGGTGGATGGATGGATGGATGGATGGATGGATGGATGGATGGATAGATAGATAGATAGACAGATAGATAGATAGATAGATCTTTTTAGGCCAATTTTGAATGAAACCAGTGATACACATGCATCCTTTAATGGATAGTGTCAGGGCATTACATATGAGAATCTTCAATGAGAATTTTCCCAAATTTGGATGGTCCCTTCCATACGCATACAACAGCAGGTGTTTGAGCAGAGCAAATAGGATTATGAAGAACAAACACCACCCCAGAAATGGACCGTTTGTTCCTGGGGTGTCTCAAAGACAAGGACAAGGTCAAAACAACATAACAAAACAACACAAAAACCTGCATTCAACCTGTAAATACTCCTAAGTAGATCTGCTCACATTCACGGTTTACATGCACTAATGTACAGAGGATTAACATTTACGATTACATTTTTACACACTGGTATCAAATCGCTACTCAGTAGTAATGTAATGTTGGTGACATTTGGATTTGGATACCGGAATCCGTATCGGTAAGAAAGAAAACGGTGTCGGAAAACTTCCACTAAACACACGTTCAAACGCGTGGTTCTGAAATACCAATACCATCTGGACTGTGGATTCCTCTGGGATTTGTCGTGTGCAACTAAGTCTGCAGCACATTAGAGATTGCGATTAGAGACATCCCACAGATCCACCTCTCTCTCTCTCTCTCTCTCTCTCTGTTCGTTCCACCTTCTCTCTGTCCATTAAAAAATAAGTACTCACACCGCTGTTCAATAGCGCATTAGAGACTTTTCTAAAGTGGGAGACTCCGATGACAAATGTTGACTTTTTTGGCTGCTTCCCTGCCTGCGCTGGGCTGCGCTGGACTGGACTGCAGTGAGCAGCGGTAATGAGCCGTACAACTTATGAGAGCCATTATCCCCGGCAGTGGGAAAGGACGTAGAGGACATTGGAGGCTCTCAGGAGGACGGGGGAAGAAGGGGCATTTGAGGTATACGACTGTACAACGTGCACGCGCACACACACGCGCACACACACACACACACACACACACACACACACACACACACACACACACACACACACACACACACACACGCACACACACACACCCGCGGGCTGTTTTGTAACAAAGCTCTCCATCTAAATTCCAGCACCTCTACTGAAACCTCAACTGTCACCGCTCACGTGCGCGTTATGCACCATTTGTGTACCATCGCTGTCGGGCAGAAACCTCTTATCTCCATGTTCTAACTTTTTGTTAACACCCCACTTGATCATATGTATACTACAGCATATGATCATATGTATACTACAGCATATGATCATATGTATACTACAGCATATGATCATATGTATACTACAGATCATATGTATACTACAGATCATATGTATACTACAGATCATATGTATACTACAGATCATATGTATACTACAGATCATATGTATACTACAGATCATATGTATACTACAGATCATATGTATACTACAGATCATATGTACAGTATACTACAGATCATATGTACAGTATACTACAGATCATATGTATACTACAGATCATATGTATACTACAGATCATATGTACAGTATACTACAGATCATATGTATACTACAGATCATATGTATACTACAGATCATATGTACAGTATACTACAGATCATATGTATACTACAGATCATATGTATACTACAGATCATATGTATACTACAGATCATATGTACAGTATACTACAGATCATATGTATACTACAGATCATATGTATACTACAGATCATATGTAACTACAGCGTTACCCAAAAGCATCAAAAGTAGCAGATCCACAAACTCGAAACGTGGCGCGAAGCGACACGACATGTTTTGAGCTCGTGGATCTGCTACTTTTGAATTTGAATCTTGAAAAGTAACAGTTTTGGACATACATTACAAGGTTTCCACCTGACGGAGATGGTATATCGTTGCTGTCGGGAGGAAACCACCTAACTCCATGTTTATGATTTTGTTTTGCATAAATCAGTGCTATTGAACACCCTTTACGTCTGTGTGTTGTTTTGAAAGTATTGAAAAGTAGTTTAAAAAAAAGCGCTTGGGACAAAACCTCTTAACTCCATTGGACCCTCAAACTGTCTGCTAAAACAGCTAACTCCACCACCTCTCCCCCTCTCATGAACGTAATTGACAATACTGTATACGTGTGGTTTCTTCCCGACAGCCGAGATATGTTGTTTGGAATGTGCTGGTCTCTCTACATTTCCCAGGCTTTGTGTAAACACACACACACACACACACACACACACACACACACACACACACACACACACACACACACACACACACACACACACACACACACACACACACACACACACACACACACACACACACACACACACACACACACACGCTATTTACTGAATAATATTTACTGAGGCTACAGAGAGAATTCTGCTGGATGTCACCTTGGAATAATCCATTGGTACACAGATTAGTGACACAGCTCATAACTCTGAGAGTGTACAAGTAAAGTATAACCAAATGGACCCTTGGTGTACCATTTGGTTATATCTATACACTCTCAGAGTTACGAATGGATACATTAACACAGTTACTGTGCATATTCATGGATTCCATAGGTTTATTTCAGTAATGAAAAACAAAAACAAAAAAACAACATAGAAACGTATAAACTTGACCTGTATTTTGGCCTGTCTTTTGGCCAATTTAAAAACATTAACATACTTATATTTACTTGTATTTATTTTATATAAAATACATTTATTTTCAGAAATGCATTATAATTGTTAGATTGTAATGTACTGCATGTCTTTCTAGAAACCTACAGTCTGTGCCTAGTGAGCTAGGCAGATTTCACACAGCTTTTTCACACAGTGTAGTTCCAAATTCAGCCACGGGGTGGCGCTTCTTTGAGTGAGCAAAGAAACTCATGCAAACAGATACAGATTGATTGCACATTGTATAAATGTATAAATGTTGGTTCGAATCCACCACACAACACCAATGGTTTTGATAATGTGGATTCTTGTTCACTCTCTCACGTCCCTGTCTCTCGCCACTGTCCTCTCTCAAACACCAGCAGAAGAAACTGCCATAGAAACCATCTTAAAACAAGACGGAATCTAATAAAGCATCCCCTCCCTGTCCAATATTTAGCTATTGAAAGAAAGTCACTGTGTGCGCAGTTTTGTGAATGAAGCTGCACAAAAGCACAGTGCAGTGGGTTCAGTGGCGAAGCCACACTGTCCAGGCTGACTGGCTTGTGGGCCTGCATGCATTGCATTCTCACCCCATCAGTATGCAAATTGAACGCTGCTGAGTCGGCAGAAGCAGGCCTTCGCACAGCTCTTGAGCGGGCACCTTGCTCCGATGGCGCCTTGCTCGGCCACGGGCACGCCTCACCAGGTCTCAAACCTGCTTTTGAGGGCATGCCTGATGCCTTGTTTTCAGACAGTGCCCTCAATACGCTCATACCCGTCGAACTACTTCTCCAAAGTGAGTGACACCCACAACCACAACGCTAGAGGGAGCGACAACGATCTGGTACCACCCACATTTAGAACAAACATGGGGAAAGGTCTCATTGTACTGCTCTGCCACCGCAAAGTGGAATGCCCTGACACCATCCATTAAAGGATGTTTTTTATCAGGAGACCAAAACGGGAGGTAAATGTTATGGTCCCATCTCTTTTGTACATACAGTATAGTGTTTGTATTTGTTGTATACTACTGTATGTTGAATAATTGAATACATACAGTAGGACCACAATGGAAACAAGTCCCCGGCATTTTTTTTGTGTTATCTTTTTGTATGGTGATGATGTCTGATGATGACGTATTGACCCACATGGTCACAGGGGGTGGAATAATAATGCATACCGAATATAAACCGAATAGCCGAATATGATTAATATCTTTTATTTTGTACCATTGCTGTCATGGCCGTGCCTTTGTTGCAGAGCTACATGATGATGGCAAAAGACATGATTACATTGTGATCACGTCATCACAACAAAACAGTAGGTTACGAAAGGTAACCCTGCTTCTTTCTTCTTCTTCTTCTTCGTGGGGTTTTATGGCGGCCAAATAGTTGCATTACCGCCCCAACCCCGCTTCTTTGACTATTCGGTTTTCGGCTCTAATATAAACCGACCGAATATTCGGCTATTCGGCCGAATAGTTTCGCTGGACGAATATTCGCTACACACAAAGTCACACTGGTCTCTGGTTGGTTTACCTGCGATCATGTCGTCCACGGAGCTCATCCTGAGCAGCACCTGCTGGATGAGGCCCACCTCGGTGCTGGTCTGCAGGTTGCGCACGCTCTTGCGCAGGATGGCGGTGAACATGCTCCAGATCTCCGCCTGGCAGGTGACCTGGCAGTGGGACAGCAGCTCCACCATGCAGCCGATGCTCTCAGCCTCCGCAATGATGAAGTTCATCTCCAGGTCAAACTCGCCGCCCACCAGCTTTAATGGAGAGGAAGGAGACGAGATAAGATATGATGAGACATTTATTTATTGATATGATGTGATGAGACATATCACTTAGAACCCGGGTTTTAAGTGATATGTCATGAAGGTGACATATCACTAAGTGATAGCTGAAGTGACACATATATCACTTCATCTCCAGGTCGACCTCTCCGCCCACTAGCTTTGGAGAGGAGAGGAGGAGATGAGGTCAGTGGTGGAATGTAACTAAGTACACTTACTTAACTACCGTACTTAGGTACAATTTTGAGGTATTCATACTTTACTTGAGTATATGTCAAATTTTCTGTACTATCCACTACATTTCAGAGGCAAATATTGTACTTTGACTCCACTACAATTATTTGAAAACTTTTGTTCTTAGTTACTTTGATTATTTATTATTACTAAACATACAGTAACCACTTCAGCCCTATACAGTACGAGTACATGTTTCGGCCATTTAAAAATAGTCATGTAACAAATGTGAGTACTCTTTTTAAGATATGATGAGACAGGCATTTATTGATAACGCGAGGGGACATTCAGTCGCCGGAAGGCAGCACAGCAGTCACATGGAATAAAGCACAATAAGAATATCACGACTGACACGTTTTGGCAGGACAAGGCTTATGAGGACGACTTCACCCAATTTCAACCTAACTTCATATAATTGGTCGTCACTACAACTCATGATAAAATGGTAACTTTTCTTTTTGTCTGTGACTTATAGGAGGGCTGTGGACAGGGGGCGTGAAAGGGGAATGGTCACTGTAGCATGAGTTTAGTAAGTTTAGTTTAGTTCAGGGGTACTCAAATACAAATCTTGAAAGTCCACAAATCATATTTTGAATGAGACAAATGCCTGTTTATTCAGTCAATTAATTAAGCCAAGTTTATACAAATCACAACCAATTCCCCTCCAAAAATCCTCTGTTAATAATCAGGAGAGGTATTGTGTTTTGGCACAATAAAGAACACTTTTCTTTTTAAACCCAGACCGGATCCTAAGAAAGGAAGCTAAATTGTGGTGCTGTTCACCACACTGCACACTGTGTCAAACACTGACTGCTTAATAAGAGGAATAGCAGTAGCAGTAAGTCAGCGAAGGAGGGAGTTGAAGGAGCAGGAGAGGAGAGAGAGAAAGGAGGATGATAGCAGGTCAAGGGAGTATAGGAAGGGGTTGGGGAGGAGGGGGTAGGGGGTCAAAGGTGAGGCGGGTGACGGCTGAGAGACGGGAGATGAGTGGGAACTGAGGGGAGAGTGAGGAGACAGACCCCACTCCCGAGGGAAGACAGACTATGGAGTATGGACCCACTGCACACAAAATGTGGTGGAAAGAACAACCTGAACAGAACAACCTGCCCACTATAATAAGGCATCAGAGACACATACTTCCCACAGATTACACACACCCAAAGTGAGTTTGAAACTATGACCAACGACAAAAAAAACTCCCATATCTACAGTATTGGGAGAAATACAACAATGTGCAAACACAGCAGCAACTGTTGCGACAAAAGAAGGTTAGCCAATGGAATACAACCACCCTCAGGACTACTACCTGCACCAAGTAGACCGCTAGACCTACTGCACAAACAGAGCTACTACCTTTAAACACATCGTAAATCTGAGGGTTTTTTGTATGCTATTTAAATAGTCTTGAGAAAAAAAAGCTTTATACCCTGTATAAAGTATGTATATAACGACGCAATGTGACATAGCCCTGTTTACAAAATGCTGTACCCCCTCCAACTGTACAGTGTATATACTTTCCCCATTTCCAATATATTTTGACACTTGCTTTGGCAATGTAAACGTATGTTTTCTCATGCCAATAAAGCTCCTTTGAATTGAATTTAATCGAGGGATGAGGAGAAGTACATGTAAGGGGCAAATAGGGGAATCTTGGATGCAGGGAGGAGGTGAAGAGAGGGAGAGAGCGGGAGCGTGGGGGGGAGGGGGAGAGGAAAGCATGGAGGTCATGGGGGAGGGGAGGGAGGGGTTAACCGGAGATGAGGAGAGGAACAAACAGAGGAATGAAGAGAAAGAGAACAATGAGTGAAGTGTAGTGAAGTGTTTCAACCTTTCAAACTCTGACGGATACTGATTACTGAAGGTGCTTGCGCACGCACGCATCCTTCCCTCTGTGTGTGTGTGTGTGTGTGTGTGTGTGTGTGTGTGTGTGTGTGTGTGTGTGTGTGTGTGTGTGTGTGCATGCTGTGACAATAACAACTCTCCACGCTGAAATAACTACACTCTCGGAAATACAGAAGGCCTAAAGTAGACTCCATTGCCAAAAGATGGCACATACAGTGCGCGCACGCACGCGCACGCACGCACGCACGCACGCACGCACGCACGCACACACACACACACACACACACACACACACACACACACACACACACACACACACACACACACACACACACACACACACACACACACACACACACACACACACACACACACACACACACACACACACACACACACACACACACACACACACACACACACACACAGAGAATAGCAGGAAGAGCGAGCAAGTAAAAACCATCCTTGAATGAAGAAGCAAACCATTAGTCAGAAATGAGATAATTTAATAATGGACCATAATGACAGGGGACAGTACAGCCTCAATGCACCACACACACACACACACACACACACACACGTCACACACACACACACACACACACACACACACACACACACACACACACACACACACACACACACACACACACACACACACACACACACACACACACACACACACACACACACACACACACACACACACACACACACACACACACACACACACACACACACACACACACACACACACAGCGATCGAGGACATGATGGCCATTAACAGCTGAAGCTAATTGCGGGGATTAAATTGGACAGGTAGATTTATAGAGAGATAATAGGTTAGGACTGTCCGGCGGACAGCACAGAAGAGCCCCAGACTAATTTATTCTCGGCGGTCGTATGACGTAAAATAGCAAACCTCTAGAAGCTCGGCTATTCTGGGCCTTATCTC
>NC_136789.1:20103532-20133532 GCF_951216825.1 Electrona antarctica | reverse complement strand
TGTTAACTTGTTATCACACAACAATTAATTGAAACCTTTAGTTAGTTAGTTGCCGTGTCCGGGTAGCTCAGTTGGTATAGCTCTCGCCTTTGGACCACAAGTTCATGGGTTCGATCCCGGGCACCGCCAACTCAGCGGATGAGTAGCGCGGCTTGGTGCAACAAGTCATGTGGGAAGTACTGGGAGCTGATGGTAGGTGTGGCGCTCCACCTCAGCAATCCATGTCCCAGGGGTCTAGCGCATTGTAACGGGGATAGACTCCATCTCCCAGGGGTCTAGCGCATTGTAACAGGGATAGACTCCATCTCCCAGGGGTCTAGCGCATTGTAACAGGGATAGACTCCATCTCCCAGGGGTCTAGCGCATTGTAACGGGGATAGACTCCCAAGTGATACCGACAATAAGCCACTCCTGACCTACTTCTTCTTTAGTTACTTGTTACTCTGAAGATTGTAATTATTACAAAACATCAACCAGTTACTGAGCTCATCTACAAGCTTGTGTTATTTTTATTTTCACTTTCACTTTTTTATATATATTATTTTTTTAATGGAAGACACCTAAAAGGGGATATTTCCTTGCGACCCAGACATGGGTCCCGAGTCCCGACCCACTGTTTGGGAAACCGTGGTTTAACACTATGTGGGTGTGAGGTGCATGTTTGGGTTCAATAGTGCTTGTGTAACAGTTGGAGACATAACAAGTATTACAGTTTATCACCATAGCAACACATGCACAGCATTATTGTGTCTGCTTTATTGCTTGAAAGACATGTATGCGGACAATGATTGCTAAATATATCCATGGAAAATATATTTCAAGGGAATATCTGTTGCAGTTACAGTACACGCAGAGGCGATTCATGTTGTCTAGGGATTTATTTAGTAATTTTCACCAAGCAAATATATAAATGACTTAAATTGGCCGGCTGAACGATCAGTGGTTCCCAAAGTTTTTCACATCAAGGACTCCCAAATGGATGTGTATTTGGCAGCATACCTACCCCAATTTGAAAAGATGTTTGTGCCATGGATGGACCCCCCATGAGAGCAAAAGAAGCACTTGAACACAATACAACTATTAAAGAGAGAATAGAAAATAAGATTACACTAAAATTAGGGATGGGTCCGATTTGTCGACAAATCTATTATCGTTAACGGGACCCGAAATCGATTATGAAAATTAATAATCGATCATCGTGAAAAAAAAAATATATATATATATATATATATTTTTTTTTAAATGAAAATCTGTTGGAAAGGCAATACTGTCATCCAAACAGGACAGGGCTATAGGCCTACCAAAGTGTGCCTGGGATGTGTCTGTGTAGCTGCATGAGGAGTGTGAGTCATTGAGTGTGAGTGGAGATTGATTCCAATCAAGATACATGTTTGGAGGATTTAGCAGGTGTTGGGAATTTACCTAATCAGGCCTAGGCTGGGGTTGATATGGTGATCAATTGGCTCAACACTGTTTTTTCCTTTAAAAAAAAAAAAAAGAAAAAAATATATATATATTTTTTTCTTTCTATTTTTTTTGTGTGTGTGTGGGGGGGGGGGGCTTATCGATTTGTCGATAATTGATTAATATTGAATTATGCTAATCGATTTTCATTTTTGACACATTTACACATCCCTAACTAAAATAAAACAGATAGAAATGCAAGAGATTAATCAAAAACCTCAGTAAAAGGCAGCGACAAAACAGAAAAAGCATTCAGCTTTGATTGAAAAGAACTGAGAAAGTGGTATAGGCCAGCACACCTGCACATTTCCGGGAGTTTGTTCCAGATACTGTACTGTATGTGCTGCATAAAAAAAGAATGAACGCTGCTTCTTCTCCACGTTTAGTTTAGACTCTGGGGACAGAAAGCAGACCTCATGATGTCCCAGACTACGTTTTACAGCTGGCTGTTGTGTGGAAGGGTCCGATTTGTCGACAAATCTATTATCGTTAACGGGACCCGAAATCGATTATGAAAATTAATAATCGATCATCGTGAAAAAAAAAATATATATATATATATATATATATTTTTTTAAATGAAAATCTGTTGGAAAGGCAATACTGTCATCCAAACAGGACAGGGCTATAGGCCTACCAAAGTGTGCCTGGGATGTGTCTGTGTAGCTGCATGAGGAGTGTGAGTCATTGAGTGTGAGTGGAGATTGATTCCAATCAAGATACATGTTTGGAGGATTTAGCAGGTGTTGGGAATTTACCTAATCAGGCCTAGGCTGGGGTTGATATGGTGATCAATTGGCTCAACACTGTTTTTTCCTTTAAAAAAATAAAAAAAATAATATATATATATATTTTTTTCTTTCTATTTTTTTTGTGTGTGTGGGGGGGGGGGGGGGGGGCTTATCGATTTGTCGATAATTGATTAATATTGAATTATGCTAATCGATTTTCATTTTTGACACATTTACACATCCCTAACTAAAATAAAACAGATAGAAATGCAAGAGATTAATCAAAAACCTCAGTAAAAGGCAGCGACAAAACAGAAAAAGCATTCAGCTTTGATTGAAAAGAACTGAGAAAGTGGTATAGGCCAGCACACCTGCACATTTCCGGGAGTTTGTTCCAGATACTGTACTGTATGTGCTGCATAAAAAAAGAATGAACGCTGCTTCTTCTCCACGTTTAGTTTAGACTCTGGGGACAGAAAGCAGACCTCATGATGTCCCAGACTACGTTTTACAGCTGGCTGTTGTGTGGAAGCGTCTCTCTGGATAAGAGCATCGATAAATATTTAAAACGTGAATGCGTAAGTATTATAAAATACCATGCAGCAAGAGTGGTATGAAACAACACAGCGGCTTCCAAACCTAAACGTAAAACCTGACCGATATATATGGGCCATTACTTGACGCACGCGCACGCACGCACGCACGCGCACGTGCGCACACACACACACACACACACACACACACACACACACACACACACACACACACACACACACACACACACACACACACACACACACACACACACACACACACACACACACACACACACACACACACACACACACACACACACTTGCCTTCAATTGTGTCACTATTCATTGTCCAGTGTTTAAAGGAGCATTAAAATCCACAGCACTCCAGGCTGTGAATTCAGAGTGCATCGGTACTACAGGTCCATTTGGTTTTACTTGGATAAATGAACCCTGAGGGCTTGACTAAGTTGACTGTCGTCAAAGCTAAAGACGAGAGCTAGGGGCCTGAGCGAGTCAAAGCTAAAGACGAGAGCTAGGGGCCTGAGCGAGGGGATCTATTTAGGAGCACAGCACTTGATGCTAACGACCAACCACATTTTGGGGAATGTCATTAGGGGCGAGAATTCTCCAAAATAGCCATGGCCAGTGTTATGACTAACACATCACAAAGTAACCCGTTACTGTAATGCAACTACTTTGTGTAGTGGTAACTATTCACGTACCTACGTAGTTACCATTTCCTATTCAGTAACACCGTTATAGTTACTGTGATTTAAATGGGTCAATGTATCCCCAGAGCTATAGGAAGCAGGAAGGCTCAATGGTAAAATAATTCAGAAACCGGGTTCAAATCCAGGGTAGATGAGGAAAGTTACATAGAGCTGTTGAATCAAATTTATACACATTTATACAAATTTATGCACAGGTGGTGTGCAAGTGAAAACAGACGATCTACAAGCTGAAAACGCTCCGTGATGCGACACGCTTTGAGCTTTTTAGATCGTCAATGTTCGCCGTATGACATATCAAGGCTTAAAGTGGTTAAGCAGCCATTTCAAGCAGCGAGGGAGTGCAGCAGACTGGAACGATGAGCCTGAGTGTGTTTTGTTGTGTGTTTCTGGGAAAAGGAAGCCAGCACAATCCCTCCCCTCATTTCTAATTCCAGCTCCTCTGTGCTGCTTAGCCCCCCAGTAGTCCTCCTGCTCATCCTGAATCTGTCCCCTCAAAGAGAAGCTGCCATCAGTCTGTGACGGATGGGGTGGCACAGAGTTAAAGACCTAGTGAAATGAATAATACACTTTTTAACACAAACGGGCCTACATTAAAATGCTTGAGAACCAGTGGTTTCATCAACATCAGGAAACAAGCCCAAATAAGCAACTACACTTTAGAAACAAGCCCAAAAAACCAGCAACTACCAATATTTACAGGCAACTTTCCTTTTTTTTTTAATAGGCCCAATATCACTTATAATAAGCAGACATGGCAACACTGGCTGGCATCAATCTGTGACAAGGTGGCACAGAGTTTAAGGGGCGGGTGTTGATGCTAGCAGTGCAGTCTTCTTCACGTTACCACATGAGGCCTATACTCCACACCAACAACACAGCAGAAAGCCCTCCCTCACAACGAGGTTGATAAAAACAAACACTCCTTCTATCCCCTCTAAGCTCTTCTTCTCTCAGCCGGACCTGGGAATGAGTTTGCACTAAAATAAGGTGTCCTTCTTTTAGCTGCAGGGAGTACAAAATGGGTGGGCCGCTTCAGCGCTTACCACATCAGGTCTGCAGGAATCTAATATTAAAAATCAACAAGAAGTATATTTGTAAACTCTCAAGACACAGACTCTGTCAGCACCACTGCCCTACACATGTAGTGGTGTGAATAAACACAGAAGCACCCAGGGGGAAGTGGACTGAGAAATGGGAGGAGCCACACAGAGTTCCTGTATCTACCATAGAGTTATAACGGATAGAGGGCGGACTGCCCCGCCCCCTGCTGTTCCATTTCAATGGAAGTTACTCAGTGGCGTTTTGAAGCACCCAGAAGAACGGTCTACTTCCGCATTTGGATACCAACAGTTGGTGTCCAAATGCGGTGCAACCGAGCGCTCAATGTTAAACCCCAGCGGCGCGGGGTTTCCTCGTGATAAATGCAGGGGCCCCACCTGCAGTTCCAGCTTTCACCACTACGTCTCGCAGATTCAACGTTGGCAAGCCTTTATAGGTCATTCCAGTCCTGAAGCTGCGCGGCACATGTGAAAAACCATCAAACAACCAATTACACAGCTGTGGGTGAGTGGCTGTTGAATAACTGTTTTCTAACAATGCTGCACCTGTTGCACATTAAGGCTCGTTTAGAGACTGCAGGTCAGAGAGGCGAGTGGACGCGGTCAATAACTCCCACACACAACAGAACGCATTCAATGAAACCGCCATCATCAATATCCAACATCAAAAGACCTGAAGGAGCTCCGGAGAGAGTGTGTGAGTGTGTGTGTGTGTGTGTGTGTGTGTGTGTGTGTGTGTGTGTGTGTGTGTGTGTGTGTGTGTGTGTGTGTGTGTGTGTGTGCTGGGTAATAATTTATTCAAGTGCTCTGACAGAAGCTGTGGCCATTCAATCTTTTTTGTGTTCGGAGAGGAGAAGAGAGAGGCCTCATCTAGACGCCAGATCACTGATTATACACTTAACGCTCCACCAAGAGGGGGAGAGAGACAGACAGAGAGAGAGAGAGAGAGAGAGAGAATGGAAAGGAATGGGGTTGAAAAAATGTAGGAGAACAAAAATAATTTTAAATAATTTAGAGAGAAAGAGAGAGGGGAAGAGAGACAGACAGACAGACAGACAGACAGACAGACAGACAGACAGACAGACAGACAGACAGACAGACAGACAGACAGACAGACAGACAGACAGACAGACAGACAGACAGACAGACAGACAGACAGACAGACAGACAGACAGACAGACTGACTGACTGACTGACTGACTGACTGACTGACTGACTGACTGACTAAAGGAATGGGGTTGAAAAAACTAACTGAAAAAGAAACAGGTAAGAGAACAAAAATCATTTTAAATAATTTAGAGAGTGAGAGAAAGAGAGAGAGAGAGGTGAAGAGAGAGAGACAGACAGACAGAGACACAGACACAGACACAGAGAGAGAGAGAGATAGAGAGAGAGAGAGAGAGAGAGAGAGAGAGAGAGAGAGAGCAAGAGGAGCCCCACCAATGAGAAACATTGAGTGAGACAGAGGTTGAACCCCAAGGTGTTTGGTTATGGGGCCGTTTAGTGGCCATAGCGTGGACACACTGTTCTCTGAAGGCTCTGAATCGGTGGTGTAGCTATAGGTCATATACAGCAGGTTCGGTATTTGTAGCCCATCCAGTTGTTACACTGGCCTGGAGCGCAGTCCGCAGGAGAGAAGAAAATAAAAATATATAAATATATATAGGCCTATATATATATATATACTGCACTGGCGCTACACCAGAGACTGCATTCTTCTGGGAATTATACACGGTGAACGTCTGCAAGATGGATGGTGATCGTCCAGACGTGCACCTTGCGCGTGTGAGCTTGTCGACTTTCAGCGAACGCGTTCCCCACAATAACAGAAAACAGAAAATACACTAGTCTAGAGCCCTGAGGGACTCAACCATATAGAGGGTTTAAGTGGTTAAAGATGGGGTGCCATAGTTTTGTACTTTTTCTGTTTTCTATGTGTCCATGGAGTTAACATTACTCTAATAGACCCCCAGGTGTGGTTATAATATGCAAATATGTCTTCCCTGTGTATTTTCTGATTCTTCCTGAAAGCTGAAAGCCTCGAAATACACCGCTTTAGTGACACACTAAGGCCACGTTTACACAAGAACGGGCTCCAGAGAAAACGGCAACGTCCCGTTGCGTTCTCATTTTTTATTCGGCTTTTACACGAGGACGCTGCAATAAATAAAAACGCTGTAATGTGCATGCCAGGTCGCTAGGTGGCGCTGATGGACTGCCAAATAGGTCGAAACGTTGTATTTTTTGCCTGCCTGTCGCTAAATAAAGTTTGGAGCATCATAAAGTGAGTTGCAAGCCCATGCTTTCTTTTCACGTTCTGCCAAATAGACCAGGCACCTATGTACAAGAACCACCGTTTCGTTCTATTTCCTATCACAAGGATTTTTGTTTACATCATGGTTTTACATTCACCAGCATCGCTAGTCACTACATTTGTAGCCTATGTGTAGGATGAGTGGGTCGAGGGAGCGCTTGCTCATTCTAGGATTTCCAAATACTGGCGTATTTTAGCTCGCTAGCATCAACGCTAATAATTTAGCATCCAAAATTGAACCCAAAACCGTACGTGCGACATAATAAACAGATTCTGATCCGGTGGCACCCAAGCACCACCACTATAGTCCACCAGGTGGCACTCAATGTGTTAAGTAAGAGATCCAGAGCACTTCTTGTTGTGGTTGTTGTTGTGGACGAGGGTCTGACTGCCATGACACGGACCAGGTTGCCTCTCATCTCGTTTGTCCCTTCCCTCTGCCAGTAATAAAACATGACGTTGAGTGATTGTAGCCACCAGAGATGGAGGGGGAGTGTATGAGGGAGTTTGGGGGGCGGCGGTGGTGTGTGTCCTACAAACAGACTAGACTACATTTCCCATGGGCCTTTGTGCCAGTGTCAGCGCAGACGGCAGATTGGACACGACACAACAACAAGACCCCGCACTCATAAAATAACCTGTGCACACGCACGCACACGCACACGCACACGCACACACACACACACACACACACACACACACACACACACACACACACACACACACACACACACACACACAATGAGTCATGTTGTGAGTGAGTACATCTAAGAGCCATTAGTCATGAAAAGAGTTTTAAGAGCACAGATGTACAGTAAGAGTAAGTAAGTACAATAAATAGAGGTGGAAGACAAGAAACATCTCCGGTTGTAAATTATACAAGGTTTGAGGTTTGAGTGTTAATTTGAGTAGGCAAAAATGGGACTTGTATGTATGTATGTACCCACACTTGAGAAAAGAGAGTGAGACCGTGTGTGTGTGTGTGTGTGTGTGTGTGTGTGTGTGTGTGTGTGTGTGTGTGTGTGTGTGTGTGTGTGTGTGTGTGTGCGCGCGTCACGGTGTGTGCATGCGTGCGTGTGCAATCCGTGCATACATGTGTGTTTCACATACAAGGTTTCCACTCAACATCGACCATGACAGCATTGCACACTCTGAGTCAATTTGGTTCTATTTGACCAGAAAGGAGAGTAACACACCGCGGTGTAATATGTCAACTGGGGGAACGGACGAGATTAAATTCTACTTCTTTTATTTGAAAGCAGGGCAGTGAAAAAGAAATGTTATGACCTCAAGAACAAGGGATTTGACATTTTCGCTGCACCAAAACACAAGACAGAAATACTAGAAATACTAGCCTATAGCCACTATGCCACACACAGCGGGGCTGGCCGATATGACTTAAAATCAATATTGATTCAGTTTTTCTTTTTCAATTCAACAATGTTGTACGCCACCATTGTACAACAAAGTACAATACAGGTTTAAGCGGTTAATCAGACTAATCGATTTCTAGATTTATCGTCTATATATGAAATGAATCGTAAAATAGTTTTCGTGAGAACATAGTCAAAAACGAAAACAAAAAAAACTGCTTCTCATTTATTTGACTAACGTGCATTAGCCAGATTAAGTCGGTTATTGGTTCTAGATGCTGGTTTTGCAGCCCTACTGGCCACTACATCACAGGGGTGAATCCCAACCTGCAACCCTTCCCCTTGTCTGCCCTCTCTGTCTGTCTGTCTGTCTGTCTGTCTGTCTGTCGCCCCCCTGTCGCCCCCTCTCCCTCTCTTGTCCAAAAACAAATACCCTTCAAGTCATCTTTAAAAATCAACCATCATCCTGATTCCCCTCCTCCATTCAGACCAGAGCAGTCACACACAGTTTGTTAAGGATGCTGGGACTGTGGTGAATGTCTGATGCGTTACGTCGCCTCCACCGCGTGCGTGCGTGCGTGCGTGCGTGACAAGAACAACTCTCCACGCTCAACTAACTACACTCTCGGAAATACAGAAGGCCTAAAGTAGACTCCATTGCCACAAGATGGCACATACAGTACAGTTTCACACACACACACACACACACACACACACACACACACACACACACACACACACACACACACACACACACACACACACACACACACACACACACACACACACACGCATTCATCAGTCACATTTGTATTATTTTATGATTTGTTTTAACACATTCCACGCGTTATAGTATAATTGACAAGATACTGTGACTGCCGGGATTGTTTAATTACCTTTGTTCACGCCTATGATCCATGTGAAAATATGCTTGAAAATAGTAATAGGACAGCTTGAAAATAGTAATGGGACAGCAGGACGGAAGGCCGTGGGGAGAACAGACTGAGCCTTTTCAGTGGTGGACAAAGTACTGAATTTTTTTACTTAAAGGAGCATTCAGTGATTTGAGTGATTTGGAAAACCACCCAGTCCTCCCCGGTAACAAAATGTGTACATGCACGCTCTACAGTGGGGGGGAAGTGCAACAGGCCAACAGCATGTGCACCAAGGCCCGCCCCACTCGATCATGATTGGAGGAAGGCCCCTCTCATCCTGATTGGATGAAGGCTTTGCCACCCGCCACCAAAACTGAAACTAGGATTTTTTTACCCCAGGGGCTCACTGGGGACAGGGAGGAACTCCTTATATGGTCAGCACACTCTATAGTAGGGAGGATTATCCAGAAAAAAAGAAAAAATAAGTGATATTTAGATTAAGTCAAATCACTGAATATACCTTTAAGTAAAAGTATCAATACTGCAATGTAGAAATTTCTAAATGTAACCGTACAAAAGTATTGGCATCAAACACATTCCCTGCAAGGTATTAATGAATTAACGAATTAATTAATGAATTACTTAATTAATTAATTGATTAATTCATTCGGTAGTAAACAACGGCTACTGTATGTAAAGCTCTGCGTGATCTTATGTTAATTCACCAGAAACCGCCATCAGCAACGCTACAGTTATGGACCGTGAATAAAGCAAGCTTGTTTTGACCAAAAACGCAATCTCGGAAAAGAATCAGAGAGTGAGTTAATGATGTTTTGCAATAATAATCCAAATCTACAAAGTAACTAGTAACTAAAGTAGAAGCAAAAGTTAAATAGAAAATGTAAAATAATCCAGTAAAGTAAAAATTCCCAACAATATTGTACTCACGTACAGTACTTCAGTTAACGTTGCACCACTGAGCCTTTTTAATCGTCCGTCTCTGTGTACTTATTGTTGGAGGACGACGAGTGTGTTGGACATTTGACTTTGGGCACTGTTGTTGTGACCGTAATTAGCTTGGACATGTTGTGCATAGGCAATAGGCATGGTGGCCAAAAGCATATCAATGTGGGTGTCCTTGACATGAAACTGACACTGATGCCATGTAAAGATAAAATAGAAGAAAAAGCAGAAAGCACAAATAAACTAAACATGCTCTGAAAATGCACGTGAATGGCCCACCCTTATGACCACTCTAAGTGGTCAGATGGGATGCACGTTGTAAACTAAAGTGTGTGCCACAGAAAATGCACACATTTATCAACCATGCTGGATTTCATTCATGGGAGAATGCATCCTTTCAGAAGGCAGGCAGACACATTCATTTTCTATATCAACCAGTGAAGGCCAATCTACATTATGAAATGTTTACTGTCAATCAATCAATCAATCAATCAATCAATCAATGATTACTGACTGTAACGTCTACATACAGTGCTTCTTCAGCGATTTTTCGAAAAAGAGCCATTCGAGCCATTCTGGAACCATAATCGTGCATGCATGTAGTACTGTACACTGTAGTGTACAGCATATATGCACACTATCGAAGCAAAAGCCAAACCAATGAGCGCACAATGTGTCCAAGTCGCTTGTCAGTGGATATTAAAACAGGACAAAAACAATTGAGGGCCGGATGGATGAGCAAGAGACAGTAATACCTGCTGAAATGTCTCTTCAAAACAGTCTTATACTGCAGATAGGCTCACTGTGCCCTTTCTTTCCGCCCACATGTGAGTCATACCATGTTAAAGTGCACTCTTAAATTCACATTCTGTACAAACATGCACCCGCATGGCACGCACGCACGCACGCACGCACACACACACACACACACACACACACACACATACGGTAAAGCCTTGTCCTCCAAACCACCAACACCATGTTCCAAAAGAAGTAGCCTTTTAGCAGTAAGTGCTTAAAATGAAAATTAGAAAACTAGAAAACCATGCTTAGTAGGCTATAGTGAATATAATACATAGCACCACAATGCTGACCACATACTAGCTACGCAGATGAGACGCCAAAATAACTACGTTATTTGTTACACTTTAACCAGCAAAATCCCACTGAGGTTTTGCATTTCATAGTGCAATCAGGTCCCAGGAATTTAACACATTCCCTTCCGTGGCCACTGGAGGGAATCTGGAGCCAGTGCCAACAGAATGCACAAAAGTGAGGCTTTCTCTTTAGAAAGCCGCGAACTTGCTTGTTGATCCGGAAGTGATTTCCTTCCATTTCATAGCTTCACTCCGGGCCATCATCTCTGCCCATGTAAACATTAGTTTATTACTCGCAAGGCCGGATTAAAGTTTTATTAGGCTTCTAACATGGTCACTTACCTCATTCTGAGGCAAAACTGCATGCACGCGTGTGTGCACGGATTTTTGGGGATTTCAGCTCGGCTGCTTCTTCCATGGAAGCTAGCGGTGGCTAGCTGAGGAAGCTACATTAGGTAAAAAATATTCGTATAACTTCTGGATTAATGCTCTTTGAACAAATCTCATGGTTGGCACATATGGATTAAATAGCTATTCAGGAGATTACGAGAGGTTGGCACAGATTGGTTTAAAAGAACCAACATGCTAATGGTTAATAAAGAGGTGTATTGTCATTTATATAGTTTTCAAATCATCCACTGATATAATGTCATATTATACAAGCCAGAGGATGGATGAGGAAGGGAGGGGACCATGCCATGACAGAGAGAAACAGAGAGATTAAGAGGTCTTCTGGGACTAATTCAATGATAATACGGGTCCATTTCATCAGCCTCTGAATGTCAAAGAAAAGGTTTCATTTTCCACAAGGGCACAGTGTTCATTTAACTCTGAGTGTGTACTACAAATACTTTTTCTTTTCTTTTTCTTCTTCTTTTACAAATGTGCTTTATAGCTTCTGAACCAAGAGTTTTTCATTTGCTACTGCTGCAAAAATGCTTCGTCATGGTGGAACATTGTTTCCATAGCGTCTCTTTTCTTGACCTTGGGTCTCTGCGCTATCAATGGCTTCATTTTGAATCCATACACACAACAATTCATTAACATAACAGCCCTGGTAAACCTTCCGGTGGTGTGAATTCACATCATCATGTCTTCTGCGGACCGGTCTGGAGCCATGATAATGTGAATGCACACGTTCTGCAGACCGGTCTGGAGCCATGATAATGTGAATGCACACGGCCGGGATGGTTTACCAGGGTATATACAGCATATAGAGTAGACACTGAGAGGTAAATGGGACAACTCAAGCCATTTAGAATGATTGTGTAAAGCTTGTGTCAGGTGCCCAGCTGCCATGCAGGGTATTTGTGGACACATAAATAACAGTGTCATCGCTGTACATCTGCCAGCTGACGCTGCATGATGACAGCAATGCTCTGCTGATGTTTGGATGAGATAGAAAAAGAGAGAGAAATAGAGACACACGGAGGCAGATAAAGCAAGGCTTTGGAATTTGAGGGGACAGGGCATCTCAGTTGCAGCCCCTCCCTACTGAACTTACTCTTAGCTGACATCAACGCTGCATGTATGTATTATTATCATCATCATAGTAGTAGTAGTAGTGACTGTAGGTCGCAGATTACTAAAACCTGGTCAGGTAACGCCTCCAATCTCCATATGGTTGTCAACCCATCACGCCTCGTGATATCACGCCTTGTGACAGGTCACACCACCATATATGGTCGACGCTCCATGGCCATCTCCATATATGGTCGACGCTCCATATATGGCCGTCTCCATATATGAAGATCACGAAACTGACCTCATCAAACACTGGATAGCCGCCATACATGGAGAAGACTTGATCATCACCTAGATCTGCATATATAGAACCGCCAGCAATTCTACATCTGACCTCAAACCCTTAGATCTCCATATATGGAGCTGATGTGCTGATGTTCTGACATTCCATATGTTGATCCTTCCCCATCCGTCCTTCCTCTTCGATGTTTCCCTTTTGACTGATACCTGTCCATTCAAACTCTAGACGGGCCCATCCTAAAGGTATTAGTGCTAGTGCAGTCGCTCCCGGCAGCCGGCAAAATTACTACAGTTCTCAACAGGCCCGAAAATAAGGCCCGGCCCTACCTGGGCCCTCAACAAACCCTGTACACTCAAGACGCTGCCCCCGCTGCCACCCTTAGATCTCCATATATGGCGCTGACCTGTTCTGAAATTCCATATGTCGATCAATCGGTTAGACCTCATCAAACCCTGTACACTGAAGACACGCTCCATATATGGCTAGTACAGAATTCATTCCATTATGTTGATCTGACTTGACCCCCCCGTGCCAATTTGCCAAAGCGCCAGCGCTCACCCAGCAGTCTGCCGTCATGCAGGCGGATGCGTGAACGCAACCTCAGGGCATCTTACTGGTAGTAGTATTACTGGTAGTAGTATTATTAGAGATATAGAGCAGCTGTTAGTTTATGGGGAAAAAACACAAAACAGTTAGAATATGGAGATAGGAGGTTTCTGTGTTGTGTGAGCACACTTGCAATATCCTTATGGCCCACTAGTGGGCCCCGGCCCACAGGTTGAGAACCACTGAGATAGAGATAGGAACAGACAGACAGACAGACAGACAGACAGACAGACAGACAGACAGACAGACAGCTGAGCAACAAGGACTGGGACAGCCAGCGACAAGAGGATAAATAAACAGAAACGGAGAGAGACAAGAGCTGTCAGGAAAATAAAGGCTGAGTGATTTCAGTACCATGGACAGCTCAGCTCCCGCAGTCACATCTCCAGGAAGGCCTGCCTCTGCCTGCTGTCCTAAAATACACACATCACACAGCTGACACAATCCAGGGCTCCAGTTTATCCCTAAAACGCACCCAATGAATGCACTCTGGGATAGCCTTTTTCTTTCTGGACTGCTCTCCAGATCCATCACTACAGTATACTCCAAACTATAAACACTACAGGGCATTTTTGGAGAGCCCAATAGCGGTGCTGTCGGGCAGAAACCTCTTATCTCCATATTTTATTGTGTTTTTTCGTAAATTGACGCCGTACTTGATCATCCTACAGCGTCACACAAAAGTGTCAAAAGTAGCAGATCTACAAGCTTGAAAGCTTTTGAGCTTACAGATCTGCTATTTTTCCGTTTTTGAATTTGAATCCTAAAAGTAACAATTTTGGAGACGCTGGACTGTGTTTTTGTTTGCTATAAGCAGAATCTGTCAGCAGCACTGCCCTTGTTGTTAGTAGGAATAAACACGGAAGCACCTGGGAGGAAGTGGACTAAGAAAGAACAGAGTTCCTGTCTCTACAGAAAAAGGTGGTGGTGCCCCCAGAGGCCCCACCACCAAAATAGGTTCCCAGGTTGACATTTCGCTGACAACGTAAACTTTTGTTAAACGAGATATATCACACGCTGCCATATGGAGAGACAGGAGAGAAAGTTGTCGACTTCAGTGAGTGTGAAAAGCATTAAATGTGAACCCGTAATGCGAGCCGTTTAATGCGAAGCTGACGTCCCTTCAGTGCATAAGGCCTCAGTCCCATGCAGACCCCTGCTGCTGCTGCCTTCTGTTCACAGGGACCAGATGACAGCAGATTGTGTACAAGGACACAGTCCACTCCTCTTCCTCTACTTCCAGCTCGGTCTATTAGTGGTAATGTTTGAGCTGGGTTGGGCTTACATAGAATAGAATGTTACCATCCAGGGACGCTTACCAACACAAGAACGGCAATGGGATTCCATCAAGTCCTTCTCTCTCCTCTGTCCTCTTTCCCTTTACAGGGGTCATACTTTAACAAGCTCCTCCCAGTTCCACCTCAAACTCGCTCAGCATACTGTATATGAAAACAACGTTGATGATGCAAAGTTTTCGCTCAACGGCGTGACGGTGGTGAAGCGTTTCTATTACTCAACTGTACCTGGTCGGAGTCTTGCCCTTTAGACATCTATGAATTACTATGTTAATCATAGTTTTAGCGCCACCTACTGGCGAGTGGCGATAGGAAGTTGGAACTTGACCACACATGGTTAGATCTGCATGGTCCATGTTGATGAGAGTCCTGGCCTGCTGTATGGAATCATAGAAATAGCACCAACTACTGGTGACATGAAGTCATAACTCGAGTCCAGGTAAAGTAAGCCCATTAATTAAATTATTTATATAGATTTATTTTACTTTTTTTATCTCCAAATGTGGGATATTAAAACATGATTGCAGGGTCCCCCAACATTGTACAGTGAGCAGGACATTTTGTCCAGGGAACCATGGATTCTTGCTTAAGGGACTTTGCCAGAACAGCAAGCGAAGCACGCACATGCCGCGTGCACGCACGCACGCACGCACGCACGCACGCACACACACACACACACACACACACACACACACACACACACACACACACACACACACACACACACACACACACACACACACACACACACACACACACACACACACACACACACACACACACACACACACACACACACACACACACACACACACACACGTTCCTCTGCTCCTGACAAACACTCTCTTGTGAGGAATTTAGTCTCAGGAGAAAAAAAGAAAGCATGTTTTCTTTTTTTCTTTGTTTACTGCCCAATAGCATGTGACATGGCTTACTGCTAGATCCGTTGCTAAGCCTCTTTGACCAATCAGGTGGCAGACATTTGACATTTTTTCCTGGTCAGCAGATGAGGTCACAGGTACACTTGCTGGGGTTCATTAGCACTCTACCCCTGTAGAGAGTGTGCGCGTGCACGCACGCGTGCGTGTGTGTGTGTGTGTGTGTGTGTGTGTGAGAAAAAGAAAAAAATGAAATAATGTAGGAGAGCAGAATACACACCCACACACGCATTTACGCACACACACACACACACACACACACACACACCTATACCACCTCCTCTTCTGCGAAAAAAACAGAATACACATTTTTATCCTCGTTATTCGACATGACCGTGACAATAAAGTATATGAGGCATAACACAAGGCTAAAATGCAGACGAATGCAGAGCTGCTAGTACGAGCTGATAATGTTATGCAAAACCAAATGCATGTCGTGCGATCCCCGCTTTTTGTTTTCATTTTCAGCAGAAAAGTTGCTCCAGGCAGCGCCTTTTCTTAAAGGCGGTTAATGTGAGGAAATTTCCGCCATGAGGCCATGCCCCAATAATAATAGTAATACATGCAGTGACATTTCTACATGAAAGTAGTGCAGCATGTGATTACCATGTTGCACATTGTCTCTACTGCCACCCCATCACATTGTCTCTACTGCCACCCCATCACATTGGCTCTACTGCCACCCCATCACATTGTCTCTACTGCCACCCCATCACATTGTCTCTATACTGCCACCCCATCACATTGTCTCTACTGCCACCCCATCACATTGTCTCTACTGCCACCCCATCACATTGTCTCTACTGCCACCCCATCACATTGTCTCTACTGCCACCCCATCACATTTATTGTCTGCTTCTCTCCATCTTTCTCTCAGACCTCTGTCCATTACCGCTTTTACCACTTTTTCTCAGAAATGTAGTCGTCGTGCCAATGAATTCCTCCCCACGCACATTGTCGTCACTGCCGTTGTATCCTACTGACTCGCCCGACAGTGAGGAGCCCCCACCGGGAGGATGGAGAGCCTCCGTCCTATTCCTCCCACCTAATATATTCTGACAGGTGCCGTCCCAGCCCGTAGGACTGTGGCAGTAGGGCTACTGTATGTATACGATAGACTACAAGGTCCAGCATGCTTTGCATGTATCAGACTTCCGGTGACTAGTAAACAAGTTTTGTACAAGCTACTAGCTTGTACAAAAGCCCGTCATTTAACAAGGACTACATGCAAATACACCCTTCCCACCCGCCTTCCCTCCCCCAAACACGGGCCAAATGTGCGCATAGAGACGCTCGACAAAGCCGGATGCACCACGGTGGATTCAAACCTGTAACCTCTGTGGTGGTGGGCAGGCACTTTACCACTGTGTGTCCCCCGAACGCTTAAGTTAACCACTTTACAAGCAAAGAAACTAAAACATTTCCAAACTAATAATAATAAAAAGGCCAATGTACAAGTTTGTGATTTTGAAATGTAAGTGTTGGGTTTTCACCGCCCACAGTCACTTTGTATGTTATTCATGAGAGGAATGAAGTCATGTAAATGTCACTGTAGTAATGGCATGTAGGATGAGATGTACACAACTGTATAATTATGAAAGTCTCAAACAATGTCAAAAATAGAAAGAAAAAAATGAATAAACTCAATACTGTTTTGTATATTTTAAAACATATGCAAATGTTTAATATATTTGAGAATTGTCTTTCAGCATGGTATATGAATTGGTAGTTGTTAACTTAAGACCTCAATATAGACTAAATACAGAAGACAAGACCTGTATCACACAGACTAAATACAGGAAACAAGACCTGTATCATACAGACTAAATGCTGGGATTAAGACCTGTATCATACATGCTAAATGCTGGGATTAAGACCTGTAGCATACAGACTAAATACTAGGATTAGGACCTGTATCATACATGCTAAATGCTGGGATTAAGACCTGTATCATACAGACTAAATGCTGGGATTAAGACCTGTATCATACATGCTAAATGCTGGGATTAAGACCTGTATCATACAGACTAAATACTAGGATTAAGACCTGTATCATACAGACTAAATACTAGGATTAAGACCTGTATCATACATGCTAAATACTAGGATTAAGACCTGTATCATACAGACTAAATACAAGGAACAAGACCTGTATCATACTAAAAACTGCGAACAGGATGGGACAGCAGCCTTAAGCTTATGGGAAATGTTTTAGAGCGGATCCATGGCCTTATCTATCAGCCCCTCGGGGTGATAAGGAGACCAGATAAAGAGGGAAGCAGGAGTATGAAAGACACACTGGCCCAGGAGAGAGAGGGGGGGGGAAGGATGGAGAGAACAGAACGGTGTGCTCAGGAAGAAGATGAAGGAGAGGAGTTTCGACTTTCCTCCCATCTGGCCGATTCTCTGTATTTCAGTCGGGCAGTAACACGGTCAGCCCTGCGTTCTGTCACAGAGGAGAGGACGGGAGGGGCTGGGGTCCACAGAGGACACAGGGCCTCCTCTTCCTCCTCTCCTCCGCTCGCTCCTTTCAGAAGCCACTGATGAAAGGTGGCTGTCGAAGCTTGCCTGGAGACTGATATGACACTGAAGCTCAATTTATATGCTCTGTCGCACGGCAGCCGATAGCAAGCCGACAAGAAGTGATCAACAAGGTAACAAACGCAAAACGACACATTTGATGTGTTACTGCGTACATTCCGTGCACATGTTGATGCAAAGCGGTGCATTTTTTATTTTGTATTAATGTACTTTGCCACGATATGGAATTACTGTATATTATCAGAACATTTGGAATTGTGGTTCTATGAAGTGTCCCTTTAATGACCTGAAGTCTCTCTCTGTTCCCTGCAAACTCTTTTTATATGCAGATGATGCTGCACTTTCTGGTCTCCCACAAAGATAAAAGCACAGTTTAAAAAGCACAGCAGAAAGTACATTGAGTGCTGCAGAGCTACTATACTGAATATCAGCAAAGTGTAGCTCTGACAAAAAAACTACAAAACGGAATCCATACTGTTCGGGTCAAACATACCATTGAAAATGTCCCCTGGTTTTAAGGTTATAGCTTGTGAAGTTTGTGAACACAGCAGCTAACGGCTAACGACTTAGCTAATTACCTTTGGCGGTGTGTTGCATAGCCATTATGCCAGTAGTGGTCCAGGCTCAAAGGGTGCTCACTGCTCACCAAGGTTAATCAGAGAACAAGAATTTAAAGATTTCTGGAGAGAACAGCAACACTGTGACCATGTCTGCTCATGAGCAACTTTGGGCTTGTAAATATTAGTAGTTGCGGCAGGTTGAGGTTTTTGGGTCTGTTTCTATGTATTTCTGTGTAGTGATTATGTGATCAGTGACATCACAAAGATGCACTCTGCAGGCCAAAGATTACACCCGACGTGATGTCACAGATCACCTGACCTCAAGTTCTAGACCTCCAGTTCTAGGCTATACAGAAGGGAGGGCTTTTTTATTATTTCCACACGACAAGGTATATTAATGACATAGTTCAATGTCGAAAATGAGTGGACCTCCAACACCTTGTGACGAGTTGTGAGCTTGCAGATCGGCCATTTTCAAATAGCTGATTACGTTCAAAGTGCTCATGGGGTCCATAGTCAATTATTTTGGGCTTGTTTTCATAGATCTAGTCACTTATTTCTCTCGCAAAATCTGGCCGGAAAGCAGTGGAGCTGTGTGTTATTATACCACACAGCTCATTTTGATCAGGTCCGCTGCTCATGAAACAACGCTATCACACGAGGACCTTAGAAACACCATTCAGACTTCTGAAAATAAATCAATATGGATTATTCTGATTCACCAGCACAGTGCGCTCACCAAATGTCCTTGAGGTAGCCTACTTCTTATTGTGTACGCACAGAAAGCCGTTTGCTGCCCGTGCCTACAAAGTGAAAAACACGTCAAGGACAGTGAGTGCTGATGATGGTGTTTGCTTATATGAACTCTTCTGAGCTGTGTGTACCTGGTAAGAAGAGACTTAATCATTGGGCAGTATTATGCATGTCTTAAGTACCAGGTCTTATTACTTAACTTAAGACCTGGAGGCGTGATCAATGCCATTTGGACACTCAGAATAGCCAAATGGCAGTGACCACGCCTCCAGATCTTAAGTTAAGTAATACGACCTGGTACTTAAGACACGTATAATACTGCCCTAAATTAAAGACTTGAGTTGTGCTCGTATACTGTACTTTAAAAAAGTGTTATTCTCCATCTACCCAGGAGACCTCACCTTGACTCCTCATCTTGAGAGCTTTGGGTGGTTTGAAAGTGGAGGATTGTGTCTGTCATTTTATATAAATACCCAATGAAATATTTTACCCCAATTTCCACTAGATGCAGCACTACGGATATTGAGTTGACCCTACCATATTTAAAAGTAGGATGGGTAAGTAAACCTTTCTGTTTGTGTGTGTGTGTGTGTGTGTGCGTGCGTGCGTGCGTGCGTGCGTGCAGCCAGCCAGCCACACTGACTCTCCATTCACGGTTTGTCTTGTCGAGTTCAAGCAGCAGAACACAGGATGTATGTGTAATTGTGTATGCGTATGCACACGCACACACGCACGCACACAGCTAATCAGAAGATGGAGGACAGGCAATCAGAGCAGAGAAGCGAAATCACCAATAATCTTATTCTGTTCCCTCCATCCTGGAGCACGCACGCACGCACGCACGCACGCACGCACGCACGCACGCACGCACGCACGCACGCACGCACGCACGCACGCACGCACGCACGCACGCACGCACGCACGCACGCACGCACGCACGCACGCACGCACGCACGCACGCACGCACGCACGCACGCACGCACGCACGCACGCACGCACGCACGCACGCACGCACGCACGCACGCACGCACGCACGCACGCACGCACGCACGCACGCACGCACGCACGCACGCACGCACGCACGCACGCACGCACGCACGCACGCACGCACGCACGCACGCACGCACGCACGCACGCACGCACGCACGCACGCACGCACGCACGCACGCACGCACGCACGCACGCACGCACGCACGCACGCACGCACGCACGCACGCACGCACGCACGCACGCACGCACGCACGCACACACACACACACACACACACACACACACACACACACACACACACACACACACACACACACACACACACACACACACACACACACACACACACACACACACACACACACACACACACACACACACACACACACACACACACACACACACACACACACACACACACACACACACACACACACACACACACACACACACACACACACACACACACAGCAGTGTCCCATTCATCACACACTCCCAGTCACAAGCACACACAATTTATGACAATATAGCTTAAGTTGAGAAGGAAGGACTACAATAGATAACACGCCATGCTAGACTCTTCCCTGCTGCCGAGAAGTTCATGTTCTATAAATACAGACAGGAAGTAGTGCATATATCTGTGCTTCTATTTTTTCGACCAGTTCACCACTTAAACCCCAGCATCTGTATATTCCGGGGGAAAACATTGGGGAAGATAGAGTTGAGTTGGTCGATCTGCTATTTTTCACAAAGATATTCACTGAAAACAGAAAAGTCACTAGCATGAGAGACTCCAGACAACCACGTACAGGCTTTGTTTGCCTCCCCCTGGCCAGCCGGGGCGCCTGATGGAGGGGAAAGGAACTGGTTGGAATAACGTGTTCCTCCCACGCGATACGTCCAACCAGGGAAACTCCCCCCTGTCAGGTGAAAAAAGCGGCTTGGATGCGCATGCATATAAGGAAGCATGAGGTCAGTCCGTTGCTCTCCCCAGGTTGGCAGAGGGAGTGTAGAGCCCCGGATTACATTAGATAATTTGACACTGGGTGAAAAATGGGTTACAAAATCGTGGGATAAACACGAACAGGCTTTAAGTGTTTAACACAGGACTGCAAACAAGCAGAAATGGACGCATATCTTATCTTATGAACTGAATTTTTATTTTAACAAATTAATCACTCTCCTTTCCAATTGGGGGACTGAGGCCCACACAGCTGGTATGTTACTGCAACTGTTGGTTAACTGTAAATTACTGTTGGTACCAGTAAATGTTGAGACACATTAAAGCTGGACTACGACAATAATCTATAACTTCTGCAGGATGTTTTAATTTCTACAATGAGTTTGCCCTGGTCCAATGTGTGTGCAAAAAGCATTATGCAGCACTGTTTCTTTTGGCAGCACACAAAGCTCCGGTAACTGCGGAAAGTCCTGTCTGTCGAGGAGTCTGTGGTGTTTCAAACGTCATGTTCTCTCCCCGTGTTTGAAGTCCACGTCCGTTTGAAGCACAGCTGCCATTGTGTGGCAGGCTTCTGGCACTTCTCACAGGTTTGGGACAGAGGAGAACCTCGCTAGAGGGAAACCAAATGAAGCTATATAGTGATCAATGCCACACAACCAGCTCTTCTATGACTTTTATACTGACAGATAACGACTATGGCAGAGCTCAGCGGGAGGGTATTGAACGACAGCAGGGGTTTCGTTCAAACTGTGGGCTCCTGCTGCACAATATATTGTTTTTTTTCAGCATCGACATCGCTATGTATACACATGTGAATTTTAAAGGATGCAATGTACTGTAGTTGAAACAGTCAGTCAGTCAGTCAGTCAGTCAGTCAGTCACATTGTACTAAAAGCACTGGGAGAAAAGGAAATCTAGTAAGGTTCACATTTGTCATGACTAGTAAGAAAGAAAAACAGTAGCCTACAGTCCATCTGATTAATAGCATAACGATTTAATGACTTCTTGATGAATGGCACCTCTGTGTTCACACAGAGGTGTCATGTTGAGTCCACCAGAGTATTGAACACCTGCCCTTCACCCTCTAAAATCAGCCTAATCATTGCTGCATTTGAAAATAAGAGTGATACATTATTTCTGTATTATTCACGTTATTTTTGCAGCACAGTACTTTGTGGACCGCACAAATTGCATGTTGCTTGTACCCTTCTGCATCTGATCTGCAAATATCAGATGAAATTAGATATTAGTACTTCATATTTGCAATGCAATATACTGTATATTGCAAAAACTATATATATATATACAGTATTATAGTTCAAACTGATAAAGTTGATTTCTTGTATTGCATGTCTTTATGGGTCTTGATGAATTGAATACACGGGACCACAATGGAAACAAGCATCAGGGCTTATTTTTGTGTTATCCATTTGGCATTATTGTATAACTGTACCTCTCTAATTGCAAACTGATAAAGTATTCAATCAATCAAAACTGTGCAACAACACAGGATTCTGATGTCAAAAAGAAGTCCCGATGTAGAGCAGATGGGACATGGCGTCATGACAGAGGCATGACAGCACGATGCACTACAGGTGTGTACTCAACCCCCAGCACACGGTCTAATTAGTTTGATTCGACTTAAATCAGGCACCACCCACCCCACAATGACCTTCACTGTTCACAGATGTTTCCTACTAGTCTGGTAAATAATCCCAGTCGTCTGAGTATAAATGCACATAAATGCACATGGAGCACATGGACCCATGAAGCACTGTGTGGGCGTTTTTTTGGTTTGTTGCAGAAACCAAAAAGTGGATGAGCCGATCGGCACTCAGGGCCGTGTGATTGACAGGCGCTGTGATTGGCTCTTCCACATTTGACACCTGATAATCTGAAGTCACGCGAATTCCTGGTTTACCATGCAGGCTCGTTTCTTACAAGAGAGACGGATAAATAGATGAAACAGAGATGCAGCGCATTTACTGCGAGTCATTTCCTGTTATCTGTGCCTCGCCCCTTTAGGTTATAGGAGACCAGAGGCTGTCCTGACTATATTAATTCCAATGAGAGAAGTCAGTGTGAGCAGAGATTATGATCGATTCTTCTGGCCCCATACTCACAGAAGTAAATATTGGACGCGTTCTTCACAAGCCACGTCTCCCACACATTCTGACACTAAAATTACATTTTCCAGACAGACAAATCAGGAGAAAATTCACTTAGTGTGGGACCCGTGTTTGTGGCAGCAACACACTCACTCTTACGAAATGTGGTAAGAACGATTCACAAGACTAATGACATCCACCTAGGGTGACCAGCACACCCACTTAGGGGACCGGAAATGTATACCATTTCATACGATTATTGAGACTTGGAATGGCATCATTTCTGTATATTAGGGGATCTTTGGCAGCATATCAACAAAACAGGTCTAAGAGCCTGAAATATCCTGCTAGTGACCCGAGAGGCCATGCTGCTCCTTGCACCCAATCAGACCAAATTCCATGGAAATCCAAACTAATTTTGTTTGATGGTCAAAGTCTAAATTGACCATCCAACCAAACTAATAATAAATTATGTTACTATGTTTACATGTATACAGTACGTATGTATTTATGATGTTATTCCACATGTGGTTGAAAGGGTATAGCTCTCTTCCCAGTTTCAAGTATGAGGCTGAACTGTGAACAGAGAAGCTTTGAGGGTGTCTCCACTGCAGTAAAATGAAGAATAGCTCAATTTAACAAGCATTTCATTTGCTCAATGTGAACATTATGAGAGAAATTAATGAGTACTATACATATTGCATAAGGATGACACATTCACTGCTGTCTTTACCCTGCCTACACAGTACAGATAATTATGCCTTTTTCTACTGACTCACATCACTTTAAACACATAGGGCCTGCCACCCGCTGAATGTACATTTTACATTTTAATGTAGAATGTGTCGTAGGGTTATTACAATCTTTCCCTGCTCAGTGCCGCTTTCCTCAATTAGAGAGAGAGAGAGAGAGAGAGTGTGTGTGTGTGTGTGTGTGTGTGTGTGTGTGTGTGTGTGTGTGTGTGTGTGTGTGCTTGCGTGCGTGCGTGCGTGCGTGCGCTGTTCACTCTCTAAGACTGCAGATAGAGTGAAAAGACATGTGCTCTTTTCCTCCCATTGGCCTACAAACATTCATCCAGTGTGTTCATCAAATGATGCGAAGCCTGCGGAGCTAGTTCAGGCAGACAACGCGTGAGCGCACCTACCTGATCAGTTGACTAGTCTCACTCTTTACCTGATCAGAGCGGCTATTTAAACCTGTCTGCCTACCTGCTCTTTCCTGGCTTCTCTCCCGCTGTGCGGTCGTGCTGCTGCTGCTGCTGTCTCCCTGCCTCACTTGCTGCTAACCTGCTGCTCATGTCTTATTCATTCCCTGTAATTCTACTTGGCTTATAATTTAACTAAAATGTCAATGTTACAGGGAATGAATAGGGACAGAGCCCTGATGCCAATCTATGCTCAATTATGCTCAATAAATATATATTCTAAATTCACTCTAAGAGTTGTCTGACTGTAATACATGAGCCAGTATAAATGTAAACACAATCCATGTTAGCCATCTAGGGGAAAAAGTGGCACCAGTGCCAGAAAAAACCAGTGCCCCCATACAGCTGTTGTTGCTGCGCTTGGAGGAGCAGCATCACCCGGCGGCAGCATCAGCTTTAGCTTAGCGTGATTTCAGGTTTTGTAAGGTCCAAAACAACCCAGATTTAACATGTGAGTAAAATAAATAAATAAAATATTTTTAATTACTGGATTCAATTAAATTAAAGAAACACAAGTTATGTACGTATAGTGTGCACGTGTACACGTGAGTTTGGGACTGAATTTGAGTAGTAGCAAATAGTGTGTTTTGAAGAAAACACAACATTGCTGAAAGTGTATCGTCTGGCACAAATGTCCGGGGCCTATGTGTGGAGTTGTGTCACAATCCAAGGAATCTATGGGAAAAAAATAATATATATTGATTATACGACCTACGGTTCAAGAGGAATAGGCCAAACGAAGTTTTAGGTCGGGATACCAATGTAATCCAGCAATCAGACGAGATAATTCATACAGTCAGATACACACAAGATAAATAAGTGAAATTGTAAGCGATGACAAAAACAGCAAAATAGCACATTATTATTATTATTATTATGATGCTAACAACTCAATTTTCCTTCAGAGATTAATAAAGTATATCTCATCTCATCTCATAGCGCTTTAACCTTCATAACAAACCAAAAACAAACATGCTAAATAATGTGAAATAATAACATAATAGGCTCACAAACAATCAGATTTAGAGTGTGGGTGGGGTTACGTATCTCAAGCAGATCTCTGAAACGAATGGAATCCTATCCTCAGTAATGTCAAGTATAGCATGATGTTTCATAGTCAGATTATTATGATGTTAAATGTCACAAACATCACTCCGCCCCCCCAAAAAAGAAAAAACACTGTTCCCTTCAAAAGGTCACATCACCATCACGAAGAGAGAGAGAGAGAGAGAGAGAGAGAGAGAGAGAGAGAGAGAGAGAGACACTCAAATATCACACACCAATCGCCACACTGATGTTGAGAGCATCATTCGCTCTTTTCCCCAAAGAAAGTGGCCAAAGAAAATAAATCACTTCAGTGGAGGAAGAACCAGTCAGTCAGTGTGAGATTACCATAATAATGAAGAGAGTAAAATGAAGAAAAAAATAAAAGACTCTCCAACATGTCTAAATATTAAAACGCACAGGTGGAGAGAGAAGAGAGAGAAGAGAGAGAAGGGCTCTGGGGACGAAGAGAGAGAAGATGGCTTGCTGAGTTTGTTCTATGAGCAGAACATACAGACATAAATCAAACCGCATCAATTATTAAGTTTAGGAGGCAGAGAGAGAGAGAGAGAGAGAGAGAGAGAGAGAGATCTTCCTGAAAATCCATGTCCATCGGGGGAGAAGAAGGCCAATCTAATGTGTAGTGTACTGCAAAAAGCTCTCTGTGTGTGTGTGTGTGTGTGTGTGTGTGTGTGTGTGTGTGTGTGTGTTAAAAGTTAAACTAAAATAAATAAAGTTCAAAGTCTATGCTCGCTTCCTGAGAAGTGGTGGCTAATTTGCGGAAGTTTCAAATGGAATTGTAATTGACAGCATGTTATCGTCTCTGTCGGGTGGAAACCTCATATGTCCAAAATCTGTGACTTTTCAGGATTCAAATTTTTAACCAGCTCAAGCATCAACCAGATTGTAGACCTGCTAATTGTGATGCTTTTGTGTGACACTGTAGTATGATCAAGTAGGGTATTCATTTACGAAAAAAACACAAAAGGTTGTAATCTGGAGATAAGAGCAATGATATGCAGTCGTTTCCATACTGTACGTGTTGGCATGCATGCATTAACCATACACACACATGCATGCATTAACCACACACACACATGCATGCATTAACCATACACACACATGCATGCATTAACCACACACACACACATGCACGCGGCACAGAGCTTCCATCCAGGATCGATACACACATACATTATAGAGCAGCACTTCAATGTAGCACTTCAATGCATTATCTCATAATCTCACTTTCTTTTCTCTTACTAATAATGCATTATTATTATGCAATTTGATGAATTGAACATGGTGGACCCTCTTGTAAGCAAGTGTAATGCTTAATTGGGTCGTCCACTCACAGTTAACAGCCTTTGTATTGAGTTTGTGCTTGAAATGTACTGTTATTCTGCAAACTGTTCAATCAGTGTTTCCCAAACGTAGGGTCGGGGCCTTGATGTTCAGCATATCGCGCACGCGTGTGCGTGCGACCCGTGCATACGTGTGCGTGTTTATATTTTTCAAAAGATATTCAGAAATGTCTCAAGAAAGAATTCAATAATGTTTCAGACACTTTCAAAAGATGGCGAAAATTGGAAAACAATTTGCAGATGTACATACAAGCTCACAACCTCGTTGCCTTGCAACAGGGTGGGAGCTTGTAGAGTGGCTATTCTCACTATTTCTTAAACGGAGCTAAAGCGTTTCTTTCATTTCTGTACGGTTGGGTCCCAGAGGGGTGCAGACAGACGTCACATTTCTCTTTTTGATTCTCCAAGGAACATCTTATCTAATCTAACATCTTGCTTTTTATTTCTCTCCCCAGAACCAAACCAGAGGCTGGAGGTGGCATAGAGATGAGGGTGAGTCACCATAATTGCCCGGCCCCGGCGGATCACACTCGGGTACAAAGCCCTCCTCATCCTCCCCACCTACCCGCCTACCACCTCCAGTCAACCACCATTAGCATTCCTCTGTCAGCGTGATCTCAGAGCACGGAGTGCGGCACGCAGTGGTGGAGGAAGTACCCACATGATTTTACTGTATAAGTATCAATACTACTGTACTTAACTTGAGTAAACGTCCAAAAGTATTGGCATCAAAATGTACTTAAAGTACCAAAAGTAAAAGTACTCATTATGCAGAATGTCCCATTTCAAGTTTCCAAATGTATAACAATCTTTTGAAAATAGCAGATCTACAAGCTTGCCTTTTGAACTTGTAGATCAGCTATTGTCAAGTGGCCAAAATGTATTACTAGGGCTGAAGTGGTTAATGTATGTTTTGTAATTAATTATCCAAATCTACTGTACAAAGTAACTAGTAACTAATGTTTTCAGTAGAAGTAAAAGGATTGGAAATTGGAAATGGAAATTGGAAAACAAAAACCTCAAAATTGTACAGTGCTTGAGTACATGTACTCAGTTACATGTACCAGTGGCGGGACGGCCTGGCCTGGTAGGCCTGACGCGGTGCAGACTGACTGCAGGATGTCATTAGGAGCCACAGCCTTCACAGGGGACCACTGCTCCTGTTGCCTCTTCCTGTGCTAACCCATTAAAAACTGATGAGGCCGTTTCTACAAGTTGTCTTCTCAATCTCAATCTTCTCAACAGTTTTCTGAAAAACAACGTTGCTACTAGGCTATATCAGTGGTGCTGCTAAAACGTTTTCATGTCAAGGACCCCCAAAATGAATATGTATTTTGCCGCTGACCCCCATCTGAAAATGCTTTGTACCAGAGATCCCCCAGAAGCAAAGATTTGAGTTAAAAACGTTCGCTGTGAAAGTATATATATTCAAAGATTGCACACGTTTGCACGATTTTTTGCTATTATTTTTCAATAGCTCAAGTATAAAATAATGCAGGTTAAAGTGGTTTAAAGCTAAGGTGACACAGATGCATTCCAGGTCTTCCTGTGCTAATGTGGACAAGAGGAGCCCACAGAGAGCGAGGGGAAATGGAGAACAGGACCAAGCAGTCTTTATCTTCTTTACCAGCATTACAGCCTGACTGATGATGATGATAGATCTTTTGGGACAGCTAGATGCCAATCCTGATTTTGGAGAGACCTCCTCGAAAACCTTTCGACAACTATCTTGTAAAATAGAAAATATATAATAATATTTTTTTTTGTAATAGATTAAATTTATTATAATAATATATAATCAAAACTATATTTTGGGATATCTTATTTGGGCATTCTTCCTAATGCTTTTTTTTTTTCAAGTGTCTCACAAACATTTTCATGTCAAGGATCGCCAAGGATGGCCAAGGTCCCCGATCTACAGATGGGCTATGTTGTGGGTCTACGCTCATAATTATGGCCCGTAGTTGCTTCTTTTGGGCTTGTTTTCATAGACTTGGTTGCTTGTGTTGCAAAATCTGGCAACACTGGCTGCGAGCGAAACAATAAAGGACTTGCTCTTACACCATTTAATGGCTACACTTGCTGCAGCAATGCGTGCTAGGCATTGTAAGAGGATCATGTCTGATAGTCTGGTGTGTGTTTGTTTATTAGCAAGATAACTTGAGGACAGAGTGATGGAGCTTCATGAAAGTTGGGGGGAAATACTCATTAGGCTCTCCCCGAAGACATGATTACGTTTTGGCTCGAAAAGCTCAGCGAACAAGGTCACAAGCTAGGTCAAGGTATGACTAATGGGTGGATGTTCATGTAAACTTAGACGTTAGAAATGATTATCAGTAGCCTGAAGAGATGGGGCCATACAAGGTCACGAGTTTGTGTGGGCAGGGTTTGGACCCCCAGGTGGTGCACTTGTTATTCTGTTTCCTTTCACTGTTGTGAAGCAATTAGGAATGCTCCGATCAGGTTTTTTGGGACCGATCCCGATCACCGATTGTTTTTCTCATGATCGGCCGATACCGATACCGATCTTGTGCGTAAGGGGCAAATTTGAATATTTCCAAAATTATTATAATGTCAAAAACCTCGTCAAAACTGTTCCTGTGTGTGGGGAGGAAGGGGAGAATGTTTAGGCCCGACACAAAGATGAAAAATGATATTATACTATTTATCTGATTGATCTATACCACTTAAATGGTGTAAAAGATCGATTTCTCCAGATAGGGTAAATT